>NC_133390.1:148061915-148430248 GCF_047511655.1 Castor canadensis
GTTAACTTGGTAGAGAGCTTCATGGTGAAAGATAGCTTTATTGCTCTGCCTGTCTCTGGTATCTGTTTTCACTTGGCCCTGTCCTCTCAGCTTTCCTTACTCCTTTCCCATTCACTGGTGCTCTTAAACCCATTTTAACAGGCACACAGTTTTTATTGGAAACTCACTCTTCCATTTTACTTTCTTGCTGCTTTCATATCTTTAATTATATTGGCAACACATGTGGGGTTTATATGGCAGAAGGAGACAGGTGACTTCAGGATTGCTTCAGAATCACTATAATTCTGCTAAAACCCAATCAAGTCTGAAGGGCTCATTAACAGAAATGTGATGGTATCAAGAAACCATAATGGCTCCTTTTAGCCTGAATTGGAATTTTTTAAAAGCTAGAAACAGAAAGAGGCCACTTGAAAGAAGTGGATCCAGATGAATAGTTATAGAAAAGGTTAGGATTTCTCAAACACCCTCCCATTTAAAACTAAGTTATACTGGTAATAGATTCTTTTACACTAAAGTAAAGAATATTTTAAATCATTCAGATACTACATAAATATATTATTTTGGGAAGCATGTGCAAAGAAACAATACAGCGCATCACTTGACTATCTTCCCAATCCTGGTACTCTTACCCAGTTAACCATGAGTTAAGGAAGCTATGTAAATATCCAGAATTTTTCTATGTATTTATATTCATATATGTATATATATTTGTATATATCCATATACACAAAAACATTGTTTTATACTTTAGAAAAACATACAGGTGGTCTGGTATTTTTGTATGTCTGAACATTTTTTTCTCTATTTCTGGCATAATTGTCTGGCTATAGAATTCTCCATTAAATCATTTTAGAATTTTGAAAGCTTTGCTTCACTCTTCAAACTTCCAGATTTTCTCTAGAGAAGCTTGGTTACATTCTAACTTTTAATATGTGATCTTCAGGGTTTTTTTTTTTTTGAAATACTTAGACATTTCTTTTTGTTTTTGATATTATAAAATTTCCTAGTTTGGGTCTTTTCTTTCCTATTGCTGAGCACTCAGTTTGGGTCTTGAGTCTAAAAATTATTGTTGCTCAGTTGGGAAAATATTTCTTATCATACTTCACTGACAATCTGTTTCTCTCACTTTTCTCTCCAGGACCTCCTTCTCAGGTTGGGGCCCTGTGATCTGGGCACTTAACTGTCTTTTTTCTATAAAATCAATTATGTCCATTCTGTGTTTTCTATTTTTCTAATCTTTATTTGTCTTTCACTTCCATTTAATGAGAATCATTCAATGGCACTTCTAGAAATCTGTCTCACCAAAATTCCACAAGACTATTTAAGAATATCCTTACATAGGTTATATGAATATGGATTCTATATTTTAGGGTTTCTGTCATTTTTTTGTATGAATTTTATATAAATATATAGACTGGCTAGATAGATAAATTGATATTGAGCTATAGGGGGAACTGTTAACTTTTTAAAATTTAAATTGCATCTTGAAACTAACTGGATTTTGTTTTATTACAGAGTTTTCAATGTTCTGTGATCCACAAATATGTATATATTTGGTGGGGAGAGGTACTGAAGATTGAACTCTGGGCCTTGCTCTTATTAGTTCAGTGCTTTACCACTTGAGCCACTCCTCCATCATTTTTAGCATTTGGTTATTTTTGAGATAGGATTTGCTTTGTGCCCTGGTCAGCCTGGACAGCAATTCTCCTATTTATGCTTCCTGTGTAGTTGGGATGACAGGGTTGCACTGTCATTGGTTGAGATAGGGTCTGGGGAACTTTTTGCCCAGGCTGGCCTTGAATCATGAGCTTCCCAATCTCTGCCTCACAAATACCTAGGATTATAGGTCTTGAGCCACCATGCCTGGCAGCAGATGAATTTTTAATAGTTAAATATTTCTAGATCTTATTTCTTTCTTGTGTTACACTGTAATTTACTAAGAAAGAACACAAGTTGGAAGAAGAGAATGGTTGGGAATGAGGTTGAGAACAAAGCAAGAAGGCTACAGACTAGATTTCTGGCTGGCCCCTCCTACATCACCTTTAAATGAGCCTCTATAGGTCTCTTTACAAATCTTTTAAATGAAGATGTCAGCCTAGCTTATGTCAAACTCTTTGCATCTCTTATTATCTGTGTGATTTTTAAAGTTTTTCTAACTTTGGTTTGTAGGGTTAGCAATAACTCCTTTATTCCACATTGGAATGACTATAAATTTAACTTGCCTATATGTCATCAACACATTATTGTGTCAATAATGAAAACAGCAGAGGATGGCACTATAGTCTGAACAATAGGTGTTACCAGAAATCCAGTGGAAAAACTCTATTAAGGAAGAGAGGATAAATTTGGGGAAATGTCATTCCTGAACACTGGGGGAAATTAAAACAGAGCTCTCAAGGTTGCACAATCAACTTCCAATTAATATGATCCCCTCCTCCTTTAATTGTGTATAAATTCAGAGCAGATGAAAATGAATAAAGGAAGGAGCACTAAGGAAAGAAGACTGGAACAAACAATGCAATGAGGCAGAAATAATCCATTTATGAGACACCTGCATGATAGGAAGTGTAGCACATGACTATTTAAAAATAGTTGGCACTGTACCTGGTATGGAGACAGCTAGGCAGAGAGGCCCATGGAGGAGTGTTTGTTGAGCACTCTGCTTGCTGGTGTTATCATAATGGATTAGCAGATGTAAGAGATAGATAATGCATGTGGTACAAAATTCAAAGAGAGCAAGAGGATAGTCAGTGGCTCTCACATCCCCCATATTGTATTATAACTAACTTTTATTAACATTAAGCTTCCAAGTACCAAGACAGATGTCTTTATTAGAGATTCGTACCAAAGAAATTAGGAAAATATGCTTTTTAAATATGTTTACACACACACACACACACACACACACACACACACACACACACACACACATGGATTCAATCAATCCTGGACCAGAAATATTTGAGAAAAAAAACATTGCATCAGCCCTGACAATGTACAGATTTTGTCTTGTCATTATTCCCTAAACAATTTAGTTTGACATTTAATTACATTACACTGTGTTAGGTATTATAAATAATCTAGAGAAAATTTAAAGTATGCAGGAGGATGATTACAGGTGTTGTACCAATAGCATGCCATTTTATATTAGCCACTTGAGCATTTACAGATTTTTGTATCTTTGGGGGTCTTGAAGCCAATCCCCCATGTGTACTGAGGGATAATTGTTATGCAAGTAAATATCATGGATGAATAGATGGTGGGATGGATGAATGATTGGATGGTTGGTTGGCTGGCTGGCTGGATGGATGGATGGAGTGCTACTTTTCAATTGACTATCCTCCAATTACAAATGATAAGAAAAGATCTATTTTATACTTTTCATAAGTGAGTGAGTACTATAATTCCAAGACAGGAAAATCTAGGTGTTGAAATAGATTTTTAAATGCAGTCTCTAGGTTTTCCAACTCAACTAGCTTTAATCATTAGACAGAATGTCCCCAATGGCCAGAATTCTGGTGAGACAATGACCATAGTGCAATGCAGTTGATGGACACCTTATGTGTGTATTCTTCATCTTGATCTCTTATAAAACCTCACATAATAGTTTTTCTCATATTTTAGTTTTGACAGTAAGATTTGCATACTATTGAAGACCTGTGCAAATGTATGATTATGATCAATCTCTGTTGCAGTGCATCAAACAATATATTTAGGCATAAAGTTTAAGAAAAAGAAAAAAATAGTTCTGAAACTTCCAGTTTACCCCAGTCTGGTGGTTCTATCAGGGCCAAGGGAAAACCTACAAAGCATGTGAGTAGAAAACTTTGCTAAGACTAGGCCTGCTGGTGCATACATTTGCTTATTAATACTTCTGATGGAGAAAACTACTGAAATATCATCAGAAAAGTGGCCACCAAGAGCCAGTCTTATTTGTCTATTAGGAATATTTTATTTATTAATTTTTAAAGCATCTCCATCACTTCTTCACATTTCCTTCTGCCTCTTTTACCATTGAATGGATTTGTGTATATGTATACAAATACACATAAACATTTTATTTTATGTTAAAGTGGATTTTGTTTAGGTGTTCTGAGATTTTAAATATGAAACAGATATTTAAAAAAACAAATTTCTGGTTTGGGAATGTAGCTCAATGGTAGAACACTTACTGAGCATAGGGGAGGCCATAATGGGTCCATGACCAGGACCACAAAACAAAACAAAATAAACACAAATTTCTAACTTTGAGCAGAATCAAGCAATTCAGTCACAAAAACAGCAAATGTTTCTTCTAAAAAATGTGAGTTTAAAGGCTTTGTCTAAAAATCTTTTCAAAGCTTTCTATGAGAGGGCAAATTTGGTGGAGAAAATGATAGAGAAAACAAAAACAGAAAAAGGCTGGTGCCACCTAATCCACTGTGCCTTTTGTTCCTGTGGGACCTGATGTTCATGGAGCTATTTGCTATTCACCTCATTACAAACATCTATCTGTCACAGCAGGTGTTGGGTCACAAGAGGACACAGTGTCCGGGAAACCTGAAATCAGGTTAGAAAACTCCCAGACAACCAATTTCCTTTACAAGTAACTGGCATGACCTGCCACAGCCCCTGAACTACCTGTGTGTGAAGCGGTCATAATTTAAGTCACAGCAGAAATGCTGTCCAAGCCACTCTCCCTGGTGGCGTAGGAGCCACACTTCCAATGACAGGGAGGGAAGCAGTCCTAGTCTTTCTGTCTATTACAGGAAATCGACAATTTTCTTACAGTTGTCTCAAAATTCTACTCCCCAGAAAATTGGTTTTAAAGTCTGTTGCACAAAGCAGTCTGTTTGGGTAAAATGCAGTCTTTCAAAGTGGTCCTTCCCATTTTTCAGTTCCCAGTGTATCTTCGAAGTGGGGGAAGGGCAGCAGGCTCAGATGTACACAGCATCTCTTACATCCTCACAGGTGCCTTTCATGCAATGGCTGGCCTAGATTTCCCCAAGCACTGATGATTGCTGGCCATTTATAGGTGATCATGGTCATTCACTACATCCACAGGGAGTCCATAGTCTAGGTCAATTGATTTGGGCCACCAACTCATCACCAGAGGGAACTTTTTGTCTTATTGCAAAATTTCTGCCAATCCCTTCAGCACCACCATTTTCCACCACTGGGGCATGCAAGACTTTCCTAAGACACATAGGATATGGAGAGCCATGAGATTCAGCCTAACAGACTTGGGCATAGGGAGGAGAAGTCAGAGACGCTCACACGAAGTCACAACTCTCACTCTATTTTCTCTCTCCTCTTCTACTTTCAACAATTTTCTGGTTGGAAGGGACAGGCTTTTCTTCTTTCACTATGACTAATCCTGAGTTGTGCCATCTTTGGATACATAGTGAGACTCTAGCCTCTCAGGCATGGCTTCTGTATTAAAGGAATTTGGAGAAATTCCTTCCTCTTTTGCAATCCTGTTTTTCAAGATTTCTGTCCTGCTGATGTGGACCTACTCCCTCAGGAACCCCATTCTTTACTTTCCTGAGCTATGACTCAGCCTTGGGAGAAAAAAAAAATCCTACAGCTTAAATGCAAAGAAAATATATGAGTTTATTATGCACAAAATACTTTTCCTGCATCATGAAGCAGTGTGGATTCTAATGACAGGAATCAGAATTGGCAATTTCTTTGTCTGTAGTTGCCTCAATGTATCATCTAGGCCCGCCTTGTGATCTTCAATATCAGCTCTAAAGACCACAGTGGAAGTTTTCTAAGTATTATCATTCATGTACTAAATGACAAAAGAAAACAATCTAACATTTAAACAGTGTCTGTAGGAACCTGTTATCCTTATTGTTCTTGATAATTTATGCTGTGTACTCATTAAGATATTTGTTCTTTCACTAAATTTTATATTTGTTCATTCATCAGATGGATAAACAACCCTGTTATAAACATTAGGGTAGGTGAAATATCTTTTACCATTTTCTTCCTTACCAACTATTCCATTTAGTATCTCATGGTAAAGCAGACTGAATTATAAATTAGAAGTACTCATTAATCTTTTCTCAATTGGATTTTTCCTCTGATTCCCTGCATTCTTTCCATTACTTTTCTAGAATTCTGTTTCGAGTCTAAGTTTTTAGAATTGTGTTAGCCAACCTGTCTCACATTCCTTGCCTCCTGTTCATCTCACCCTTATCTGACCCTCATCTCTACTTTCCACTGATTTCCTCACAAGTACTGAGGATTAAAGGCCTCCTGGTTACAGTTGTTATGGTTTGAACATATGACTACATTTCATGTGTTGGAAACTTGGTCCTCAACTCAGCAGTCTTGACTTGGGATAGTTAAGAGGTGATAGATTAATGGGTAATCATGTGAATGGCTTTATTATAAAAGCAACCTCTCTCTGGCAATCTTGCTCTATTGTGCCATGTAGATGTAGCAAAAAGGTGTTCACTAGGGACTGGGTACATGCTGGTGCCATATTCTCGGACTTCCCGGCCTCCAGAACCATGAGCTGAATAAACCTCTACTCGTCATAAATTTCTCAATCTGTTATAATGATAGAAAACAGGCTAACAAAGTGACTTTAGATATAGGGGCCATGCCCTTTGCATTGATACATTGGGCTTTGTTCTTTGATTCATGACATTATTGATTTCTCCCATGTTATAGGTTGCCCCTTTTCTGTCTCTTACTTTTACCAGATCTTTTAAAGGTATGAGTAATCTAGAGCTATTTCCCTGGATTCCTTCTCTTTTCTCAAAATGTGTTAAGGATTTTATCCATTCCTATGCTTAAATTCAAGGAGATTGATGATTCTCGAAGTTTTGAGCACATTAAGTTTCACTTGAAGAAAGGGTGAAACTTTAAATCATTTACCCTTTTCTGCTTGAGTTCTGTCTTCTATAATCACCCTCATAAAAGCCTGATAAAATGTTATGGTAATAAAAGAAATCATAAATGAATAGGCCTTTAATCAGAAAACACATGTACTGTGGTATAAATTTGAAGAGAAAAACCAGAGTAGGAAATTGAGTCCTATCATTTATTCTCTGTATGACCTTGGACAAGTCACTTTAGTTTCCTGGGCCTTTCCGTGCATTTTAGAGCCCACACGTGTGACTTAATTGCAGTTTTAGGAAAATGTTGAATGTGAATTCTGCCAAATGGCAACTCAATTTCAACCACTAAGCAACTCCTTATTTGTTTGGATATGGTATAAAAGGGTAACATTGAAGAGAAATATTTCCTATGAAAAATAAAATTTAATCTAAAAACTGCTGTTGACCCCAGAATCTATTCTATTTCACTTTATTTAAATCTTTTAGGTGGGGAAAATGTCACCTGTGAAAGGAACTAGGTAAGTGGTAGCTTGGTATCAGCTGTGAGCTAGCATGAGCAGTGGGAGGGCTACTTAATTACAGATAAGACAATTCTCAGGCAGAAGACATTGCTGAGTGCATTAGAAAACTGTAGTCAATGCTAGGTTTATGTTTTTGGGAACTTCTCTGTTTTTCTCAAAATATTTCATGCTGGGGACCTGAGAGTTCAAAAGTTGTTAAACCAGTAAACCTCACTCTGGTATAGGAAATGGAAAAAAGGCTTTATAAAAGTAATATACTGTATTTTAGCCAAAAATTTTGTTTTGTTTTTAAAGGAGGAGATCTATGTTAGGACTAGGGTTTGTCCCCTTGGAAACTCATGTAGAAATTTAACCTACATTGTGAGATATCAGAAATGGAATGAGGTTGGAAATTTAAAAGGTGATTGGGGCTTTGTCCTCATATAGTAATTCATTCATGTGATTAATGGATTAGCTATTTCAAGAACGAGTTTGCCATAAAATCCTGTTCTCTGTCCTTCATCATATAATGCCCTGTGCTACTCTGGGACTCTGCCAGCAAGAAAGCCATCACTAAATGTGGGCCCTGGACCATGGACCAGAATCATAAACCAAAATAAACTTCTTTTCCTTATAACTTAAACAGTCTGGACTGTTGTGTTATTAGTGACAGATAATGGACTAAGACAATGGGTGATAATCTTTTCAACAATGCCAAGGTGCAATAGGAACTCTGTATAAATTCTGTAAAAACTCTGTGCCAGAAAACTGTAACTTTGTGCCAGTGGTGTGCTGGCAAATATTCAACACAGGGTTCTCTTAGAAAAAAAAAAAAAGAACTGTATTTGTAGAGTTGGCAGTATTCATGGTATAAAGACTTTCACCATGGCCAATTTCAGACTACCAAAGTGATGACCTTGGCCTTGAACAAAGAGTTGTTACAGCCACACATAGACACCATGGATGTACCTTGAGAGCACGGACAATAGTGAGAGCTATTAAATAATCAGTAAATAATTACTTTTGAGTATTTGTTACCTTTGCTTTTCATATAATTTATTTACTTCTAAGTTAATGTAATTTTATTTTTAATAATATCTGTGTTTAACCACTGGCTCACAAAATCCCTGAAAAATTTGAAAATGGGCTCCTGTGTGCTAATATAACCAGCTCCAGTTCATCACTGGCTTGTCTCAAAGGAAAAAGGAAAATTAATATTTGCTCAAGAAATATTTAATAACATTTCAGCTCTGTGATGTGGACATTTTGTTGTAGGTGTTTTTTATACTTGTGAATATTCTAGAATTCTGTGTTACTTATGGATATATAAATCAAAATCAGTGATTAAAATCATCAGATGCTAGATAAATAAATGACAGTTTTCTATATAATTGGTGTGAACCTCATGTGAGATATATATTTTCTAAAAAAGTCAATCCAGAGAACAGATATTTACTTATTGAATGACGTGTGTTATGAACTGAATTGTTTCCTCTTGAATTCACATGTTGAAACCCACTTCCCAATGTGACTATATTTGGAGATGATGAGAAAGAGGCTCCCTCTGTTTCTCTCTGTATGTGTGCATAGAAGAAAGGCCACATGAGGACACAGCAAAGAAGTATTGTCTGCAAGCATGGAAAACAGGTCATACCAGAAACTAACCTTGCAGGCCCCTTGATCATGGACTTTTGGACTGCAAAACTATGAGACAATGAACTTCGGTTGTTTAAGCCACCCAGTCACCCATATTTTGTTTAGAAGCCTGAGAAGATTAATCCAATATGAAATAATAAAATTATATACAGTTCCACAATAGTAACATTGTACTTGCATCTTGGGCTTCTTCACAATGTCATAGGAATTCCTTTTCTTCTGCTACTCTAACTGGTGAACTCAATCCTGTGAGTCTCAACTCATGGTTGCCATCTCTACGAAGTCTTCCTTGGTTTTACCAAATATATGCCAACCCTTTCTCTGCTATTATAATAATGATCATTGTGTTTTGTTCCAATGCAAATCCTTTAGGCAAAGGAGGTCTATACATTAGAAATGAGGATTAAATATGTGGCTGTTTACACTTAAATTTAAATAAAAGTAGAATTAAATTAAAAACCCAATTATTTCAATTTTTCATGTGGTTAATAACTGACTGTGGCTAGTGGCTACTATACTGACCTATCAGATAGGAAAAACTTCCATGACAGCAGAAAACCCTATTAACAATACTATGCAGTACTGGACAGTAATCCACTTGAGTGAGGCAAGGGTGAATCATTCTATTTTCTCAGCCTCTAACTCAGTGCCTGTTATGTAGTATGCATTCAAACTATCAGTTGGATTAATAAAGGAAAAACCATGAACAGAAGTCACCTAGTTGTAGCTATGTGAAGGATTTATGGTTCTGAGAAGCCAGAGAAATAAGCACACACACATATGAATTTATTTTTATTCTTGACAAGTAAAAACTAAAATTGAGCAATCTTCATTTTATTAAGGATAAAAAGAACACCAACATGCATCATTAAGATATAATTATAGAATTCATCTCTCAGGGGTTAATATAGCAATCTATAGTTGTTCATTCAGAAGCACACTATCGATTCTAATTTATTTTTTCTAGGCCATCTCTGCTCCATTGTTCTATAAGCGACTCTATGGACTCATTAAATCTTTCAGCATGATATTTATGCAACTCTATTTAATGAGTCCTCAAACCTTGAATTCTCTGGCTCTCATACCTATTATTTTAGATGCAAACTTCTGACTTTAATTAACCACATCCTTCATGGGCTCAAAGCAGATCATAAAAAGGTCACCCGGCCATACACAACCCTCTGTGGGGAGAAGGCTTGTTTTTCTTCATATTTAAAGATCTTCAAATGTGTTCATTATAACCCTCAGAAATCCATTTAAGTATTTAGATATTCTTTTTCACAGAGATCTTTCTTTATTTCTTGGTTGAATCTTCCAAAATTTAACCGAAAGCAGTTTCCCTGACTATAATGCCAGAGAAAAAGGAGGACAGGGTCATTTGTCACAAGCTGAGAATCCCTTCCTATTCTGTGACTGACACTAAAACACAGTCTAAAGGGAGATATTTCTATTCCAAGATGTTTCTTTAGATTTCCTAGTATCCTCAGGGGTAAACACCAGGACCTAGTAAATACAACTTGAAGGAATAAATGAAATCCAAATGAAAGACAATTGTTTAAAAATAAAAATAAGTCCATGGGAAAGGCCATGTGCACCCTAAATCCTTTCTCAGATAATTCAGAAGTAGGCTAAATAGCAAGGATGCTATTAAGGGCTGGGGAAATGGAAGAGGAGAGAGGAGAGCACAAGAAGATCTCAAGGGAAGAAAATGCATCCAGTTTCTGGCTTGAACTCAGCACCTACATGTATAAGCTCAATAGCAAAATGAGTAGAGAAAGAGGAAGGAAGTTCGTTAATGTTTTGAACCTTGTTTCCTCAAGATTATAGCAGTGAGGGTAAGAAGATAGTACATTTGACGAGCTTTGAAGGTGCTTGAACATGTAGTGAGTGCTCAATTAATCCTAATTGTTACTGTTTTGATTGCTATTGCTATTATCTGTTTGGTGGCTCTGGGGTTTGAACTCAGGGCCTTCTACTTGCTAAGCAAGCACTCTATCACTTGAGTCATGTTCCCAGTCCTTTCTTTGCTTTAGTTGTTTTTCAAGTAGGGTCTTGTATTTTTGCCTGGGGTCAACCTTAGACCTGTATCCTTCTGCCTGTGCCTCCTGTGTAGCTTGGGTTACAGGTATGTGCCACCTGGCTTATTAACTGAGATGGAGGTCTAGCTAACCTTCTGCCTGAGCTTGCCTTGAACCACTGTCCTCCCAATCCCAGCCTCCTGAGTGTAGCTGAGATTACAGTCATGAGCCACAGTGCCCAGCTTTTTATTATTTTTTTATTAGGAAATAAATTTTAATGTCCTTCTATGACCATGAGCCGCCTTTCATTATTTTAATGCATGTAGGAACTGTATTTTCTGTTCTTTTGTGTTCACTATTAAAACTATTATATATAGTATTAACTTTTATTAATACTATATTATTATATACTAGAATAAAGTAGTATTATTTTAGTATAATAAGTATAATAAGTCTAGTATAATAAGTAGTATATTCTAGTATTACTATATACTAGAATAAAGAAGGCACTTAATAAACACTTGTCATAAATTTCTAATTTTCCAGTGCTATGTCATCAGTATTCTCAGAAATTGGTCATGCTACAGTTCTTTATCTAAAGGCTTAAGACACACAAAATGAGCAATCATGATTCTTTGTTTGTTTTAAATCTTGCTCTGCAGTGATTTATGTGTACTAAAAATAGAAGCTACCAGGATTAAAAGTATGACTCATCTGTTCAGCTTCACCTATTAATCTCTAACCAATAACAAGAGGTGGGTGTTTTCATCATAATGGAGGTTTACGCTCACAGTTTCAAAAATGTGAAATTCTAGTCACTTATGTGATGAGCATTTTTGGACTCAATCTTCTACTATAATAAATATATTTTTTAGCAAATGTGTAGCAACTATATGTACTACTTCTTTTAGTTCATTCACTTAGTTTTTAGCTGCCATGTATAAATGGAAATGTTTAGGGTAAAACAAGCAAGAAACACTTGAGTAAATATTATAATTGGTTCACAAACTACTTTCCATAGACTGCTATAAAAGAACTTTTTCTTCTTTTTTTAAAATACAAAATACTATAATTATTTTTTTCTACTTTAGCAATGAGACCTATTTTTCCATGAAAAGTGTGAGACTGCTTTATTTTTATGTCACCTTTTGTATGTGGGAAGCTAAAGGGACCAAACAAACTAGCAATGTGATTAAAGATTTTTTGGAAGACCAGGTATTGAGGGAATATTTGTATGTTTTTAAAAATAAATATTTCTTTTGCTAAGCAGGAAGCTCTGTTGGCATTCTGAAGAGAATACAGTTGTCAATGGAGCTATCACAAGCCTTATAGTGCACAAGGACACCAACGTAGCATTTATAGTCTTTACATCCATTTTGAAAACAAAACCCAAGTTTTTTGTTCTGAGCACCATCATTTGCATGCCCTGAGGAAATCAGATATTGGGCTTATGGTATGAAACATCTCACAATGGTTCTCAAAGCTACCAGGGCAGTAACAACAAGAAAAACTAACAAGAAAATCCAATGACACTCAGAATTTATGACTTTGAAAGAGAACTTAGTATTTATAGCCAAATGAAGAAGGCATTTTCCAGGTCTTCCTGATGGCTGCTTGTGAAGCTAGAAATCAACATTACATGGCCTTTCTCTGCCCCACCTATTGATATGAACTTTATTTTTCTTGTCTATCTCTCATTATAATCAGAAGAAAATAAAAAGATATCAAAGAGCTTATGATTAGGTAAAAATACAATAACCTATCATGGAAGCAGCTTAAAGTTTCTTCGATTTGCTTGAGCCAGGAAGTAAGAATGTAAAGACCCCTGACAATCAGAATGTGGTCTCTGGAAATATGGCAGCATCAGATCACTATTATTGAAGAGTTACTTAGAAAGGCGGCTCTCAGACTCCACCAGACTGCCTGGCTCAGGACCTGCCATTTGACAGGATACCCAGGTAATTCACAGACCTATTGAGATGTGAAATGGCATTGAGTTAGAGCAACTGATAGAGATGAAGTGAAGGAACTTATATACCCTTTTCTCAGTAAAGAGTTGTTTATAGACTTTTCTGAACTGTATTGCTTCACAGATCAATGAATGCTTAAAGATAAAAACATAAGTCTCACACTATAGAACTCTATTTTCATTACACCAGCATAGAATCTTGCTATTGTTTTATTTTTAAAACCATTTTTCAAATTTTTAAATAAAACATGTATGATAATAACTATACATATTTATCGGGGTAGGGTGTGATATTTCAATACTTTATATGACATGTTAGGATTACAACAGGATAACAGTTATATCCATTACCTTGAACATTTACTATTTGTGTTGCAAACATTCAAAATAATCTCAGTTAGGTATTTTGCATTATAAAATTAAGTGTTGTCAACAATAATTAGCTTACTGTGCTATGAGAAGTTTGCATATATATGTATGCATATATATATGTATGTATATATGCATTCACTAGAGGCCTCTTGTTTCGCATACCTGTGGAATGTTTGGAATGGCATAGGCCAGTCTTCTTAATAGTTAAAGGAATACAATAGATTTCATGATGCATCTCCTCTGTAAGTTTAAGTCTTCTCTTTAAAGTTTAAAGTCCTTTCAAGCTATAGTTTGCTCCAATCAATAGCTCCTGGTCAAAGGATCCCTTTGGTAAAGGTATGTTCAAGAGTTCTTGCTTCAACTGAGTTGGGGAATCATGAGCTGTCCTTTTAACTCAAAATGCCATGTGGGATAAAAAGAATTTTGTTGAACTTTCAAAAGGAGGTATGTGGTAAGTTGAGTGGCCTAGATTGAGAAGACTCTGACAATTTGATTCCATTTGGGTTTAAAGATAATAGGACTGTGGGATAACAGTGTAGTGAGAAGAAGAATGGAAAAAAAAAAAGTTTCAAAAGTGGGAATAGCCTGAGAATAAGAAAGAACATGAAGATGAGAAAGGAGGCCAGTTTTTCAAATAAAGAAACAAAAAGAAGAAAAAGGAAAGAATATAATATGGAAGAATGAGATTTGTGTCAGGAAGAAAGTTCATGATGAAGAAATAAATACCAGAGCTAAGCAGGAAAGCATCACAGATATGGCTGGGAACTGATTAGGGGAAAGATGGGGAGAGTTAAAACCAAAAGAGCAAGACCAGGATGCCTGAAAATCGGATGGCCACACACCACCCTTCTCTCAAAAGCGACCCCTCCCATCTAGTCCTACCTGGCCGGAAGGACGGTGGTCACCACTTGAGAGCTTGAGGGTTGGGGGGAGTTAAGTTGGGGGGAACAGAGGGATCCTCATGGCAAGTTTCCGACAAGAATGAGGAGGAACCTTCCCCCTGTGTGGAAAAAAAGGGAGGCTGTCATTTTTATGGCAATGAAATTGCTTTCTAAGTCACCCGGGATTTCATACTTGTCTGGGAGGTTGCTTGGTGTGTCTTCTGGAATAGAGAGTCAGCACCTCCAACTCCCTTTCTCTAACCCAACATTTGTAGTATGGCCTGGCACCTGGCCTACCACAAATGCAATGGGACAGATAATTTCATTCTCCTTGGTTCTTTCCCATCTTCTCTAGGGATTAGATATTAGATATGATCACAAATATCACTTTGAAAAGTTCTCCACAAAATCTCACTACCATCAAGAAACCTGAGAAAAGATGATGTTGAATGGTTGACAGCATTTGTTCGGTCAAACAAATGGATTCCAGTGACCTAGCTGTGATAGCTCTACTATTCTTCCCCAAGAGAGAATTTTCTTTTTACAGTGCAAAGTTAATTTAGTTATCCCTTTACATAAATCATTCAAAGATATTTATTGATGTTCCCTTTGGTAGCACATACACTAACAATGGAACAATAAAGAGAAGATTAGCATCACACCTAAGCAAAGATGACATAAAAAATCATGAAGGGTTTTATATTTAAAAAAAATCAAAATAGCTATTGGACATCAACCATGTGCCAGATATTGTTCCTGGTTGTCCAGAACTTGAGGGCACTGATAAGCATCAGTGGAAAAAATAGACAAATCCTTGTACAGCCTGTAACTCTAGTGGAGTTTACATGCTAATGGGGAAAGACCACCACTGGCATACTGAGGAAAGAAGAAGATGATCTATGAGAGAAGTGGAAAGTGCTGTGAAAAACAGAAAGTTGAGCAGAACAAAAAAGAGAGGGAGGCCAAGGATAGGAGAGTGGTAGAGGAGGATATCAAATTTAAATGGAGTGATAGTGGAAAGCCTCTTTGAGAAGTCAAATTTGAGAAAGACTTGAAAGATAAGAAAGGGTATCCAAGAAGACTCTTGGTAGGTGAGAAAACAGTCCACGTAACAGCCCAAGGTGGGATTGGCCTGGCTTCTTAGGGGTCCAGCAAGGAGCACAACCTGGCCTGAGAAAAGAGTAGGTTGATAACAAAAGGAGGAGGAAATACAGCAAAAGATGGCTGGATTACATCAAATCTTTTGTAAACATTTGTTTTAAGGAAAATAGGAGTGATTGGAAGGTCTTAAAAAGAGGGACAACCTGGTTTAAAGGATGACTCTGGCTGTCTGTCAGGCTGGAACATGACTGTTAGTGGATACAAAAAGCAGCAGGAAGACCATTTAGGAGTCCATTTTGAAATCCCTGTGAGAGATGAAGGTGGTTTTGGCTAAAGTAGTTACACTTAATATATCTCTATTTTTTAAAGAGGAAACCAATGATGTTGAAGCCCATCTCAACCCATTCCTTATGTTAGATTTTAAGTTGGTACTTTAATAATCATACTGGTATCTTAACTGCTTTATGCTTTTCAAGGCCTAGGGATTTTTGTTGTTGTTGTTCCACCTAAAACAAAGACCTAGTAATAAATTCTAGAGTTACAGCAGTTCAATGTGTACTTTCTAAAACTAAGAACTACTTTTCTTTTTTTTTTTTTTTGGTGGGGGGCAGGGAAGGAGTAGATGGTTAATATGTAAGTTTCAAAGAAAAAGGAAACAAATTCTTTTCAAGACAAATAACATGTAAGTTTCAAAGAAAAAGGAAACAAGTCCTTTTCAAGACAAATAACATAATTTCTAGTTTCTCTGTGTACCAGAAGCCTGGACATGCTCCTGAGTACTCTCTCAGGGATTTCCCGTAAATCAGAACAATTACCTAGGACAAATTCATTTTTGATGCCAAAATATCATTGAATCTGCTAATTTCCCTCCAGCTGCATAAAGCTGACTAAGTCTGTGTGATTGCGTGAGCTCGTGTGTGTATGTGTGTGTGTGTGCTCACACACGCACGGGTGTGTAACCTCAAAACTTTGAAATTTGAAAATATAATTTGAGCTTTGGTTTCAGCTAGAAATTCAAAGACCTCCTTGTCAAATTCAAAGATTCAGCTAATGAGTATAATCAGTGCAGAAAGCTGTGTCAATTGATTTTTGTTGACAGAAAATGTATCCACAGGACTCCAAGTGCTCAATTTGTTACACTAATTTGGCCTGAGGCAGCTACATGGTAAATAGAGCTCACTAGCAACTCTTTTCCTATTTTGAACAGAAACTTTCTTCAGTATTTTCTCAGCCCAGTGGTCCTGCAGTCTTTTCTTTGGTCTCTAAACCCTGAGTCATCAAAGTACCTAATATTTTTCCTCTGGATAAACAGTCAAATATTTCTCTTGGTTTGAGTTTCACAATCCTTTTTCATAAAGTGTTGAAGGTCTTGGTAAAATCAGATAATAGTTTCCAGATGTTAATTGAATTTTTATGGCTGTTGCTTTAGTAAGTGTTTGGTATGTGTGTGTTTGACAGTTTTCATTATCCTGGTTATACAAAAGGAAGCCTTTAAAAAACAGACATATTGAGAATAAGAAGTATTATTTGTAGTAGAAAATTCATATCCATCATGCACAATGGCAGACATATAGAAGTAGAAATAGAAGTAAACCCTAGAGGTTTTCTACCAGTGGTTGTGTATGATGCTGCGTATGGTGGGTGGGAAGGTGAAGCCAATGGTGTTAAGGCCCAATTCAACCTGTTCCCAATCTTAAATTTGGTGTCTTCTGGGAAGACTTGGAATCCCACCAACACATTCTGCTCCATTCTAGAAGGTGGGGAGTATTCTTTCTTCTGCCTTGCACCCAATATATCTTTCACCACTGTCCCACATTAGCTCATCCCTAGGAAAGAAAACTATGGAAAAGGAGGGGAAAAGAAAGTTGATGGGGAAGATAAAAGAGTGGGGATAACCCCAATGGTATCCCAGTTAATCTAAGTTATATTTTTGTTTAGATTTCAAACTCAGCTGCTTTCTAAGAGCCCACAGACAACACAGATCCATGAAGCAGCTGAGGGAGGACCATGTAGGCCTAAGGGACCACCTCTCCTATTTGCAGCTCTAGAAAGTTGACTCCCTTAATGAGTGAGGAGCCCATACCCAAAACCCAGGGCCTACCCTGGGTAAAGGATCTCACTGCAACAAGGTAGGGCCTACAGATTGTAGAATTAAAAATAAACCAAGTACAAATAACACAATGCAAATCTTAAACTTTAAAACTCAGTGGATGAACAGAACAATAGTTTAAATAAAGAACATTAGGAAAAAAGTTCAGAAGAAATTGTCTCTAGTACAACACAAACAGACAAAAAGCCGGAAAATACTGAAGAAATAGAGAGGATGGAGTAAGAAGTCTATTTTATAAGAAAATATCTCTTGACATGTGTGTATAAATACACATATATATATACATATACAGACACATACACACACACACACACACATACATGTACATTTATCTATCTATCTGTTTATCTGTCTATCTATCTATCATCTATCAAACCCTAGAAAGGAATGGAAAATTTTTGACAGTAGCTATTACTTGCTGACAGGATAGCTGAGAGTTTTTACTGAACTAAGATAGCTAAGTAAGTTATCCATATAGCCACCTCAAACCTACAGTTAGATACGCAGAAGAAAAACTGCAGGGCTGGGGGTATGATTCAAATGGTAGCACACTTACCTAGCAAGCACAAAGCCCTGAGTTCAAACTCTAGTACTGCAAAAGAGAAAAAAAAAAGAAAAAAGAAAAAAGAAAAACTATATAAAATATAAGAAGAAAATCCTAAATGCAGTTAAAAGGACAAAGGAAGAAAAATATAAATTACTGTCAAAAGAATTACACAGTTAGGACAATAGAAGCTAAAGAGCAAAACAGTTTTACCTTAAATATGTGAAAAAAAATAATTGCCAATGAAAAAGTCTACACTCAGTGAAACTATTCTAAAATGAAGAAATTTTGTGCTCTTGTCCATGATAAAAAATAAGGACATTTTTGGATGAAAACAAAAATAAATCCTCTAACGAATTTACCCTCAGGGGACTGTATGAATGGAACTTCTAGAGAAAATAGAGAGAAATGTTCCCATATAGAGACACAGAAAGTTTAGAAAAGAAGGTTGTGCACTTGTAGACAAATCTAGATAAACACTGATGATATAACACAGAATGATCATGTCTTGTGGGTTTAAATGTCTATAGGATTAGACGTTTCAACTATATTAGTTAAAGGTTAACATGTTAGTAGATAAAATATCTTAATGTAGCCTGTGTTAGGTACTCTATAAACATTTTAATAAATGCCAATAATAATGCATTAAATGAACACACAAAAATTAAAAAGTCTATAGAATAAAATAAATTTTAAAAATAAGGTGAGAGTGGGCAAATGAAGTAAAAACTGTTCCAATGCCCTGGTATCTCCCAGAAGGAAAGTAAGAGTGTCTGAGATTTACATTTAAGAAAATAATGAATAACACATTTTCTAAAAAAGGCAATTCTTTCTTATTTTTTTGGTGATACTGGAGCTTGAACTCAGGTTTTGTGCTTACCAGGCAGGCACTTTACCACTTGAGCCATACTCTGAGATCTTTTTGCTTTAGTTATTTTTCAAATAGGGTCTCGCCTTTATGGCCAAGCTGGTCTAGACCATGATCCTCCTATTTATGCTTCCAGAATAGCTGGAATAATGGCAGTGTTCCACCAACCCTAGTCTCATGAGCTTTTTACTCAGGTTTTCCTCAAATCCTGATCCTCCCAATCTCTGCCTCCTGAGTAGCTATGATTATAGGCATAGGCCATCAAGCCTGCCAAAAGGCAATTTTTTACATTAATAAAAATGAAAAAAGTTCTCAGATAGTATTAAAAAAACCAAGCCACTGTGTGGCTTACTTAATGTTTAACAATGAACAAAGAATAATCCATAGGCGGCGAGTTTCCACTTTGGGGTCTGGTTTCTATAAAAAGGTCCAATTGGTACTGGCAGAGAGAATCCATATTTTCCCATCACACAGCAAAAGATTAGAAGAGGTACAAATGAATCATTTAAGAAAAAAGGTATTATTTTAAATCCCCAACTTTGTCTTTCCCCCATGGAAATTTCAACTATATTTAGGGATCTGTTTCAGAGACCAGCAGTAGGTCTGACGAGACTAACTTCATCCAGAGAGATGAGTCAGTCACCCTGTAACAAAGATGTCAGAAAGTAAACGACGAAAATCAGTGTATATTCCCCCAGTGGAGGCAAAAAATAAGAGCCATGATGAAATGTTCTTTGGCAATAAATTTAAATGCTCTAAAGCTTCCTAGAATTCTCTCTTGATGATGAGCTAAATGAAAACAGAAGATCTGGGTCTTAAGAAGCATCAACAACAAATTAAGTGTCAGAGAAAAAGTAAATTACACATTTATCGACTGTTTTATGAGGTTAGGAAGGCAATTCATTAAAAAGTCCCCTCAAAAGATGATTCTGCTTATAATGAGAGTCAGTAACTGCAGAGTGATCAATAGATGAAGGAATATTCACGGTGAACCCAGGGTAAGTCCTCATTAACAATGCTTCAATGTGTTAAAATAAATTTCCCTGAAGTGTTCAGGCAAAACACAGAAGGTCCTTTGTATAATTGACTCATTCATAGTTGAGTAGGACCACAAAAGGTTTCTCTGCATTGGTAATAGGGTTCTTGAATTGCTCCTAACACTTTTTGTACACATAAACCCTTTCCTATTGACTTTAGCAAACCCCGGTATGGAAATCCCAAAGTAACCAATTATGTCATTGATTTGGAAACATGAACAGTGTTTTTTTAGTCATCTTCAAAATTCTTCAGCTATAAGTTTCATAGGAAAGATATATCTTAACTCAAATTGAAAACTCATACACTTAAGAGCTGAATCAAATATTTCACTCCTAGGAAACATGCAGCTGAATATATCTCCAGGATTTAGAATTCTGCTGAAGAGGCACTGAGCATTCGCTTTTGAAAATGTCTGCTGTTGCTTATTAATAAATGTCAGTGGGACTTATGTATAGCAATGTCCAATTTGATCTATGTCAAACTGAGCGTCAAAATATTTATCTATTATATAAGTTGCCTCTAAAGTTTTCTGCAGTGCCCTCAAGAATTATACACAAAGTGAGTAGACTTTTTGAATCTCTTTTTTAAGAGGGGAAAATGAACTATTAAGAAAAGGACCCAGTGCATCTTGCAAAATGTTACAATCTAAAAATAACTTTTCATGTGGGGGACTGTCCACCTGTTGCCCTAACAAATACGGACTAGCAGGACTGAAGATGTTGATTCAGTATGGAAACAAGGATTTTAGCTTGGTTTTGATAAGGTGCTTTCTCCTGTGACTGTTCTGTGGAGGGATGGTAAAAATGCTGAGAACTTGTGTTGATCCAGATCTTCAGCTCATTTTTGAGTAAAGTGTTCGCAAAGTTATACTCTGAATTAATTGACATAAATCTAGCCAGTGGAACTCCTTGCCACAGATGAACCTTTGACTTTACCAATTGGCTTTCCAAATTTCTTTTGTTAAAAAATGTTTTATACCGTTTGTTACTTTTAATGGACAAAAGTTGACTTGCCAACAGCTTAAAAAATTAGGCAGATATATTTGGAGTTCAGAATAGCTCAAAATAGCAGCATCAGGAGAAAACGGTAATGCAAAAAGAACTTTCTCCCTATTAAGGACAAGTCTGGGGACATCAACACATCATCCCATTAATTATAATAAGTGGACGAAGAGGAAATAAATTATTATGTTCAACAGTATGGTGAAATAAGTTGAAGAATGGGAAGAACTATGGTGTCTCATAGTATATTTTTTTTCTGCAAGCAAAAGATTAGCTATTGTCATTTTTTAGTTTGAGAATTTTATCTTGTCTCTAAAGTTCTTGAGGCAGAAACTCTGTTCTCAGTGACTTATGGTAATATTTGGAAAGCTTTCTTTTTCATATGAAGGTTGCAATTTTCTTTACTATTGCCAGATGTAAGGTCAGCTCAAGTTCTTCTAGAACTTGGTGTTTGAACAGTTCATAAATTTCTAGATGTCATAAAATCACTCCACCTCCTCATCTTTCTGACTGAATGGAACTGACTCGGTGAACCTGTTTTATAGATACTATTGATTGGTTTCCTTGAGTTATTCCTCTTTTTATTTTGTTTCTGCTCTTGTTAATTTCCCTCATATCTATGCTAAGCTTCACTGCATGTGAAGAGGGATTATTTCAAAGCCAGTGCTATTCTGTTTCTGACTCATACCCCACAATTACAGGAACTTCAAGGACTGATCTATTGGCCTGGCCTTTCCTGACTAGCTGTTCACCTACATTTGCTGTCCTATGCTTTAGTCTTCTCTACACGTTCTCCACTTGGTCTTACTGTTTTATGCTACTGCTTGTCATTGCTCTTTGCTGTAGTTTGGATCTGAAACATGCCTCAAGGATTCATATGTCAACGTCTTGGTCCCCAGCTTGTGGCACAATTGGAAGGTGGTGGAAGCCATAGAAGTGAGGTCTAGTGGGAAGAACTGAGGCTATGAGAACATGCCCTTGAAGGAGATACTGGACTCTGGCTCCTTCCTCTCTGTCTCTGCTTCCCAGCTGCCAGGTGTGAATAGGCTACCACAGGCTTCTGCCATATTGCTCTGTGATGCCACAGGCCTAAAGCAACAGGATCAAGCAACCACCTGAACCTGTGAGCCAAAATAAACCTTTCTTCCTTTCAAGTTGATTATCTTAGGTATTTTGTCACAGTGACTGAAAGCCAAATAACATACTCCTCCCTGTTGTTGTTATTGTCATTTCCCTTTATCTTCCATGAGGTCCTACAATATTAACAGGTGTGATTTCTAACTTTATTATTAAAGTCATAGCTCCAAAGCACATTTTAAGCTTCAAAGAATGCCTTTCAATACATGCCTTAGTCTGATATGGAACCAACAGTCCTTAAGGGCAACCTTCAAATTTATTTACAACAAGATGGTCACAACAACAACTTTATGGGTGAAAAGTGAAAGGAAATTCATCATGTTACCTATTTGCAGTAAACAATGATGACAACTTAATTACTAAAAGTTTACAGAAACATTTCACACCTCTTTCCAAGGAGCAAAGAAAAAAGAATGGAAAATTGCTGTAACTATGACTGTAGCACAAGCTATCAATTACCTGCATAGTTACTCTGTACTCTGTTTGTTTAATGGTGAAACATCAGTTTTGTTCAGGTATCTGGCAACCATGGAATTAAGTAGAAGCTAAACTTGCTCCACTTTTAGAAGACAATCATGAAAATCATGCTCGCTTGCTTATGATCACTTCAGGAATGCAAATATGGCATTGGTACAGCCAATGAGGGCAAATCTATTAGAAAAATTTAGGAAAGTTTCTCTCAGTCCTAAAAAGGGTTATAAAATGATGTTAATCCTTATTCTACCCTTGAATGGTTTTATGTAAGGTTGTGATGCATGAAGCTTTGGCACTCATCTTTGGGCTGCGAGTTTACAGCAGAGGGATGGAAAGCAACAATAATGGAAATTCTGAAAATACTCAGATTCTTGACAAGGTTGTCAAGACGTCAGAACACACTAACCATCCCTAGAACTGTGATACTCTAAGTTTGCAGTAATGTGACTTAGTAAGTTTGTTACTGTTTTAAGCCCATTTTACTTTATTTATTTTTGAGGCAGGGTCTTACTATGTTGCCCAGGCTGGCCTTGAACTTATGACTCTTCTGCCTCAGTCTCCTGAGTAGCAGGCATTGCAGGTATGAGCCATTATTGCTTACCCATTGGTGAAGCCAGTTTTAATTGAATTTTCTTCAAAATGATAACTGATTGCATTCTGTTTGATAAATTGGCCCAAAGTTATTAGCTCTTTTAATATTTGGTAACCAATGAAGATGTTTAAAGGTGTTCAACAACACCTTTTTATAATTTTAATTGTTAGGAACTTGAGCAATCACAAAAAAATCTTTTTATGATATAAGCATAGTTGCATATGCTTACAATCCTTACACTTGGGAGGCTGAGGCAGGAGGATGTGAAATTCAAAGCCAGCCTTTGCTACAATACTGAGAAACTATCACAAAAAATGTGTATAAGTGAAGTATAATCAGTTATATAATTTTAACATATGTATTGCATCTTCACCTTATCAATGAGCAAAATGTTTGACCCAAAACACACACACACACACACACACACACACACACACACACACACACACACAGTACAAATCAAAATAAACTGTAAAAATAACAATATTTGCCAAGAATAATTTTTTTAAATACAAAAACTGGCTGATGAGACATCACCTTTGTCAAGATACAATGTAATGACAAATTTAACTTTGGACAACATAGATTGAAAATGTTTGTATCTCAATAGATCCACCTAGGATCCATTATTAACACATTTCTCAAATTTTAGTTGAAACTGGATCTTTTACTCTGAATATCTGAGCACTTAAGAATAGACCCTGACTGGAAAATACACTTTTCCTCCCCTTATCCTTGGTGGCCACCTTCCAAGATGCTCAGTGGATGCCTGAATCCATGGATAGAATCAGACCTTATAAATGTTTTTTCTGCCCTGCAGTATTTTTACAAAATATCAGAATGAATTTGTCCTTCCATGTTTTATGCCCTGGTGGTTCCCTCCCATCACTACTCTTGTACTTTGGGGCCATTATTAAACAAAAAAAGAGTTAGGCAAACCCTGTGATACCTTAACAGTCCATCTCACAACAGAGAGAGCGGCTAAGTGACTGATGGGTGGGTAGCATACGGTGTGACTGGGCTGGAGGAAAAGATATTTCACTTTCTGGGCAGCTGAAGTGGGACAGAAAGAGGTCTCACCACACTACTAAGAAAGGCATGTGATTTAAAATGTGTGAATTGCTTCTTTCTGGAATTTTCCATTTAATCTTTTCGGACAATGGTTGACTATGAGTAGCTAAAACCAAGGAAAATGAAATTGAACATAGGGGAGACAACTGTATAGCAATATCTAAACTTACGTTAATATTTATCCCATTCTACTTATGCATAAGCAAGAGTTTGAGAAGGAGGCTAAGACGTTCTAACCTGTGTATTTCTATGAGAGACATAACAATGAACAACATATCTAAATAATTATTAATTCTTGTTTGAAAAATCTATATTGCTAAGCCTAAAAACTGTAAGTATTGCTGGGCGCCAGTGGCTCACATCTGTAAACCTATCTACTCAGGAGGCAGAGATTAGATGGATCATGGTTCAAAGCCAACCACGGCAAATATTTCAAGAGACCCTCTCTTGAAAAAATGTGAGTCAATGCCCTGTATAGCTATCCTTATCTCAACCAGCAAAAACCCTTGTTCCTTCCTATTATTGCTTATACTCTCTCTACAACAAAATTAGAAATAAGGGCAAAAAAGTTTCTGCTGGGTATTAGGGGGGGAGAGGGAGGGAGCGGACTGGGTGGTAAGGGAGGGGGTGGGGGCAGGGGGGAGAAATGAACCAAGCCTTGTATGCACATATGAATAATAAAAAAAAAAGGAAAAAAAAATTTATCTCCCAAAAAAGTAAAATTGTAAATGTCATCTGAAGAAATGCTAAATAAATTTTGTTACAGTCAAAAAAAAAAAAAAGAAAAAACCCATCACACACACACACATCCACACAAATCCAACAAAAAACAAAGGGCTAGTGCAGTGGCTCAAGGTGTGGGCCCTGAGTTCAAACCCCAGTATTGCAAAAAAATCCAACCAACCAAACAAAAAAACCCCACAAAACCAAAACTGTAGGTATCAGAAAGATAAAATAAGTGTCATGTTCAATAAATAAGAACATAGAAGAGCATAAGTAAATATAAAAATATATTTAGTCAGAAGAAATTTATCTGAAATAAATTAGGGAAGGAATATACAATTATATAAAGCTAACACTTGACCTTTGCAGACTCAAAAAGCATTCTTGTGGAATGACAGTACTTTTGTTGCTATATGAGACAGCTTCTTGGTATGTATCCCAGACTGGCATTGAACTTGTGATCCCCCTGCCTCACCCTCCCAAGTGTTGAGATTACAGGTGTGAATCACTATTCCCAGCAAATGTTAGTACCTTTCTTGAGTGTAGATTTTAAACTGCAGGTAGAAAGAGACAAACACTAAAAGCACACTTTTTTACACACAGAAATATATTCAAGAATGAATCAAAAAGGATGGCATGTTCTAAAATCAAGATGAGATTTGCTAAAAAAGAAAGCATTTTATTTATAGATCTTCAGTTCAATAAAGGTTAATATTCATGAGACAACTAATTTTAATAAGCAATGAACATAACTGTCATGTTGTGACTGGGAATTGAACCCAGGGCCTTACTTATACTAAGCACTCCCTGTACCACTGTGCTACATGAGCCATACATAATTGTTACAGAGAAAAGCAAATTTTCTCTAGTTTATGAGAGCATTTTGTTGGGTAAAACTGATAGTGATTTTTGTGGGGTCCCCTCTGCTCGACCATAGTCTGTCATCACATTATTTTGGGTACTTAGCGTTAAAAGTAACAAAGAGGCTTGGTTAATCTCCAAATGTACAGAAAGCTTGGGGAAAAGAGACTTTAAAAATACCTGCACTTCAGCCACACCTCAGACAAGTTGAAAACAAATCTCTGGAGGTGCGTTTCGTACACTTGCAGTTATCAGAAGATCATCAGTTGGTGACAAATGTTTAGAGAATATTTCTATAAAGAATTTTAGTGTCACCAAAAGATAGATGAATTTCACATGGGAGAAATGATCTGACAGCATGTGCGAGGTACTCACGTGAACCAGGAAAGTTTTATTCTTACTGAAAGGAAAGAAAATGAAATAATTGAGTGTTCTCATTCAGTTCTGTTTACCTTGGGCTTTTCATCCAGGATCTGCTGGCGAATTTCCTTGTGTTTTTCTACAAGTTTTTCTTGCCGTTTACTTTGTGCTTCTTCTAACTACAAAGAAATTGGAGGGAAAAAAGGTGATTTTCAAGAAAAAAAATCAAAAACTTTTGTGCATTTTCATACAATTACAAAAGTTTTTCAACTCTAGGGCATACATTTACTTGTTTGGTATTCTGGTAAGAACTGCCCTTTTAAGTATGGAAGATGGTAGATAAGTTTTGTGGCTGGGTGGGAAGTACACAAGGAACTCACTTTTGTAAATTTTGAATATTTCCATAACATCAAATGAAAAAAAAAGATTCCCTCTAGAAGCTGGATGATAACAACTAAAGATTTGGGAAAGCCTTTCTTTTACATCATCTTTCTAAACTCCTGACTTAGGTGGTGATTCTTGTCTGTTCATTTTTAGATTAGCACTTTCATACAGAGTGGTTTGCAATTAAACTTGAAGAATCATTGACTTGTAAAGTGGCCGGGTGCTGGTGATGAATAGGTACAAGAAGTCATGATTGTCCTTCCAGAAGTTCACAATGAGCTTCACACACAGTTTGCAAAGGATCTAGAACAATGAATTGACATAGACATACCCTCTTGATATACTGCACCACCTCCTGGATGTATGACCGGATCATCTCTGTCTTCTCCCTAAATGCAAATGATGCACAGATCATTATATCAACTCGCCTGCAATCTCAGCCTTCTAGATAAAAGGTTATAGAACTCAATCTTCTTATGAATACTGCAAAGAAGGTACATTCTGCCAGTTTCTTGCAAAGGTCAGGTTCCTCCCAAGGCACAGGCTCTGTTTTCATTAAGTGCTCCGAAGGCTGCCTGACAATTTGGGAAGTAAGGATTTAGCCGTTTCCCCAGGGAAGTTCTTTAGTTTTTATCTAAAAGACTCAGCATGCCCCTCACTCCTTTATTGAACTATCCTTTGAAAGATCAAATGATCCCTCCCTTACAAAAGGGATCATTTGAAAGGTTAATTAGAGGGGAAACTTAAATGAAGGGTCTTTGGTTAAGAATCTGCTGCTGTGGTGCAGAAATAAAATAATTCCCAGGTCCAAGGTAGGGGAGAGAAGGTACTTTCTACTCACTCTTCCATCTGGCTTTTGTCTTTAGATTTAGCTTCTGTTATCTTCTCCTGCCTCTTCTTATCCATTTTCTTCTTTAATTCCTTCTTCTCTCTGAAGTCAAAATGGGAAAAAAATTAAGCAGGTAAATAAAATGGCAATTTGTGTTTAATAAATTTATATATGTGTCATCATTTGCAATGACAAGGAAGGCTTACTTCTCACAGATTTCTTTGAGCTTCTTTAATTGATTGTTCTGACATTCTTCAGCAACATCTGTCAACTTTTGAATAAGCTGGGGAAAGAAAATGCCAGTTTGCTGTTTTATATGATCACAGATAGAGCCTCCTCCCCTGACCCTTCCCACCCCAAACAACAACATCTGCAGTTAGAAAATCTGTGATAGGCATTGAACAATAGTTCAAACTGCCAGACACTAACACTGGCAATGAGGACACAATTTTAATTTGCCATTGAACTTCGTATCACCATGAATGCAGTGACTACAATTTCTGTATTGTCTTGCATCCATTTTCTTATCAAACTTTAAGGTGCTTAAACTGCTTTTGCTGAAAGGCACTGACTCCTTGGTCCCACAAACTAACTAAAAATAGGAGAAGCTTGGCATCCCTGTCTCCATTTTGTATCTGTCTTTGCTCTAAACCATTCTCTTTGCAGTCACTTTGCAATCACCTTGCTTTCAATAAAGGACCGAACTGATAATATCTTTATGACAAGGGACTGAAACTTCCTCTAAGCAACAGTGGAGACTTGTAGGACAGAGCACCCCTCCAAATCAGGAAAATTACCTGTAATGATGAGGCTGCACCCTGGAGAAGGAGCAATCATGCTCCCCTCAAGTGATGACAGAGGGACCCCTCTGGGAACCCTTGGACCAAGATAATGGTCAACCAGAACACACCTGTGACTGGGACTATTTAACTAAGCATACCTTTGTCCCCTGCTCCCAACTCTTTTGTCTCCTTAAATCTATAGCTCATGTCTGTGCTGCAAAGATGGCTGAAGATGGACTAAGTGCTTACTCTCTCTTCCGGAGCCTTGTAATAAACCTCCTTTCTCTGCCTCCATCATGCCTCTTTATTTGGTGTTTAGGAGCAGGTGGCCAGACCTGGCATAAGGAATCTCAGGAGTTTGGGCCTTGGGTTCAAAACTCCAATTTCAAAACCAAGATTCAATAGAGCTGCTATGGGTCTTTTTCTCTTTAGCACTATGGTGATTCCTAACAATCAGTAGATGACCAATAAAACACTTGTCAATTACATTAAGTTAATTTTTTCCACTGATATCTTTTCTTAGTACACCTGAAGAACCTACAGCTCTTTCTGCAATTGCTCAGGTGGCTGTGACAAGCAATCTCAATCATTCTTACTAGAGCAAAAATCAATGGTGTGGACTTTCTTTGAAAGGCTCCACTGCTGTTTCCCACATGTGAAGATTCTCTTTCCCAAAAGCATATAAAGCAAGTCTTATATAACTAATAGCTATAATACTGACAAGGCATTGCTGTCCCTTGGTATCTATGGGGGATTTGTCCTGGGACTCTGACCATATATGAAAATCCATGGATGCTCAAGTTCCTTGTATTAAATGATGTGATGTTTGCATATAACCTACACACATCTTCCTGTACACTTTAAATAATTTCCAGTTACTTACAATACATAATACAATGTAAATTCAATTTAAATAGTTGTTATACTGTATTGCTTATGGAATGATAATAAGAAAAATGTTCTGTACATATTTAGTGCAGATGCAATATTTTAAAAAATATTTTTGATCTATAGTTGGTTGAATCTGCAGATATGGAACCCACATATATAGAGAGCTGACTGTAGTCATAATCCAGAAAACCTTTGCTAATCATTTTTATATGCTGAACACAGTTTGAAGAGATTTACTTATTTAATTCTGAGAGTCTTCCCATGCTGTTGGTGCTATATCTTCAACTTCACATATGAACAATTGATGCAGAAGATTCAAGTCTGGCCTCCAGGCCACAGAGCTGGTAAAAGGCAGAGCTGGGTACAAACCCAGACAAGCTACATGACTCAGGACCTTCATCATTATCCCACACTGCCTTTCCATTATGGTTTTAAACATTTTTTTTTAAAAAAACTCTTCTTATCTAAGAATAAAAGAAGTCAAGAAAGGAATTCTCTTAGAGAGTTACATTAAACAAACCACATTGATTTAAAATGAACATGAAATTTGATGCACTAATCTATGAAATGGATTAAATCTGAACAAATATTATCTGGGCTTGGGTCACAAGATAGTCTATTTGATCATTTGAAAGAGATTGCCTGATCATGACTGTCACAGTTAAAGAAATTATGAAAAACTACAGCCTTATAGCAGTGTCATTTATCAAACTGTCTTGTAAAATTCTAGTGCGCAAAGACTGACCATTTCTGTGGAGACTCCTGCATGGCCTCTATTTTGACCCAAAGAGTCCTCTCCTCACTATGCTCCCTTCCCTAAAGGGCTGTTCTCGTCTTCCTTTCACCCCAAGGATTTAATGAGAGGTTTTTAATAGATCCCCCACCTCAGCTACAATATCAGAATCACTTGCAGAACTGCTTAAAATGCAGACTATAGAGCTTGCTCCTAGGATAAGGAACTCCAAATCTCTAGTGTCAGAGACTGAGAGTCAGTATTCCCAAAACCTCCCCAGCTCATATGGATGCTTTGCCAAAGTTACAAACCCTACCTTATGCTACAGGTCACTACTAAATCTCTAGCAACTCATCTGAATCCAATGATCACACACTTCTCTTTCCGTATTTTCACCTCTATCATTTACCTGACTCCAGAATATTTTCTTGGTTATGCCAGATTCTGCTCACATTTTCATCTTTCCTTCTACCTAGTCCCCTCATTCTTATCATGATGACATCTCATCAATCAAGTCACCCAACAAGATCTCACACCCTTTCTCCCCACTTAGTTCTGACTTTTGTTTGATTTGGATTCAGCCTTCACAAACTGGAAGTACCACTTTTCCTCCAGGGCACTAAGAAGTTCACTTCTTGCTGTATCTCCTTGCCCTCCTCTTTGCCCTCAGACCTCCAGACTTTTCTATATACTTGTCAGCACTAGTTTCCACCTCCTTTGCTACCAGTGTACACACTTCATCACCACTTCTCAATTTAGCTACAGTCCAACAAATATTGATCAAGATCTAGCATCTACTAAATACCTGACACTGTTCTAGAAACTCTATGCTGATGACTTAGCTTTCTCCACCTTGCTACTCAAAGTGTGTGGCCCATTGACCAGTATTTTCAGTATCTCCAAGAAGCATGCTAGATAGCAAATTCTACCTACCCCAGAATAATTCAGTCAGAATCTGCATTTTGACATGATTCCCAGGAGACTCATGTGCACATTAGAATTTGAGAAGTGTTATCTAGATTGTTGAAGAAGATGGCAGTAGTTACAAAGCAACCATCTCAACTTCTATTATCTCTATCTCAAGGCCTTCAGGTCTTTATCTGTGTTCTTTTGTTTACTGCAAATTGAGCTTCCTTATCTCTGTGACAGGGATGATGCTTCTCTCCTGAGGTGGTCATGAAAACATTAAGGAAAAACACATTCAGTTACCAACAGACAACATGATGGATCCTTAACTTGGTTTCCTGCTCCTTTCTTCCAAGGTTAATCTTTTCCTTTTCTTGATCCTGTCTTTTCCCAGTTGTGACAGAATCTGACTAGTCATTTTATTTTCTCTTCTCAAATGATCTATCTGCACTTAGATAAACTCCCTCAGCATAAAATCACATCTCTACCTTCCCTGTCCTCCCAGAACCCTGCACTCTTGTTCCATTTTGACCTGCCTTCATTTCTATTCCTAAAATGGAAGAAAAATTGTGTCTCCAATGCAGCAGTGATCCCCAGCATGTGCTTCAACCCCACCATCTCACTTCTGCTCACAACACTGATATTCACCTCATCTTGCTCTTTTGTCCTTCCACTCTATCTTAAATATTTTTTCCTTTTAATATTTCCTAAAGATTTAACTTGTGTTAAATTCCAAATATATTATACTCCAGCTCTGGATTTCCTTTCTTGTATGGGCATCCATGATACTCCAATAAACTAGGAAGGAGTTTGTTCTCAGAACTATCCAGGCACACACCTGGGTTTACACTTTTTCTCATGTTATTCTACCTCTTCGATGATATTCCCATGTCAATAAGACACAGCACAAATATAGGTCACTCCCATTGTTGGAAAAAGTTACCTTGGATCTTGCTTCTTTGCTTCTGACATGGGAGTGCAGTCCAGCCCAGGTCTTCTTCCTTTCCAAACTAGCCTTTGCTGATTCTCCCTTTTGATTGCTCAGCTAGTGCTAGGTCTTGCTTGTTTAGTTGGCTTTTTCTATAAGGTATCATTTGCAGATATTTACCTTTGTGTGTAATTACTTTATTATTGCTTCTCAAAAGGATGTCACTATTTACCCTTCCCTTTCTTACAATTATTTGGATGTTAGACTCTACATAAAAGAGGAACTCACAACGATGACTGTGACTCCAACCTTCATGTTAACTATGGAATTCCATATCCAAGCCATCAACTATCACAAGCTAAGTTTTCTTCCCTTAGGAACAAATGCCTAATGTGAAATCCAGATTTTTTTTTTTAATGTGGCTTTTGTATACAACAAATGAAAATGGTGATTTCCTAGAATAGCAAAGAATCTGTGTTTAATAAGACAAATATTAAAAGTTCTTCTAGTATGCTCAGTTCCTCTTAGTCTCCTCACTATAGGACCCTTCCCTGTAACATTCTGCCCATCCTAGCTATTTTTAAAATATCACTCCTACCGAGACTTAGCCAAAACAGAACTGATTATTTTCTTTTAAACTTTGTTTATTTAAGCTCTTGGAGGCAGAATGATTATGCTCTGACTTTGTTAATAGTATGCCATTATTGTTAAACTCATATTAAACTGGCAATAAGATTATGTATGTACGTCAATAATTGATCTCTTTCCTAACAGACAAAGAGAGGGTTTGGGGTCCATCTGTAAGTTTATCTCAATATTACTTCTCTGGGAAGAACTTTCTCTGTTTTTGGGCTCTCCTGTGTGGTTCCCAAGGGAGCTGCTATATGTTTTAGCCACCATCTCTTGGCTAAGATAATTGGGCTAGTCATAGCCTGACTTCTGGCCACAGGTGTCTTCTCTAAAGCTGCAAGTTTGGCCAATCATATGACCCCAACAAGGTTTTCCCCAAGATTTTTCCTACATGACAATGGAAAAAGAAATAGAACTTGAAAAGGATCCGTGTCAGTATTTGCTACCAGTATTTGCTGCTTTGCAAAAGAATAATATTATTATGCAGACAAAAGCAGCAGAGAGAGAAAGAGCAAGAACAAGAACTTGTGAGCTATAGAAAATGTTATAGAGTGGTTTCTGGACCCATCTGTATCCTTTCACTTATCCTGGTCTGGACAGTCAATCCTTTTTAAAAAAATGTACTATGCACTCCGAAATTTTTTTGGTGTGTATTCTTGCCCAAGTTAGCCAACATGGGTTTTTGTCTCTTGTAATCAAGAGAATCGTGACAAGAAGTAGAAATTAAAAATCGCTCTGTTTATCCCCAAATAAGATGAAAGAACCTCTGACTTTTGGTCTATGTTTTTTATTGCATGAGATGCAAAAAGTAGAACAGAAGACTGAGTTTTTGTAAACCACTTTTAAACTAACCTAAGAGCAGAGAACTTTTGGTGTATTTATTAACAGACAAGCTTTATTAAAAGCTACTCAATCATGTACTAGAGACAAACCTCACACAAAGTAAACTGCCTATCATAGGTAGGAAAGAAGCAAAGATGAATTTATACCCTAGAAAACAAACCAAGAGGGTACATAGTAAACTGAAAATTTGAAAACAACATTTAATTTTAACTTTTGGTATGATTTTTTTTTCTGCCCCAAAGGAATAGTCCCAGCCCAATTACTTTGCTTAGTTGTTTACCACTCTTGACAGCTCTCTTAGATAAATGTTCCAAACCTTTTAAGGAGTCAAAAGAAGAGCCCTGGGGAATATAATTTCATGCTTATTCTCAACTCCATGCTAAATTGCATTTGGTTTAGTCATTTGAGAGACAGAAAATGGTTTCCATAGAAAAGCATAATTCCCTAACACTAAATCGAAAGGGATCAAAAATGTGTGGACAGAAATTGTTGTATTTGGAATCTCTTCTAAGAAGCATAATTTTGGAAAATGGATAAAAAGCCAAGAATAGCATATGTACACTTCAAGCACAGTGCATTTTCCTTCCCCTTCCACTAATTTCTGGAAAAGATACCTACTTAGTACCAGTCAAAGCATCCACTCTGACTTTTCACTACGAATTTTTGCTTTTCTTTTACAAAGAATTAACTTACAATGCATTTGAACTACCGACAATTTAAAAACAAGATAAGTTTATATAAGCCTATGTCCTAGCTCTTGAAATCGAGAAACAGTTATTGTGAACATTCAGTGAATATTTACAGAGCACTTAAGATGTGCTAAAGTATTGATGAGCCAATGGAGAGGCCCTGTCCATGTGGAAATGTTTTCCTCCAATAGTTTACTTCTCTTTTAAGAGAAGAAAGTCTTGGACTAAAAAGACAGGCATCTTGGTCATTCTCCAAGATATTCCCTCATGTCTATGAAATTATTATTTTTATTATTATTATAAAAATAAAAATCATTATTTTTTATTATCCATAGCTTAATAGAATTTATACTCACCCCCACACCCACACAGTGCTGGGGATTGAAATCAAGACTACATGCACGCTAGGCAAGTGCTTTATCATCAAGCTATACCCCCATCCCTGAATGTTTAAATGATCCTTAGAATTCTCTTTCCTTATCAGGGAAAGAAGGAAATGGAAGTGAAAACATACCAAGACTCCTATTTAATGTAAATAAGTTCATTCAATAAGCCTATAGAATTTAAAATTATTTTTTGCTATTAAATTATGCTAAGGTAAATGCCTGAGAGGTAGTTTTCTGGGAGATATAAATGAGTCAATGTAGCATAAGTCCTTGAATGATATTTGAATATTTTTTTATGAGATTCTCCACTCAAAATATTTCAAAACCTTTTTTTAAAAAAAATCAAGACATTTGATAAAGAATGTTTTGCTTTATTAGCCTAGGTTTGTTTCATCTCAGCTCTCTGGGTCTTGTGTACTTATCACTTAAATATAGGGACTAAATTATCTCTAAAATGCCTTTGACATATAAAAGATATTATATAAGTATGTATATATAAAAGTGATATAAATATGTCTTTAGAATTGAATAATGGTTTAAAAAATATTCTACAAATCATAAAAAAGTAGGGACTTATGGCCATGGAATGTTTAGTTTTATAATATAAGAAATTTTGCTTAAAATAATTCATGTAAGCTGGGAACAACAGGATATTCCTGAAGTCACCGCTACTCTGCAGACTAAGGAGACAGGAAGATTCCTTCAGCTCAGATGCTCAGGGTCAGCCTAGGCAACATAGTGAGACTTTATTTCAAAAAAAAAAGAAAAAAAAGACTCATATGCTTTTCAATCAGAATTTACAATACAACAAAAGATTATCCTTTTGTAATTATGAATGCTAGTTGAAATATTTTCAAGTGTCATTGAAAAATATGTGTAGAATCACAAATGATGCAATGATAGATTTCTCGATTAAAACAGAAGAAAATGAGAAACTATATCTTATCAAATTAAATGAGATTATATCCAGTGAAACCCATTGAAGAAAAACAATACATTAATTAATCTACATTCAAGTAATAAATAAATAAATCTATATTTATGCAGTCCCTAACATTTTAGGATAAGTCTTAATAATTTTGAAAGATATAAGGGCCACTTAATTTAGAATAAATTAAATGAATAGTACTGGTCACTGAAATGTAGGACGATAGTAATAACGTTCAAATGGAGGTTCGCAAGTAATTAGCAAAGGTGCTCTGAATAAAGGAAAGATTTGTCTTGTTGTTTGTAACTAAATTGAGACAATAAATCACGGGACTCCAACACTCCATTTGGAAGATAGGTACAGAAGAGCCTTGTCAACCAGTGTTTTTATTAATGCAAAAAGATATTTCAACATCTCTCACTTACCAAATGTAATGCATTGAGTCCTGTAATTCCAGAGGCCACAAACTAAATGATCAGATTTTGGATTGTATTTTGGAATTTTCCTCACAGCAGAGTCTTTTTTGTTCCCTAAACTTAAGTTGACACAAATCAAAGCTATTCTTTGCTTTGTCTTTGTGTTTCATTATGTTTACTGAGTTTTTCCCTCAATCTTTTCTAAGTAGTCAACAATTATTTCACTCAAAGAGGTTAAATAATTTAGCTAAACTTACTTAAATAAAAATGAAAAATCATGTCTCTTCATTGTAAATCATGTTCAAATTGTCCTTTGGTAAAGAATGATGACTATGCTCTGGACACTTTGTTAAATATTTCCATGAATTCTTTTATTAAATAATATCACAACCAAACGATAAGGGCTGTGCACATATTTTTCTGCAAAAAAACAGCTCTATAACAGTTCCCTATATCTGCACTCTGCATTGTGACTTACAGCTCTCCTAAACAGGGAGAGAGTCTGTTTCTCTAACCCTTGGGTCTGGGCAATCCTTATGACTCACTTTGGCCACCAGACTGAAAAGGAAATTATAAGACTTCTCTTGAGACTTTGCACACTTCCACTTGCTCTTAGTTGAATCCTTTCCAACTCTCACTTGAGCAAGCCCAGGCACCTGCTGGATGGTGAGAGCAGTGGAAAGGGTCCAACTGAGAGCAAGTGGAAGTGACTGGAAACTCTCAGATGGGACTCCAAAGAATTTCTATCACTTACCAAAGTCCTTTTAAAATTTAAACCTAATCTTAGTGGTATAAACAAAACACAAGGTTTGACCTAAGGCATCAGTGGAAAACAGATTAACACATTGGAGCAGATCCCTCAATCCTGCACTTCTTTCCTAGAGACCCTCAAACTATTCATGGAGAGAATTGAGGGGGCTTAAGAACTTGAGTAGGACAGGGAAGCTTCCATCTTTACTTTCACACACCTCTAACTAAATGGCCATGTCCTATTGTGAATCTGGGCAGAAAACTTCAGGAGTGATTTCCACAGGAAGTGTGACATTGCCACCAGATATGTCACCATCCAGCTCATGGATCAAGCTGTGTGGAGCTCACCGTATTTCTCATTTCTACTAAAAGGAATTTTAGTTTGATTCTAAAATGCATTTTGTGTAAGACAATATGCTCTAAAATCATGCTTCTTCAACTTGAATGTGAATCAAGTCACTTGGGACTCCACAAAATGTGAATTGTGATTTAGTAGCTCTGGGAAAGAGCCTGAGATTTACATGATTAGCACCAGGTGATTCTCAGACTACACTTTAAGTGTCTAGGATGTGATTATTTACATGTACAGCTGCAGGAATGCAGATCTTGCTGGGTGCCGGTGGCTCACGCCTGTCATCCTAGCTACTTGGAGGCAGAGATCAGGAGGATCATGGTATGAAGTCAGCCCGGGCAAATAGTTCATAAGACTCTACCCCAAAAAAACCTAATACAAAAAAAGGGCTCTTGGAGTGGCTCAAGTAGAAGAGCGCCTGCTTATCAAGCAAGAGGCTCTGAGTTCAAACCCCAGTACTGCCAAAAAAATAGAAAGAATGCAGATCTGTGTTTGAGCAAGTGTGGAGTTTATGAAGTTATAGGTGCATTTTTCATTTCCTATGATAATATGGACAATTATTTTAAAAATGTTCTTTTAATGTTTGTCAATTTATAGAATTAGGCAAACTGTCGCCACATCTTTGCTTTCACTTATTAGTGTTCTTTGTTACACACACTCCCTAAGTATATTTGGTGACCATATCTTATTCATTTTTATTGTTAGTGACTATCAGAACATTGTGCTAATATTTTTGTTTCCAGTGAATATTTGGTAAGGAGTTTATTGATGAAATGGTTTCTTAATCCTTGAACTCTAGATGCCTGCATTTGAAATATATAACTTTTAATCAAAGCACATTGGTATTTAATCCCCAAAGTAATTTTGGGAGATAAAATATCTTCTGCTTAATTTTCCTCTTCACTCAAATACTCCTTTTAACCTGAGGCCTACTTGCTTTTTAATTACACTTCTATTTATCTAATTTAGCCTTGGAGGCTTGTTCATCATTCAGAACCACTACCAAAGGTATAACTGACACTTCTGGCTGTCTTTTAGTCAAAAGAATCTCTGGCAGAACAATTTCTGGATATTATAAATGGGGTTGGTAAGATCCCTGGACACATGTTATATCTAAAGGGATGAGTGCAAACTGTAGATGCCCCCAAATGGTCATGAAATAAACTGTGTATTTCCAAATCCAAATTGCTCGAGTCTTAGCTTTCTTAACAGAGACCTTTCCAGGTATGTTCAGATGATATTAGGGATTTATCTGAAACCCAAATTCATAATCACACTGGTGGAGAGGTCAGCATTTTGAGAGTGGGTTGCTTATGTTTGACACGAAAGGGCCACACTGGTTTGGACATATATTTATGTTTTTCTGAAAACTCTTCTAAACTTTTACATATACACTCACATTCTCTCTCTGCAGAAGGGAGTGAAATACATATTACAGAGTTATCACTGATTTGGGATTAGGTAGGGAGTTAGTAAAACTGACAGCTGAGAAACATGACTTGGATGTTGATAAGGGATCATAATCTAAACTGCTGATTTTAATGAATGACTTATGACACAAGCAGGCTGTTGTGGACCCAAAGTCCCCATAACCTGTGAAAAATAACAATTTAAATCTCCTCTGTGTCTGTCCTTAAATTCTTTCTTTGATAAGACCAGAAACTTCCTGGCCCAAGGACCTACTGACCCAAATTGAATCATATATTTTGACAAACCAAACCAGGAGACTTGAGGAGACTTGCACACCCGATGCAAGGACAGGTGGATTTGATTTTCTCTGATTCTGGTAAACCTACTTGATCTCTTATAGATAAGGAGGTACTACAGCCTTTGTAGTTTTACTTTCTCATTCTGAACTATTATCTTGAAAAACTTTGTACAACAGTAGAGGTTTATTCTTCCTTCCTATGGCTGGGAAGACCAAATAATTGCATCATAAACTGAAACTACAGGATTGTCATGTTGGGCTTTTCATGTATTTTTTTCTTCCTTCTGCCTTCTTGCTTGTACAAAGGAGAGTTTTGCTGTTTAAGATCATTTGGAAGTTTAGCTGTCTTAGCCATACCTAACTGAAATGTAACATTCTGTAACTATGAGACTCATGTGAGGATAAATCAAAATATGTGTAAAGGCATTTAAAAAAATTACAGTGGAGCAAAGTTTGCATGCTACTTGCAGCTATGTGTGGAAGGAAATCTTTGTTTTATTTTATTAGAAATATGGCTTAGGTTAAAAAGTTAGGTAAAAGGGAGCCATAAAGTAGAAGAGGAGATGCAAAAGAAGGTTATAAATAAGAAAAGATATGAAAGGATTGAGAATATAAATAAGGCTTTTTTCTAAAAGCAGTGGATTATTACAAAATGCGAATGGACGGATAAGGGCAAAACCAGAAGGCAAAAAGCATGTCACAGGAGGGTTGTGTTAGGGCTTATGCTGAGGTGCAACTGATGGAATATGGTAGGGCACAAGGAGACATAAGAAAGTTGTAAGAGGACAGTCTCTGGATAAAAAATGTTTTTACATGGTAAAATAAAGTTTTGTCTTAAAGGATTGTTCCAAAATGGAAATAAATAAAAACAAACCAAGGAGATCAAAGCACGTCACAGAAGGAGATTGTGGTAGGGTTTGTTATGCAATATAACTGATAAGAAACCTAATGCTGTCTTAATAAATTCTCTAAAGACTTCTTAAGCACCAATAAAGCCAGGACACAAAAAAGAGCATCATCAATCTCCTCTCTGAGATAGCCTGCTCTCCTCTCCGGGCGGGGGGGCGTAGTCCTCTTAATAAACTTTGCTATTATGTTCACTAGGTTTTCTGACTTGCTGGAAATCTCTTGTGGGATGCAAGGACAGAAGACTGCAACCAAAATTTTAAGTAACACCTCCTCCAATAGGTTTTTTACTATCTCTTCTGCTCTTCAAGAAAAAAAAAAAAGGTACTGAACAACTTCCTATGCCCTCATCAGTGGGATTCCATAGATGCCTCATGGCCAGGTACTCTGGGACACTGAGGTTTTGCTATGATTTTCTGTACCCCATTTCTGCAGCTCATTTTGATCCCCACCCCAAGAGGCCTTCTTGGAATCTCAGGACTTCTGTTTTCATCCATACTCTGAATTTTTGGGGGGGAAGAATCTCAAGTAAGTACTGTTTTTTTTTTTCTTATTCTGCCACATCTCTTCTGAATTGCCATGTCTTTTTCCATGGGGATGGATGGGACCCTGGGAAACTCCAGATGATAATGGCTGGGTTGTCTAGACTTCTAAGTAACATTCATCTTGTTAGTCAACATAGTCATCTCCTGGAGAACCCTGGGTTTTCTCAACACTTTGGGTCACCACTTTCTGTGAATATCCTTTCCTGAGAGACCAGTTTTCCCTGAGAGACCAGGGCAACCCCAGAGTGGTCCTTGTGAATGTCCCTTTGGATCATGTAAGTCCTCTGTTCAAAAACTTTCAACAGGTCTCATTCCTCTCTGAGGGCAACACAAAGGAGATATAACAGACCTAAATAGACTAGAAAACCTGCCTCCCATCTCCAAAATCCCCATTTTTCTCACCTAATTCCTTATAATCTTTCTCAGATAGAGCTACCCTGCTGTTCTTCCAATACACAGGTCCATTTCTAGCCCAGAGTCTTTACTTGTCAGTTCTTCTGCCTAGAAGAATTTTCCTTTCTATGTTTGCATGGATCAATCCTTCACCTCCTAACTCGCATGTCATCTTATCAGTATGTCTTTCTCTACTTACTCTTTTTAAAATTTACAAACACACTCTTCATCCTTCTCCAGCCCACATTCCCTATTTCCCCACTTCTGTATTGTTTTTCTTATTATCCCTTATTACTACCTAACATACTGCACAGTTTACCAACTTGTTTTGTATATGGTCCTTTGTAGAATGTAAGTTCCAGAAGGGTTAGGATTGTTGTCATTTTTATCCATTACTGTTTTAAAATATTTACTGAGCAGGGTCTAATAAAGATTTGTTGAATGAGTGAATGAATTAATTAATGAGGATTTCATTTTGAGGAGATGAGAATTTTTAAATACTGGTGATAGTTGTATGTTTCTGTGAATATACTAAAAATCACTGAAATACTTCAAATGAGTCACCTGTATGCTATGTGAGAAAAGGCTGTTAAAAAAAAGAGAGCGAGAAAAGGGCATAGTATCCCGTAACCAAGGAGACTTCTGTGTGTGATCTGCATGAGTAGGATACACAGAGCAATCCCCTTCGTTATGAGGGCATTAGTCTGAATCTGAACTAGGAGAGGCATTCACACAATGGTTTACATTAGGAGCTCTAGAGTCAGATGGCCAAGGTTCAAGTCCCAAAAGCACCATTTTCTAGTTGTGGAGCCTTGGAAAACTCAACAAATTTCTCTATAAATTTTTTTGCATGCAAAATGGCTGACAATATTACCAAGTTCTTGTGAGGATGAAATAGGACATCTCCTGTAAATGCCTTAGCACAGTGTATGGCCCCATGGTGAGTGTTCAATATATGGTTGCTGTTTTTGTTTTCCTTATGATTATATTCTGGAGAACTAGGCACAGGTTACTGGAGAAAGTCAGATAGCAGTGGGAGTAGCTGGGTCTCAGAGCCAGTAATCTCCCATTAAAATTGACTTTGACTTTTGTCAGGTCAACCCAAACATTGCCTTGATCTTCTTACAGTAGCTCAAGAACAAGGCAACCCATCAAAACTATGTGGAACTTGTTGAAAACAAATCTTTGATGGGTTATAGCTCAATGGTAGAGTATTGGCCTAGCATGTGCAAAGTCCTGGGGTCAACATCCAGCACAGAATAAAAGGTATCTTTGAGTGTCATGTTTAGGTGTCAGGCAGTGGTTCTCAGGGAAAAGTCCCGGGAACAAAGCATTATTAACACCAGTCCTGCAAGATACCAGCTGTTAGGATATAGCCTAATAATCTGGGTTGTAACAATTCCTCTCGATGATGCTAATGTATACTTTGAGGGTTTTGCTGTTGTTGTATTGAGGACTGAACTCAGGGTCTTGTACTTGTGAGGCAAGTGCTTTACAGCTTGAGCCATGCCTACAGTCCTTTTGCTTTTAGCTTGTTTTTTGGATAGGACCTCATTAACTTTACCCCAGACTGTGATCCTCCTACCTCCACTTCCTGAATAGCTGGAAGTTGAAAATAATTGATCAAGTAGGATCTGATTTTTGATAAGAAATTCATGCGATTGACCCATGAATATGCATATTGTCATGGGAAAGCCAACACTATGACAAAAGCATTATATAAAGCATCTATTAATAGTGACAGCTGAACATCTGCAGGTTTCTAACCCTATAAGCAGAAACAGCCTCAGAATTTTCTTACATATCCTCAGCAAAGAAATGGACAGGTCATATAACTTCCATAAGAACCTATTTCCTCTGGTATGCTACTTTAATTTCTACCAAGCTTACTCATTAGTGTGTGTATATATTTTTTTTTTGATCATGAGCGTTTTCAAGGCTACTTCATTGCTAAATTTACTTAAAGTATATGCCACTAAATATTAATCATGTCAAGGCATCAGAAACAATGGAGAGAATGTCAAAATCCATGATAAAACAGTTTGAAGGGCATAAGTGATCATTAGTAGAGAAGGTGGTATTTGCTTTTGTAGGGAGCTTTAGGAATTGGGAAGGCAGCTGTCCGCATTGGTCCTTTAGATACTGACTTTTTAAAAAGTGAGCTGTGTAATTCTCAGTAAGTTTTTTGAAAAGCCAGTGAAACAGAAAAAGTAAAAATTTACTTGGGACCTGTTCATAATTTCATTAAAGATAAGATTTTTTAACAACTTCCTGGTACGATTTCAGATATCTCCTAGAACAGAGAGAACAGAGAAGAGCTTAGTGAATGTTCTAGAATAATTGGGTTGATGAAATATTAGTGTGATGGACACCAAGTATACTATGCCCTCTTCCAGGTTGCTGCCATTTGTGCCTGTCCTTGTCTATTTTGAGTTACTGAAGCGCATTAAACATTGGCTATGGAAAACATGGCTGCAGCTACACAAACCTAAGTCATGTTTCTTGGCGCTTACCAGTTTAATATGTTCTCGCTTCTGGTATTTTTCACTATAATACTGTTCTTGCCGAAGATTAAGCAGCTGCTGCTGTTGCTTGTCCTTCAAGTCTATCAGCTTTTGGGTCATTTCAGCATCCAGGGCAGCAAGGTCTTGCTCAATGGTAGACGAGCCATGGTCAGGACTGCTGGGCTCTGATCTGCAAAGACACAGAGCTTGACTCACAAAACATGCAGGTGGTCACAGATTTGGGAAGGGCTACTCACCAGAGTTCCTCAAGAGTGCACTTTGCTTGCTGAGAAGTCACCTGGGATAAAGGCAGAGACCTGCAAGAAGAAGTATAGCAACAGAAGTTGCTGAGAGTGAGGTATTTATTTTGCTCTAAAATGAGAGAGGGGCAGAAAAAAGGCCAGGAAGATAGGCACACTGATTGTCGGGGTGATGAGAATGACAATTCCCCTCTGGGAAAAACAATATTTGGCCAGGGATTTTTAAGGTGTTTATTTATTTATTGTGCGGTGCTGGAGATGGAACTCAGGACCTTGCTAAGCAAGCATTCTGAACTCCATCCCCAGATCTTGTTTTGTTTTGTTTTTGAGACAGGGTTACCGAAGAAGCCCAGTCTGGGCTGAAACTTGAGATCCTCTTTCCTCTGCCTGCAAATGCTGGGATTTTTTATGCCACCAACCCTGACTCTTATTTATTTTTAATGTGGCATGTATAATGCCTTCCTAACTACATTTCTGCTATAGAAACTTACTATGTCCACTGGAGTCTGTTGGGGAAAGCTGAAGAGGTACAATTGTTTTGCATGTGGGGTGATGCAGATTGAGAAAATAGACCATGTGTAGACAACATATGGAGATAACTCAGTTGACATCTGAGTTCTGTTTCTTAAGATTTTTAATAGCATGGATGTACAATGAAAATAGTGTTCTTTGAGGGCTGTACCAACTTAATTGATATCACTATCCAAATGGAAGTTTCCTCAAAATGCTTAAGTTACAAGGGAAAGAGAGTTTAGGATGAGCTTTTAGTTCATTCTAAAATATTTACTGAGTGCATATTCTGGGCAGGATGACTTTTTCTGCATTGTTCTTAGAGAATTAAGATGTTTATAATGTTAGGACTAATGCTGAGATAAATTAAAGCAATTCTCTCTAACCTATGGTATGATTCCCTACAATTTTGTACTCTGTATCATCACTTGTAAAGAACAGTGGGAAGGAAGATAGAGTGTTAGGGACAGGGACCAGAGAGCAGGTATGCTGTTTACATTTATAGGAAACTCTCTTCAGGGAGAAGACCAAACCCTTATCTCTGATATCACTCCATCAGTGTTTCTCATTGGCTATCAATAGGGAAAAATAGGGAATAGGGAGAGGAAGTTTCTAGAATTAACTGTCTCTGATTCCCATTGCTTTTCCTTGGAATTAGTCCAGTATCTAGGGCATCATACGGACAAAGCAGTTGTTTGGAGCTGGTGTTAGGATCTTACTTTGTCAAACAAGGTATGGAGAATTCTCCCTAAAAGTTCTTTTTTGCATTTTCATATGCAATGCCAAATGGAACTAAATTCTCTCCAAGACTCATGGAGCCTTTCAAAGCAGTGTTAAGAAGGCTCTCCATCTTGGTATGAACATGAGATGCACTTATCATTTTTGTAGTGTGAAATCAGTGTAACCAAAACATGAAGATGTTTCTAAAAACCGCTGCTACCACCACAGCAGTGGCTGCTCAACGTGTGCCAGGCACACTTGCAACAATCCGCCACTTATGTCTGACCATTTCCAGTTTATATGTGAGGACCCTGGGGCTTAGTGATGTAATTTGCTCAAGAACACTGCATGGGGGTGCCAAAGTATACCTTCCCAAGGACAAACTTCCCTGGCAGGACAAATTCTGTGCTTTTAGCAACAACATGATGTCATTGCGTGCCAGGTCTGGACAGAAACTATGAGTAAACTGTTCTTCACATTATGTGGAAAGCTCAGTTGAGACAATGATTATTTGAGTAAGAAAATAATCTACAAAATATGATGTCCATTCATTACTCTGAGACATTTTTAGGATTTAATTGTGAGTCAAGGGAGATAAGAGAGGCACATAATGAAGACCTCAGTGACTTTGCTTCTCCTGATATATCTTTAGATACTAGGTGCTAAGGGGTTTTTGTTTATAAGGGATGATCTAAAAAAAAGATAACCACAGGAGCAATGTTTCTGTTTCTGCCATAAAAACAGGTAGAAGGCACATGAAATATATTCTCTGGTAATTTAATACTGGGAAACATTTGTCTCTCTGGGAAGAACAAGCAAGTTTGCTTTAATCAGATAAGGAGGATTATCTGACCCATATTTCCTTTTCTCAGAGGCCAAGAGGTGAATTCAGTGTTCAGGGACAGAAACTACATTAAATCAGGTATGTATTTCATCGCTACAGCACATGTCAATGACAATGAGATTATTTTTTTCAGGGTGCTGGGAACTGAATCAGGGCCTTGCCTATCCGAAACATCTACTGAGATTCCCACAGCACAGATGAGCCACATTTCAAGGGCTCAGTAACCACATCTGGCTTGCGGATCCTGTATTAGATCCATTATTAGATAATGGGTCTAGATAACTGGTCTGAAACTCAGTCTCTGTGTGTGTGTGTGTATGTGCATGTGTAATTTTTTTATTTTCATAGGATTTTTGTATATGTCTTCCATGACATTATTTGGATGCTCTGTTGGATGTTTGCACATACTTAAAAGCAAATGCGTGAATAAACAAAAGAATAAGTATGTATCATTAGCATAGAAATATAAATGTTTCAGACCAAGCTTTGCCTTAACTGGCTATGTAATTACAGGCCAATGCCTTTAGCCTTTAGTTTTTAGCTTCCTCCTTGGAGAAGTGACTTTTCACCTAGATGGTTTACATCTGTCTCAGCTCTAAGGGAAAACGATTTGGTTGTTTTTTTAAAAAATCAAGTATTGCATTTTAATAGTGTTTTCAAGTTAAGCAAATGTTACACCATATGTCACAATATGGTTCTAAAATATGCATCTTGCTTCTGTATACAACCTGGTATGCAAATAAGATGATTCAGTAAGGATGTAAAAGGAATAATGTAACACAGTCTACCTTATTCTTGGCTCACTGATAGGTAGCTTACATACTCACACAGTTTCAGAGTGATTTATAAAGTTTTCATGTAGACAATAAAGCTTTATGTCTCAGTGACAATTCTCATAAGGCAAGACCTCAAGAGACCGTTTAATGAGAAAACCAATGATAATATTTCCAAAAAAGTTTTGAATGCTAGCTCTGTATGTGATTTCCTAGAGTAGTGAAGATCATTGCATTATCTTTGATTTGATTTTGTCCATTTGTTAGCCAACATATAAAAAATCGGGATAGCTGATCGAAGTAAGTTCCAAACTGGACATGGTAGCACTTGACTATAACACTTGCACTCAGGAGGCTGAGGCAAGAGGACTGCAAATTCAAGGCTAGCCTGAGCTATGTAGCAAGCCTCTATGTTAAGCAAGCAAGCAAGCAAACAAACAAATGACCACCACCAACAACAAAAAGAATAATTTGTACACTATAGCTATGGAAAATGAAGTAACTAAGTTGAGAACTGGCATTTCTCACCTCTGTGAAACACAATTCATTAAAATACCAAAAATACATTAAAATTGAACTAAAGAATACTTTTGAAAATTATAAATTTTTAAACTATATCTTTTAATAGCACAAATAACATTTTACTATAAAAATGGTGTGAGTCGATGTTCATTAAGGTTTTAGAACATTGCCTTACACAGTGCTCTGTTAGTGCTCTTTAAAGAATAAAAATTAAAAATTGAAAATATTTTTGAGGGCTTGAGGTATGGCTTAAGTGGTAGTGTGTGCTTTACAAGCATGAAACCCCAGTCCCACACACAAAATAATATTTTTGAGGTCCAGCTAAATAAACCTTAAGAACAGCAAATATTGTTTATTCCCTAAAAGGACAGTAGAAAATTTAAAGTAGAAGCATTTTATTTCCATTTCCCTAATTAATAAACTTTGAAGAAGATATTTTCATATCAAAATTGTCCCCACTGATTAGAGAGCTTCATGTTGCAAAATATCATTCATTGTCAGCAAGTTCATACTTGAAGCCTGCAAAGAATGCTCAAAGAAATTTCAGGAATATGAACTTAGAGGAATTGTCTCATAACATTTGGGATAGTTAAGGAGAAAACTTCTTGGGCATTGTTACTTCATGCATCCACTCATAGTGTAGAGATTCTAAAAAAGACAGTTATAAGATTCTAAGCCCCTTGTAGGGTTGTAAGGGAGGCAGGTTCCAGACTTACTATGTCATAGTAAGTCTTACACAGCTGGGGTCTGAACAAGGTGTGAAGCACTGTGCTGAAGTTCAAGGCTACTGCGACTGTAGCCTTGTCTGAGGGCAGGCTTACTGAGCTTAGCTTGCTCAGAGTAGGTGATACCTGAACCTACTTCACACAGGAGCTGTTCATGCTATAGGAAATACATGGAATGGTGCATATAAGTGCTTAGTACGTGTTCTGAGTTGAATGGTGTCCCCTTGGTTTACATGTCATTCCTAGAACCAGTGCTTATTACCTTCTTTGGACAACTGCTTGTTGCAAATGTAATAGCTATGATCAAGTAGTAGTGGATTAGTGTGGGCTCTAATCTAGTGACTGATGTCCTTAAAAGAGGAAATTTGGGCAGGTACACTTGTGACACTAAAGATAAGACTGGAGTGATGAGTTTATAAGTTAAGGTATGCCAAGGATTGCCTGCCTCAACCAAAACCTAGAAGAGACAAGGAAAGATTCCTCCCCTAGACCTTTCAGAGTAGGTGCCCCAATGGCACTTGTATTTTAAACTCCTAGCCTCCAGAATTGGGAGACTACAAATTTCTGCCATTTTATAGCATCTTTGTACAGCAGTCCTAGAAAACTGATACAACATGTATCTTTAGAATATCCTTGACATTCAATAAAGGGGCTAAGCCAAGTTTGGACATAGCTTCTCACCAGGATCCAAAGGAGGAATCTGAGTTGTCAGTCAGACGTTGTATCCAGGAAGTACGGGGATAAGTTGTGGCTAGCCACCCAATGTGGACTTCTGAGAGCAAGTGTTGTTCTAAAATCCATCTGGAAATCAACTATCAGAAAGCTTAGGCTCTGACATTGGCAGCAGGCCTTTGCTGAGTTTAGAGGTAGATGTCATGCAAGAGACTTGTAATTAAGGAAGAGTGCATGACCATGGAGAATCCTAACTTCTCTGTTCATCTTGGGATCTAAGCAGGAGCTGCAGGTTTTATGAGGGGCACTGTGGAATGAGGCCATAGAGGCAGGCAGAACTAAGCCAAAGAAGGTCACCCTGCACTTTCTGGAATGCCTTTGAAGGATTCTTGAGTAAGGCCACCAGTGGGAAGTCTATGGATCAGCAGCATCAGCAAACCCTGGGAGCTTATTTAGAAATGCAGATGCTCAGAACCCATCCTAGGCCCCTGAGTCAGACCCTCTGGACTTGAGGCCCAGGAGTCTGTGTGTAAGTGGCTCTCCCACTGATTCTCATACATCCTAAAATTTGAGATGCACTGGTCTAGTCTAAACAAGCAAGTGCCACGAACAGATTTGGCTTAGGGTGACAACATGAGTTTCATTCTCCACAAGGACAACTGAGAATTATACAGCCATACAAGTAGATTTCTTTTCTGCTCCAGGTTTCTGATCCTATATCCTAGGCTCCCTTTTTAAAAAAAAAAAATCAAGCTGGCCATAGTGGCCTACACTTCTAATCTTAGCAATTTGGAAGCAGATGTAGGAGTATTGCAAGTTCCAAGCCAGCCTCAGCTACATAGTGAGACCCTGTCACACACACACACAAAAATTCATCCTCTTCACTTCTGCCCCAATCACCCTAGACCAAGCATCATCATCACTCAGCTGAACTCATGAGAAAGTGTTCCACTGGTCACCTTGTACCTTCTCTGAGTTTTGGTCCTCACTGTCAGTATCATCCAGGACCCGAGGCATCAGCATCACTTGGTGCTGCTTAGATCCCATCTTGGATCTGCTGAGTCAGAACCTGCATCTGACAAGATTTCCGGTGACTCCTGTATCTATTTGAGAAGCCCAGCTCAAGGGTCCACCTTCTCTAGAATTATTTCCTGAGAATATTAATTAGACCAAATCAATTCCACCTAATTTCTTCTTCAGTGAATTGTTATTGCTCTTACATAAATTTTGAACTGTCACATGCTAAAGAATTCAGTAAGATGACTGATCCTTCCTCCTATTTCTCTGACTTCTTAGTTTACCATGTTTCACCCATTTGCCAACTTTACTGTTCCTGGAACAAGTGCCTTTTTTCCTGCTTCAGGGCCTGCTGTAGTTTAAATATAAGCAGTCCCCCCACAGGCTCTTGTATTGAATGTTTGGTCTTCAGCTGGTGGCACTAGTTTGGGAAGCTCTGGAAATGTTAAGAGGTGGGGCTTATTAGAGGAAGGAGGTCACTTTGAGAGCAATACCTGGGCCCCAGTTCCTTTCTTGTGCTCTGCTTCCTGTTCACCATGAAGTGAAAACCTCCTCCACATGATCACACGCCATAGTATTCTGTCTCACAACCCAGGGTCAAAAGAGAACCAGGATCAAAAGAGTCAAGGACTATGAACTGAAATCTCCGAAAGTGTGAGCCCAAATAAATCCTTCCTCCTTTATGCTGTTTCTGTCAGGTATTTTGCCTCAATGATGAGAAAACTAAGAGAAAATTGGCACCAAAGATGTAGGGTCATTGCTGTGATGAAATGTAACCATGTGTTTCTTAAATCTTTAGAACTGGTTTGTAGGAAGAATGTGGGTGACTTTGGAGAAGTGGACTTGGCAGGTCCCAACATGCTGTAAGCAGAGATTAATGGGCTATTCTGGTAGGAGTTCAGAAGAACAGAATGCTGATAGACATGCAGATAGTACAGTCTGTGCTCTTGAGGCTTCAGGTGGAAATGAAGACCATATTGGGAATGAGACTATAGGCCATTTGTGTTATATTCTGGCAAAGACTTTGTTTGCATTTTGTCCATATCCTGAGACTTTATTTTTCTTTTTTTTGCAATACTGGGGTTTCAACTCAAGGCCTCACACTTGCTAGGCATGTGGCATGCACTTTACCAGTTGAGCCACTCCCCCCATCCATGTCCAGAGACTTTGAGTGAGGCTGAATTTACAAGTAATGGACTAATTAATTTGAAAGAGGAAGGCAGCATAGCATTTAGGCTGTGGTATGGTGATTGCTGGCTTCTTTTAGGCAGGTTTACAGTGAAAATTGGTAGCAAAAAGCAATGTGGAAAGATTTGAAAAAATGTGCTGCTTGGCTAAAAGAGGAGAAGTTTAAAGTTGTAGACAAGTTGGTGTGGTTGTTAGAGATTGGCATCATTAAAAAGAGACAAAGTTCTTTGTACCAAGACAGAAACTGGTCAGTTCTCACCCAATACAGGATCAAGGATTTAAAGGTTTTAACTCATTTGAAAGACTTCGCTTTGAGAGAACATGCTAGGGAGTCACATGCTAGTGGCCACAGTGCCACTTAGGGATGTCTTCCAGAGTACAGCCTTGGTCCAAGGAAGGAGCCAGCTACTATTCCAGCTGTTGACAGACATTGACACCAATTGTATTACTTTTATAGGCATGCAGAATTCAAGTTATGGGGTCATGGAGTCTTCCAACCAGATTTTAAAAGAAGGTCCTGGAGGCCAGGCAATTTGTGGCAGGGTTAGCATATCTGTAAGCAGCTCCTGAAAAGGCAATGTGTGAAGTGGTGAGGGTAAATGCTAGCAGCGTGGAGACTTCAGGGTGTTGGAGATGTCAGGAACATGGAACATCTGCTGAGGAAAGCCCACAGGGAATGAATGATGACATTCCAGAAGAGAAGTCATGTGGGCTGCAAAAGGCAACCCCATAGGAGCAAAGCTGCCCAAGCTTTTGGGAGCTCACATCATAATACTATGTGTTCCGGATGACAGACATAGAGCTATAGGACCTAATATTTTCCCTGCTGAGTTTCAGTCTTGCTTTGGTCTGATCCTTCCTTGGCTGTTTTCCTGTTCCTCCATTTCATAATGGGAATGTTTACTTTGTATAATTGTATCTTGGGAGTACATAACTTTTTCTAAAGGGGCTCACAGCTATGAGTTTGCCTTTAGTCTCAGAGGAGACTTTGAATTTGGACTTCTGAATGATGTTGGAACTGTTAAGATTGTTGGGACTCTTGGAGATGGACTGAATGCATTTTGCCTTAGGAGATGGCCATGAGCCTCTGGGAGCCACAGGAAGAATGTTATGGTTTGAATATGATATGTACCCCACAAGTTCATGTGTTGAATGCTTTGTTTCCTTAGCTGGTGACACTATTTTGGGAGTCTATAGAAACTTTCAGAGGTGGAGCCTAGTTGGAGGAAGGAGGGCAGTGGGGAATGTCTTTGAAGGTAATACCTGATCCCCAGTCCCTTCCTTATACTCTGCTTCTTGGTACGATGATGTTCTGCCTCACCATGGGCCCAGAGCTAAGGACTACGCACTGAGATCTCTGAAACTGTGAGCCCAAATAAACCCTTTCTGCTTTAGGTATTTTGTCACACAATCTGAAAAATGGCTATTGCCAGGTCTTTACTCTTGCTGTTTCTTCAGCCTGGCATAATTCTCCCTCCTTCTTTACATAGTTAATTATGACTTTTATGAGTCACCTCATTCCATGTCAAAATGGCTCTCCTATCTCTAGTTATTCTTTATCACATTATCCTATTTATTTCTTCCTTTGATAGTCCTCATCATAATCTAAAATTATGTTGTATAATTATTTATTCCTTTTTGTTCATCTTCCCTGCATTATCACGTTAGATATTTGAGAGTGAAAAATGTGTGCCGTTGTTCCCAAGGCACAACGCATTCAATAAATATTAGTTTGATAAACGCACGAGGGACACTTCTGTTTGTCAGTGTTTGGGTAAACGGGGATGTAGGGACCCCAGGTCCACACATAGGTGTCACCTGAGTAAGAAATTATGGGTTTCAGACAGGGCAGCAAAAGAGGAGTTGCTCAAGACCAGCCCGTGCAACAGGCTTTAAAACATAAAAAAAAAAAAAAAAAAAAAGGAAAGTTAGTAAATTCAACCCACAAGCAAAAGTGAGCTAAAAGTGACTCAAGAGCCATAGAGAATGGAGAGGGTTGGGAGACTTTCCTTCTTGTAATGGTGTAGGTTCAAAAATATGGCATAACACATCATAAAACATTGACAGTCCATGGAAATGACTTTCTTCCTTCATACTATAACACAGACAAGTACTCAGTCAACTCACTTTTTCTTGCTGTCCTTTTTGGCAGTCTTTTCCAAAGTTGCCCGCCTTCTCAAGTAGTCGTTCTGAATTTCATTATACTTTGTAGTGTGTTCTTTGATCAGGTCCGTGGTTTTCTTGTGGTGTCTCTTAACCAGGTCTTTCATTTCTTTGTAGTGCTTCTTTTGAAGTTTCACAAATGATTTCTGTTGTTTAAGCTCTTCAATAGTCTGTGCTTCCACTTCTGCAACAAGTGAGCATAAGAGATAAGGAATAGGAAGAACTGAAAGCCCAGATGAAGAGATGCTGTGACCTACTTAGTGAGCAACATCTTGGCCAACTGCAGCTTAAAAGCAGAGTTTTGGTGTCCAGTATGTCTGGGTTCTGGTCTGGCTCTATGCTCTATGTTAACTTTTCAACTGTGTTTCTGAACTTCTCAGAGATTCAATTTCTTCATTTGCCTATATATTTTTATTAAAGTTTTGGTCCCCTAGAAGCAGAGTCCAAGATGGGCATTCAGGTGCATGTGATTTACTGGGGGGCCTCCAGGAAGGAAGTTGGGCAGGGGCATTCTCTGAGTAAGGATGTGTGTCATTGGGAGCCTGGTTTCCTCCTGACCCCCGAGGAACCCTGTCGTGTGAATTGCAGTAAGGGCCAGTATCCTTGTGATGCAAGAAGGTCAGCTTCTTGCATATTGGAGACAGCCAATGGGGAAGCATAACCTTCTGAAAGGGTCTTCCTTTTGGCTGAGGTCACTTTTGCAGAGAAGGAGAAGCCATGAGCAGGTGCATCAGATGTACAGGAAATCTGCGCAGGGCACCAATAGCAGCTGCTTTAAGGATTATAACACTTCTACTACTTTATAGGGTTGCTATGATGATACATAAAAGAATTCATGGAAAGTGCTTAATAGTTTTGAGCACTGTGCCTATAGAGGCTTTGTAAATAATTATGCATATTCCACAGTGTCATCTCTGAGGAATGCCATTCACAGTAAAGACATGGTAGGTTTGTACATTAATCTCAACAGTATATGGCAGCAAAGTGCCTTAAGGGAAGATCCTTTAATCTCATTTGCACAAAACCATCAAAAGGGTTGGTGACAGCCTAGGTGACAGCATTTTATTCAATGGTAAGGAAACATTTAATGTGACATGGCCTGACCCTAAACATTCTTTACTGCACAAACGTAGTTCATCAATTCTACAATATGCATTTCTGAAATGAAGATGCATCTTACAATCTTACAGTCAGTCGGGTATCACAGTTTCTTAGAGCTGTTCATTCTTAGGAATACGTGAACAGTGGTGTGGCTTTCAATTGATGGTGTCTTAACTTCTGTGAGCTACCATTTATTTGAACCCAGATTAAGTCAGAGTTCACATGTTTCCATTCTTTGATCTGAACTTTCTGCTTCTGGGAACAAAAAAATGTTACCATAAATATTTAGAGCTGTCAAGATGTTCTGAAATAATATATGCCATGAATAGCAAAGGAAGTGAATAGAAAATGATATGTCTAGTGGATAAACAGTGAAATCACAATAATAATTTATGCTCCTAAATACTATCATCTTTAAGCAATTGAAATATGTTTTTCCCCTTATAATGTGTCTATTATCTTGACATTAAATTGGTTTTTTTTTCCTTTTTGAGAAAAAAAAAAACATGGCGAAAACCAGGTACATTTATTTAATGGTTTCCCTCAGGCCCAAACTGACTCATTATGGTTGCATAATAAGTTATTACATTAAGAATTAATAATCCTAAAGATTTCCTACAGTTTTGGTAACTGACTCAACCTTACTTCTTTAAAACTAGTTTTCAGTACTAGTTCATTGCTGTGTGGGCAATGTGGAATGGGATTCCAAATCTTCTAGCCTATGATAAAAAGAAATCCACCTGAAAAATTATCTTTCAAAAAGTCTATAATTAAAGGGGCCAGGTGCTGGTGCTGTGTCCTTGTCATCTCAGGTACATGGGAGGCTGAGACCAAAGGATCAGGGCTCCAGGTAAGCCCAGTGAAAAATTTGCAAAATCTCATCTCAACAAAAAAAAGCTGGGTGTGGTGGTGTGTACCTATCATCCCAGCTACTGCCAGAAGCATAAATAGGAGAATCATGGTCCTGGTAAGCATAGGCAAAAAAATGATAACCTAACTCAAAAATAACCAGAACAAAAAGATGTGGAGGTGTGGCTCAAGCAGTAGAGCCCCTGAGTTCAAATCCCAGTATAGCCAAAAAAAAAAAAAAAAAAAAGTCTATAGTAAAAGGCTATTCCTTACAATATGTTCCTAAGTGTAAAGGTAATGTGCATTCATATAAAGACACAAATATCACCCAAAAGGCGTTGTTGCACACCACTGCCTTTTGTCTAAGCATTTATGTAATTTTAAATAACATTGGGAACATTAGTCTTTTGTTCTATATGTCAAAGTTGTATTGTTTCCCATGGAACTGTTTTTTATTTTCTTTTAGTACATTCCCCAAGTAATTTTTCTATATACTTTGTGAAATACAAATGCATGTATACAAGTACATATATCATAAACATCTAGCCCCGCAACTTTTCAGAAAGTTAACATGTATCAATAGCCAACACCCAGGTGAGAATCAAAATGTTGCTAGCACCCAGACACCTTCTTTTTGGTTCCTGCCCCCAGCAGTTATAATCCAAGTCTTGGTCTTGGAATTAGCTTTGCCTGTCCTGGAATTTTATGCTGGCATAAAGTTTTTCTCAGCAGTATGCTTGTGAGTTTTATCCATGTTGGGTGTGATTGTAGTTTATCCCTGTACCTGTATCCTATTCTATCCTGTGAATACAGCATGATTTATTTATCTATTTTATCATTGATGAACATTTGGGTTGTTGACATTTGGCTCTTAATAATGGTGACAGTCTTGGTAAGCATGTGTGTGCATTTCTGTTACGTATTGGGCCAAGTTTTTTAAAGAATGTTAAGACTTCACTACATAATGAGTGACAATTGTATTGAAGAAAACTTGTACTAATTTTAGTCACACTAGTTTATATAATTAACCAACATAAATGCCTCTAGAGTACCTAGGATTACAGGCATGTACCACCACGCCCAGCTATATCACAGTTCTTAAATATTGTGCATTTTAAAGTCACAAACAAACCCTATTCTGCATATATAAAGTATGGTTTATTAGCTGGGTGTGGTGGTACACATCTGTATTCCAGCACTTGGGGAGGCTGAGTCAGGAGGATCATCAGTTCCAGGGCAGCCTGGTTACATAGCAAAACTCTGACTCAAAACACCAAAATATTTAAAAAATAAAATAATATTTATTGTCAGCACTTTAGGAAACTATGCATTCCCGTATGTTAAGTTGTATTTCCAGCAGGAAACTGTTCTTTAATTCTAAAATAGCTATCTTCTGAAACAATTATTTTTAGCCAGTAGGGTTCTATCTACCAACCGCAGTTATTTCTCTGAGATTACATTATATAATGTGGCATGAACTAGGGCTAAATGTATGCAGATTCTTCTGCATGCATTAATATTATGACTTATTTTTCAGACGCAGATGAAAATCTCCTTTCTACTAAATCCTTACACTGTGTAATGTTCAGCTGCCAAATTCCAGAAGGGGAAAAGGGTAATATTTACCTGTTAAGACACTTTGAATAAGATCTTCTGTTTTGGCAGGTGCCTTTACAGAACCTGCAATAAAAAGGTAAAATGAATAGCCTTCTTTAATGTCTTAAATTTATTCTTTCCATTAAAAGAAATGTTCAAGGCTGGGGGAACAGCTCATGTATGAGGCTCTTGGATCTATCCCACCATTGAGAACAAACAAACAAAAAGTTTGGTCCTTAATTCTAAGTCTCTTTATACAGAATGACATATTTTGAGAAGGAATTTATACCAAAATTGTCCTAAAATTTCTTCATTTGTAATATTGAGATAATCCTAATTAAATAGGAGATGATATGTATTCCCCTGTAGATAGTGAGAAAAAGGATATCCTAAATGGCTTTCCGCTTAAGTAATGCTACTGCCACCTTTTGACCAAATCAGGAATGACAAGCGATCTTTTAAAAATCAAAAGCTGACCACCAAACAGTAATAATTATTGCAGGCAAGAACCATTGGTGAATGTCAAAATCAGAGGGCAAAGTATCAAGAGAAACAGGATACTTGTGTAGTTTCAAGGTATGTCTCCCAAGACATCTAAGAGTGAGAAAAAGAATCACAACTTTCAGTGGGGAAACCACCTTCACATAGTTCCCTGACATCACCATGAGGGGATACATCAACATTGCGAACGTCTGACAGGACACACTGAGAAAGGCACGGTATCAAAACATCAAAATATGAAGAGCCTCAACTTTATCATGAGAAGACATCAAGCAACTCACACTGAGGGACGTTGTGCAAAATAACAGCCAGGACTCCTCAAAGGATTCAAGCCATCAGAGATTAAAGGAGCCTGAGGGGACATGACAAATAAGTGCGGTGTGGGGTCCTGAGAGGGAATGTGGAACAGTGAAAGGACATGTAGTGGAAAACCCGTGAAGTTCAAACAAGGTCTGCTCTTCAGCTCCGAGCGTAGTGTCAGGGTTAATTTCCTGGTTTGAAAGTTGAGCCAGAATCTTGCCAGATGCTAACTTTAGAGGAAGGGCAGAATTTTTGCCATTTGTTCACTGCCATTTTAAAAATGATTCTGTGAGTCAAATTATTCTGAAATATCACTTTAAAAATCTGATGCTAAAATGCTAAATTTTCTTTTTCTCCCAGAAGCACAATGTTTATTCATATATTTACCTGATTTATTTTTATTTCAGAAGTGCTTGATAAGTTTGCAGCTGATATTTAATAATCTTTATTTGCAAATAATACTTTTTGTGTATAATTTTATAATTACTGATTTCAAGAACCTTCTTAAAAACAGTATCAGGTCATGCATGTCTGATATAAATTAAATAGAATTTGTTCTTGCTAAAATATCACCTTCCCCCACTAGAGAAATACCCTTCTACCTCAAAAAAAAAAAAAACTGAATCTCATTATTGCCATGCCCTTCTATGACAAAGAAAGGGACAGGAAGTCACACTTTCATGGAAGGAAATTCTTTTTCCTTTTATTTACTTTATCAAACAATCCAACTAAAAGTTATCAAGTATATTCTATTCCTCACACTGTGTGATATACAGAGAAAGCATCAAGCTGCAGTCACCCTAGGAATTCTATCATTTATTGAGAGAAGTAGGACACACACAGGAGATGATTACATAAATTAGTGTAAGATTAAATATCAAAGTGAGCTGCATAGAAATCAAAACATTTTTCTGGGAAAGGAGACGTAGCATAGCTGGTTGGAGTCTAGAAGCTAAAAGCAAGTTTTAGTATCATAGGAGCTGTGATTGACCTGACTTCATTCTGCACTAGCTATGATGTCCTCAGGAAGTACTTTGTCACCCTTAAATTTATTCATCTGCACAACTGGGACAATGATAGAATCCACCTTCAGAGGCTTGGAGTGAAGGTAAAATGAATTAACTCATGTGAAGGGCCCAGAAGAGTGCATAGCACATGGGAGATGCTTAAGGTTATTGAAAAGTAATTCAGGGTAAGAGGGGAAGGAGCTGCTGGCACAGACTTAATGAAATAAGACTAAGAACATGCTTCTAAAACATAGTTGTTTATAAATTACTTGAAGAACTCCTCACAAACCCTGCCAGAAGAAAGATGGATCATAATTCACCACTAAGTACCAACACAAGAAGCCAGGGTGAGTTCTGTGTTGTCAGTGGAATGGGATGAATACTTAGGAATCCTCTTGGCTTTCATCCATCCATCCATTCACGCCTATCACACAAGTCCATGCTGCTTTCCTTTCTTGATGATTTTGCCAACATCAGAGATGCACAGCACTTTAAGTCTCTTTCCCCCTTATTTACCTGGAGCTGGTTGGCTGTGCAGAGCCTGAGAGGGTGGCTTGGGTGCCAGGGACGTAGTGTGATTCACCCCATTTTCTGTTGGGGTTGTCCTGGTTTCACTTGGAGCCTCTGAGGGTGTTTCACCAAGATCAACCTAAAATCATAAAGATCCTTTCATTTTCCACATTTCTTATTGTTCTTTCATTGCCTTCCTAACCCAACAAGGCTGTTACGGCATTTTCTCAATTCATTCAGAGTCTGAAATATCAAATTTGAAAATGTCTGGAAAGCAAGATATGTTGCAACATAGTGTTGAATCACGTTGTGGTAGAATGACTGTATGAAAGTCCTGGATTTTAACTTCAACCTGTCTGTGCCCTTTGGTAGTGCCCTTGTACTGCCTCTGGATGTGATCACGTGATTAGCTTTTAGCAAATATACAAGTAGCAAACTTCGTACAAGTGGAGGATCATGAAGACACTTGTGAAAATTTGTACAATTTTAGTCACACTAGCTTATATAATTAATTTATATAATTTATAATTATATAAAGGCCTCCAGAGTAGCTGAGATTACAGCCATGTACCACATGCCCAGCTATATCACAATTCTTAAACGTTGTGCAATGTGACACTGGGCAAGCCATATACTCTCTGTGCTCCCTTTCCTTATCTTTGTAGCTGAGGATGTGTGTGTATTGGAGACCATAATAATGTCTATCTTATAAGGTTTCTTAGAGGATCAAATAAGTTAATCTTTATAAAGGCAATCTTTAGAAAGGCCTTAGACTACTTTCTGGCACACAGTAAATGTGTGGGGGTTAAGTAAATAAATATAATATATAAAATGTTAAGTTTGTGAAACACTACTAATGAATAATAATAAATGCATGAAAACCTATGAACTCTCCACTCCACTCACTCCAACATATTACCACAGATGCTATTCACAGTCAACATTTAATAAATGTTTGTTGATAAATGCAATCTTTGCAAAATAACTGCCTCAGTAATTACATGCTCGTTCAATGATGCTTTTCGACACTCTAAATCATCTGCAGCTTCTTAGTAGAACTGCGTTCCAAGCCCAGAGCAGGTTTTGTTGACAATGGGTTTATCTCAATGCTCTGTTTTGTAGCACATATATAAAATATGTTAGGAAATATATTTTCCAGAAATCATTTGGAGCCCAACATTGTGCCATTTTTGCAAGTAATTACCAATAGTGGATTGATACTGTTATAAAAGCTAAGATGAAAATGAAAATAGTAACCCTGACTGTCACAAGTGACTTTCTTTCTCTTTTCCCTTTCTTTAAGATTTTTTAGAACAGGGTCTTATTGTGTGGACTAGGCTTGGTAGCCAAGGCTGGCCTCAATCTCATAATGCTCTGCTTCTACCTCCTGAGTGCTGAGATTAGAGGTGTGTGCTACCATGCCTGACACCACAAGTGGCTTTAATTCATCCCTCAAAGCATCTTTCACACAAGTGTACCAAATTGCTTTACTCAATGGCAGAACTTAAGTTAATGAATGACCCCTGTTAATTTACCAGGCCTGTTCAGTGCTGGCAGTATCAAGGTGGAAGACATGAGCCCTGGTACCAGAGGCTGGACATTAAGTAGAATAGGAACCTAAACGAGTAACCTAGGAAGGCTCTATAGTTCACTATGGTAAAATGTTGTCTTTTAAAAAATGGCCATTTCTGGTGGGTGATATCTGGTACCGTCACATTCATCAGATACAGTTACATTCATCAGGAAAATTCTTCCAAGAAGCATAAACTAAGGAGAAGGATTGTGCATTCACAGTTCATCAAGGCACTGCAAACAAGAGGCTCCTGGTCCAAAGGCAGTGTAAGGAAAGTGTTTTCTTTGACTCATCCAGTATTTCTGAATTTTCAATGAATGTGATTTTGTTATTTAGAAGATGGATTGCTTGCTTCTCTTGAAAAATCACACTTGGAAACATTGGGCCTGCACAACCAAATTGGGCTTACAACTGAGTAGTTTCTGCTCCTTTCCAGAGAAGTCTCTCCTTACTCACTTACGTTTTAACTGCCTGACTCCAGTAGGCAATTGGGGTCTAGGAGGACCTTCAGAAGTCTGAAAAGTCATAGATGGTTGGCTATGAAATTCATGAAGGAGATGCATTTACATTGCACAGGTGGAATGGAAGCAAAGGGAGTATGAGAGCAAACACTGATTACTAACAAAGTCAACCATTGGGCCTGGTTCTCTGGCTTGAGCACAGTAGGGGCAAAGCTTCTAGACCCTCAGCTGAGGTTACTATATGTAGCTGCTTTGCAAACAGGGAAGGAAGGAAGCACACCTATTCCATTGGCATCTGACCTCCCGCCTCCATATCCAGTCCAGAATCTGGAGAATGAGCCAGATTCTTCCTAAGGTGACAGCTGGCTGAATTAGCCCTGAGAAGAACAGAGAAAAGGAAGATGGAGGGAAGAATAGAGGTGATGGGAAGCCCACATCTGGGAATACAATAATGACTGGCTTCTTTTTGGCAGCTAGAGTTAATGTCTTGGGGTATAAGGCTGGAGGCATATTCAAAAATGGATCCAGAAAGCTTATTTTAGCTTGGCACCAGGGTTGCAACCATTTTATGAGTCAGGTTGAAGGAAAAAGAAAATGTGTGCTTATAGAGCACAGGGAGACAAGCTCTCCTTTCCAAAAGCTGACATAGTGGATAAATTCAAAGACATCTGTCAAAAAGCACGTAAATGTTGAGTAAACATAGACAAATGCTTTATGGTTACAACAGAGGATGAAGGGGTCACCAAGGGTGGCTGCTGGACATTGAGGTAGGCTTTGAAGAAATGCTGAGCCTTGGGGTCCCACCTGGACATGACTCCAGGCAAGGTAGGCTGCATTGCAAAGCAGGGGCAACATTCAACCCAACATTAATATACAATTAATGGGAATGATGGGGACCAGTGAATTGGGCGAGATTTAACTCGACAGGGAAACGCAAGGCCAGTCCGAGAGCTGGAGAGAGTGCTCTTTAAAATGGGGCAACTGCTGCTCCATTTCAGCCTCTTGCTGCCTAGGTTTTGGGAAAAGCTGTAAAATGAACTTTTTCTGTGAACTCTCAATTTCAAAATACCAAAGAGCAAACAAAACACCTCTTCAGAGAGCATGTCAGTCAGAAGCTGCCCATCCATACTGTCTGCTCGGAGGAGCAGTTTTCCTGGGATCTGGGACTGTCGGTGAACAATGAGTCCTTAGAATGCTGAAGGGATAGGGATGCTGAAAATACCAGGGACCAGAGGCCAACTGGTTTGTAGCTCTCCATTCCCTACCTCACCAGTGTCCAAACACATGTTGAGAGAAGGAGGCCATTAATACTGGGCTAAGGAATTTGGGGTCCTCGTATAGCTGCACTCTTGCCAAGGCCTCTGTGATTTTTCTAGAGACAGATGTTGTATGTTAGTTTGGTGAATGATGGCATGTATATGAGAGTGGGGCTAATGTTTTTGATAAGGGCTCTGTGTACTGACTATGTGTACCCAGTGGAAATCAATAATAGAAGCAGCACCACCTTACTGTGTTCAGGACACTGTTGTGCTTAGTCCGCTGGGCTTCATTCTCAGAATCATTACAAAGCAAAGAAATCAAAGGTGTTATTGAAAGTCTTTACAAGGACTTGCCAGAGGTCACAGGGGTGACAGCAGAACTGGTATTTGAATGGTTGTTATAGACTGAAGTCTAATTTTGTGTGTGTGTGTGTGTGGTATTGGGGTTTGTGTTCAGAGCCTACGCCTTGAGCCACTCTACCAGCCCTTTTTTTATGATGGGTTTTTTCAAAATAGGGTCCCATGAATTATTTTCCAAACCAAGATCCTCCTGATCTCTGCTTCCTGAGTTGCTAGGATTACAGGTGTGAGCCACCAATGCCTGGCTGAAATCTAAACTTTTAGAACAGCTGTTATTCTGTATTCTATAATAGAAACAACTTGCTGCTGAGATACAAAGACATATAAATGTGAACATAACTTTCAAGCAGTTTACTTCTGTTGCATGGAAAAGGCATTCATACATAAAATGTTAAATCAACCAAAAAGGTTAAATACAAGAGCAAGTAAATGAAGATATGCTGATGACTGAAATATTACACAATACCTACCAGATGAATATGTGAGCCAAAATTAAAAAATCAAATCCTTGTCCCACTCAAAAGAATAAGCAAAAGTCAACACTTGTGACTTATTTTCCTCCAGGCATTTCCCAGACATTAATTTTTTTTTTTTTTTGGCAGTACTAGGGTTTAAACTCAGGGCTTGGTGCTTGCTAGGCAAACACTCTTTATGACTGTAGTCACACCCCTAGTACTTTTTATTTGGTATTATTTTTTGGGTATGCTCTTGTGTTTTTTGCCTAGGACAGGCCTCCAATTGTGATCCTCCTACCTATGCCTCCCACATAGCTGGGATCATAGCTGTGTATCACCATGGTGGCTTGCTTATTGAGATGGGGTATTGCTAACTTTTTGCCAGGGTTGGCCTCAAACTCAGATTCTTCTAATCTTTGCCTCCCTGGTACTTGGGATTATAAGCATGACCACCACACCTGGCCTCCAAACATTTGCTTTTATGAATTTCAGTTAAATAAACACAAAATCACTGGGTGCTGGTGGCTCATGCCTATAATCCCAGCTTCTTGGGAAGCTGAGGGAGGTTCAAGGCCAGCCTGGATAAATAGTTTACAAGACTCCATCCCCAAAATAACAAGAGCAAAATGGACTGCAATAAAGTGCCTGCTTTGCAAGTGTGAAGCCATGAGTTCAAACCCCAGTCCCACCAAATAATAATAATAATAATAATAAAAACAAATGAAATTCTTTTGCAGAGTACTGGAAATTATGATAGAAAGAAAAGGACCAGAAATTTTTTATCAATTTAATTTAAAGACTCCCTAGAATCCAGTTAAACAAATCTCAAGGAAAGAAGGTTGAGAAGATAGGACTTCAGCTGCTTAGAAGATTTTGCTGTTTCTAGGAAAGCAAAAAAGCTGAGGGAATCACAGCAGAAGTAAGGCTCTGCCCTCTAGTGGCCAAATGGAATTATTGCAATATATTTTTCTTCAAAACATGCAAAATTGACCTAAAAATTAAGTTTATAAAAAGAATTTATACCTTTTCTAGTCTGAAAATGAACAGAAGTTTCTTGAAAATGTAATGAATATTAATTACTAAAAGGATAACTTAAGAATCATTTTTATAATTTTTATAAAAGGAAGGCAAGTCATATGATATGCTGATTAGATTTTCATTGAATAGGTATTTAGAATTTTTTTGAATGTTTAAATAGTAAGGAAAGTGTGTTTCAAATACAAGGTGAGTGGTTAAGGTATTACAGGTGCTGTTGACTTTTCCTAAGTTACCTAAAAAATTTAGTACCTTCCATGGAGCTGGTTAGGATGACAATATCTTAATTTAGATATCAAAAAGGTAAGGGGAAAGGTCATCAGGTTTTCCAGAATATTATGGGAGACTCGTAATTTCATGATGCAGAGATTCATTCATCGGGACAAATATGGACAGAAGTTATTTTTGGCTTTATTAGAGCTGGTCTTTCTCTCAAGAAAGAGCTTTCCCAAAATGCATGAAATTTGTACCTTAAATTTCTATTAGATGAAAGAAATTAGGTAACATATCTAACTCAAATTTCTAAGAAATTCAGAATCATTTCTGAAAACCGTGTTTTGATGTCTCATTCAACATCAAGTGCTTAAGAGTAAATAAAGTACATTGATGTTTGTAATAGGATGTATTGATAAATGGACAGAGATATTTATAAGCAATAAAGTGAGAGTATCAAAATTGAATATGGAATCCATACAATCAATATGTGAGTATTCATTACAATAGTTTCAACACTTGTGTATGTTTGAAAGTTTTTGAAGTGTCTATCAGGTTGAGTTAGAAAAAAACTTTAAATAGCTGACCTTCAGTTTTTAAATTTTTTAATGCATAGTTAATGAATAAAATGGTTTTGGCATTTTTGCAATTAATGTCCAGTAAATACTTTCAGCAATAATTGAAACACGAGTCCAATCAATTCTTAGTAAAGTGGGCTTTGTCATCATATGTCTAAATCATCAGCAGTTACGTGGATCTCTCTGTTGAAAGCTGAAAGTTTGCGTGGAGATGTATTAAATTTTATTACTGTCAGTTTCATTTTCCAGATTGTAAGTTCTCTGAGAAGCATCTGATATTTCTCATCATTTTATATCATAATGCCCAGCAGAGTGACGGACAGTTTGACTCGTTACGTACTGCCCAAGACAGTGGCTTACATAGTTGAGTTAAAAATCCTTTGTTGAAAAATTAGAAATAAGGGCAAAATAGTTTCTGCTGGGTATTGGGGAGGGGAGAGGGAGGGGGCGGAGTGGGTGGTAAGGGAGGGGGTGGGGGCAGTGGGGTGAAATGAACCAATCCTTGTATGCACATATGAATAATAAAAGAAAAATGAAAAAAAAAATCCTTTGTTGAAGGGGATTGGACTTTGAGCACATGATAAAAGTGAGAGCACACAAGGGAGGGGTGAGGATAGGTAAGACACCTAAAAAATTAGCTAGCATTTGTTGCCCTTAACACAGAGAAACTAAAGCAGATACCTTAAAAGCAACTGAGGTCAATAGGAAAAGGGGACCAGGATCTAGAGGAAAGGTTAGATCAAAAAGAATTAACCTAGAAGGTAACACACACGCACAGGAAATTAATGTGAGTCAACTCCCTGTATAGCTATCCTTATCTCAACCAGCAAAAACCCTTGTTCCTTCCTATTATTGCTTGTACTCTCTCTTCAACAAAATTAGAAATAAGGGCAAAATAGTTTCTGCTGGGTATTGAGGGGGTGGGAGGGAGAAGAAGGGGGCGGAGTGGGTGGTAAGGAAGGGGGTGGGGGCAGGGGGGAGAAATGACCCAAGCCTTGTATGCACATATGAATAATAAAACAATAAAAAAAAATAAAATCCTGAAGAGAAAAAAAAATCCTTTGTTGAGTGAATGAATAAAAGAATAAATCCACATTTATTTTCCTGCTTGTATATAATTAATAGATATACTTTTAATGACAGTCATGAAACTAATTAAACTAAATATAATGTTCAAATAGGAACAATATTTTTGAATGATTGAATACATCAGTGAACAGAAAGAAAGAAGAACTTGTTGATTCGTTCAGTTGTCTGAAGTTAAAGAGTCCACATTTGACTCATAGTCACAGCAGGCTACTTAAGAAATGATTAAAAGGTGAAAGAACACAGGCCTTACATAAAATGGGTGTAATAATTACATATAATCCACACACACGCTCCTGTACACTTTCAATCATCTCCACATTGCTCATAATACACAATGCAATGAAAATGCTATGTTAATAGTTGTTATACTATACTGTTTTGGAATAATGACAAGAAAAAAGTCTGCATGTTCAGTATAGATGCACTTTTTAAAAACATACTTTCAATCCACAGTTGGTTGAATTCACAGATGTGGAACCCACAGATACCGAGGGCCAAGTGTTTATTAAAGTTCCTACTAACTTTATTAGAAATGTTTTGATATAGCTTCCAATGAAATCAGAAGTAAGGAACTGTTTGCAGTTATGAAGAAATCATGAATTCCTCTCCCAAAGAGAAAGAAGATCTAACACTATTTACATTCATCCTGTGGGACTGTATCTTTGAAATTAACCAAGACAAATCATTTTGCAAAGACAATAGTAAGATACTCACAGAACAAATTTTGGACAATTCCCAGGAAGCGAGATTTTCTTAGGCTCTTCCCAGGTTTTGTGACTAGGTTGATATTTTAGAGTGAATAGAATTAATGGGCTGTATCTGGAGGAGAGTCTTGCATTCAGGAAAGACAGATGCAGGGCTCCAAAGCAGTGACCTTTAATGTGTCATCCCTGGACCAACAGTGGCATCACTGGTTTCACTCCAAACCTACTGAATCAGAAGCTCTGGGAATGGGGCCCATCAATCTGTGTTGTAAGAAGCCATCTAGTTGGTTCTGATAGCTGCTAAAGTCTGAGACCCTTACTACTCAAAGTGTGATCTATGGACAGCAGCACCAGCAGCACCTGGAAGTTTGTAAGAAGCACTTAACTTTCTGACCTATGCCAAACTCATTAAGTCTGAATCTGCACTGTGACAAGATCCTCAGGTGATTTGTTTGCACATTCAAAGTTGAGAAGTTCTGCTGTAGAGCTCAATGGAAAACTTCATCATTAGCTGAGAGTCCTAAATTCATCTTCATTTTAGGCAGATGAACCCAAATTCCCTCTTTATAATCCATTGAATTTTTAAAAAATGATATAGAGATTTGTAAAAGGTGTTGAACTGAACCAATCACTGACCCATTTCAACTTATATCAACACATAGTCTTTTCTTGTTATCTTATTAAAAGAACCTTAGTTCTTCAATTTATTCATCACAGATATGAGACAAGTCACTGTACAGGTAGGAGCAATCATTTCCTCTTTTAAAAATGGGGATTACTAACTTTGTCCTGGCTGGGACCAGTGGCATAGAAATGCAAAAGCTGTACAGTACAACTGCACCACTATTTGGAAGGTGGTGTTGCTTTTAAAGGCCATGTCCTAAAATGTGAATGTTCTCTTCTTACTTTATTCTTTGTCTAAAGGTATTTTTATAAACTATTTTTCCATAAGTTGACATTTTACTAATTTATTACATGAGGAGTTAAGTTTGAGAAGAAAAGATTTCATTTAAAGAGACTCCAAAATTAGCACAAATGTCACCTTTTAGTTCCATGCTCTTAAATTATGGAGGAAATATCTAGCATCTATCTTGGAGAAATTAAATGGTACCTGAGGCTTTATTGTGTCAAACACTGTGACCTTATGAAAGTATCATCCTGGAATTTTTGGCTGTTATTTTATTGGTGAAATTCACATCATTATTTAAATAATCAGATCCCACTGAAGATGCCCAAGACCCATACACAGAATTAGAAAATATTGCCAAACTGTTTTAGATACACTTAAATACAAATCAGTCCACTCAAAAACATAAATCTTACTTTGTAAAAAAATAGTGCCTTGGAATAAATGGAATTTCATTATTATCAAATAAATTTCCTTTCTGACATTAATATGCAAAGATCACTCACACACCTTCACTTATATAATGAACACACAGAAGGGATTGGAAATTCTTATGAACAAAAGTTTTGGTCTTAAAGGCCAGGTGATGTCTGGAGCAACAGCTACTCTGTCATAGATCACAAGTTTCCCAAGTTTGGAAATGAATGTTTAGTGAATGGGTACAGCTTTTGTAACCTGGAAGTTTTGAGTTGGTGGATATGGGTTTTTCTCAGGTAATGCACAAGGCAATCACATAGAACTTGGAGATATATATAAATATATGTATCTCCAACTTACTGAAGACCAAGTTCTGATAATATCAAGTACAAAGGATCTTACTATTTAAGGTAGGGGCTTTATGCTCCCTCAGGTAACCTGCTAGGGAGGACAGGAGGATGAATGAAGGACCAGTCTTTGCTACAGGTTACCAGAAAATTGCAATTTTAGTATAGCGTTAGTGTGCTCCACAGATAACCAGTATCCATTCCCTGGGGGCTTAGAGATGCTTAGTCTCAGCTTGCCTCACTCCCAGACCTACTGAATCAGGATCAGGATTTTTTTTTTTTTTACAATGCGCTGATCTGCACATTAAACAGGAGTTGTGGAGCCAGGCTGCCTGGATTGTATCTCAACTCTTCTCCTTACTAATTGTGTGGCATCAGACCAGGAATTCAACCTCTCAATGCCAAAATGTCCTCACCTGTGGGTTGAAAATATTAATAGTAAGTAGGACATATGAATCTTTTAGAACTTAAATGAGTTAATACACTAAAGGACTCAGTACCGCCAGGTACATGGTAAGCACTGAGTGAATGTTCATTATATTTACTTTTTTTCTGTCACATGCATAGTCATGTTCAAATATTGCATTTTGACATTAATGTTACTATGCAATATTTTCCAATCAGTATATTGAATATTTACTTTTTCCTTTTACAGGTGTATTTTTAAAATAGAAAATAAAAAGTGTTACTGATATTTCATTAGGCATCACTATAATTAATTACATTAAAGTATTTGGGCTGTGAAATTTTTTAAATTTGTTAATGAAAATATGTCATAGAAAATATGCTGGAAAGACATATTCCAAAATTGTCAACAATTGTCAACAATATCTGTACATTGCTGAAAATTTCTTTTGTTTATTATGTTTCAATTTTTTCAATTTGACTCTTATGTAGAGTCAAACTCTGGAAGGAATTCAACTTTCCTGTTTGGTTTGCCTATTACCCTATGAAGGTAACTTAGTAGACTACTAAAAATCCGACATTATTTTGCAGTCCCATGTAGTTTTTAGTGCTTAAGTAGAAATGACCTTTAGAAGCATCTCATTAAAAGGATCATACTGAAAAAGTCTTGGCTGCTAAAATAGTGTCTCCAGTGCCTGCATGGCCTAGATAGAATTTCTTTTGAGAAATCCACAGCTACTTATTTTCAGTGGCCTCATTCAAGCAAGCATACATCATTGCATGACAAAGTAAAAGGCACACTGGGGTTGAAAGGCAAGAAATGACTTTCTTTCCCAGCATTACACGATGAGGGCAAATTACTTTTTTTTCTTGAGTTCCAGAAATGAGGCCAGTTAAGGTTTTAGAAAGTTCAAAGGAAAAAAAATCATATTTCCTGTATGAGACCGATACAGAGTTCTGTGTCATTTAAGGCCTCTAAAGTGATTTCTAAAACTAAAAATGTGCAACTACCCTCTAAGTTTAGCCACATTATACATTTCTGAAAATCTTTATGATCACTTTCTTTAAAGGGGAAATAAAAATGATATTGACCTCAAACTCTATACAAAATTTTATACCCCTTACAGTTCTCTTCTCCCAAAATAGCATTATGATAAGTGACAACTGGTGCAAAACTACTGCTTTCGAAGGACACCAATGTGAAGAAAGATCTCCTTGGTTTCACAGGTCCTCCCTCTCCCTCTCCTTATGTGACATTTTCCCCGAATCATTAGAGAAATGGTCTCGCTGAGGCATCATCAGCAAAATAAATGTTTCATTACAAGGCTTTCACCTCCTTGCTGTACTATATAAGCTGAAATATAGACATGTCTGCAAATGTTCTCTTGAGGTGAGGGATTGTGCCTCGATGACAGCAGTAAACAATATATAGATGTTGATATGATAAGAAATAATGTCTCTAAGGGGAGCAGGTGTAGCTCAATGGTAGAGTGATTGTCTTAGCATGTGCCAGGCCTTTATTTTAATCCCTAGCACTGGACAAAAGCAAAACAACAAGAGAAACAAACCAAAAAAACCCAACAAAACCCAGAAATATTATTTCTAAATAGAAAAAATACTTGACATTTACTTGTAAGTGCTTTCTTTCACCTTCTAGTTCTTAGAAAAGAAGATATATCTACAGCTGATTAAGGAGATTCCTTTCTTATAATTAGAGCTGATTATGAAGCTATTTATTTACGTTTATGTAAATTATATTTACCTTGAATTATATTTTATTCTATTAAGTAAGTGAGGAAAATGTGAGAAGAGTTTCAGAGTTTCTGGTGGATTTCAGGGAATGGATTTAATTTCATATTGGTGTTCATAAGAACAAAACAAGAAATTTAATAATTTCTGTAGTGTTACTTAATTTATGTTTTTTTTGGCAGTACTGGAGTTTGAACTCAGGGCCTCATGCTTGCTGGGCAAGGGCACTACCACTTGAGCTATGCCCTGGCCTTTTTTCCTTTAGTTATTTTTCTAATAGGGTCTTGCCATTTTACTCAGACTGATCTGGACTGTGATCCTCTTTTATGTTTCCTGTGGAGCTGGGGTGATAGGTGCATACCATCAAGCCTAGCTTATTGGTTAAGATGGAGTCTCACTACCTTTCTTTTGCTCGGGGTTGGCCTTGAATTGCATCCTCCAGATCTTCACCTCCTGAGTAGCAGGGATTACAGGCATGAACCATGATGCCTGGCTTCTTACTAATCTTTTTCAAGGCCATGGGAAAGAAACAAACCCACTATTATCTTGAAAGAAATACCAGAATTAAAGATATAACTGTCAGAAATTCTAATTCCCAAGCAAAAAATGCAGAAAGTGTGGTACTTGTTCTTGTATTTGATTATGAAACAGAAGGCTCTTTTTCACTTTTGGTCTTCCTAGAAACAGAACTGACTTGCGAATTCCTGGGCACATAATTTATTGAGAGAACGTTATTAGGAGAAAATGGTAGGAAAGCAGGGGGAAGGTGGAGTAAGAAGATCAGCTAAAATGTGGTCTCAATCATGGTCCAGCCTTACCTGATCCTATGGGGAGATGAGGAGAATGGACTGCTACACAAAAGTGCCTACCCAGAAGAAGAGCCCCTCCTGGGCCTGCCAGTAGTCAGGCCTGGGCCACTACCTCCAAGGAAAACCTGCCAGATAAGGTGGTACTTACAGCCCAGGCAGCAGCCTCAATACAAGATCTGAGCAGGACTCCAACAGCAAAGGCGTCAGGCAAGTGAATTCACCTTTATCGGTGGACCCCATACAAGCGCTCAGTGCTTGGACTAATGCTTATTAAGGGGTAAAGTCAACCAGGGGACCTCAATGGTTTTTCTTGTTTCATTTTTCCCTTTGCAGACACTAAGCACAGATATTAGCGATAGAAATAAGGTTCTTTTTTCTTTTTTGTTTGTGGCACTGGGGTTTGAACTCAGGGCCTTATACTCACACTTGCTAGGCAGGCACTCTACCATGTTAGTCACTTTGCCAGCCCCTAGAAATAAGTTTTGAAGTAAGTATGTTCATGTCTATCATTAGGTATGATTTTCTGACAATGTAAAACTATACCCATTTATGGCATGCCCAAAAGACATTATTTATAAATATTTTCAGAGTAAATGTGGATTTTATCAGAGAGGCTGATAGAGCTATTGGTCTTACGGGATATAGTGCCTGCAAAATCAAGAAGAACATGCAAAACTTTACTTTCATGTTAAATTGGTTTCCTTTTGTTTCACTGAATTTTCTCTCATGTTAAATTAACTGAACATCTTAGATTAAAAAAAATTCTAAAATTCTATTCAAAGAACAAGGAAACACAGATCAACTCAAAAATGTATCAACCTGATGTTCATTGGAGATCTGTTTGGAGAAGTGAATCATTGCAAATATCCAGTGATTGGGGATTGGGTAAATAAATTATGGTAGACATATATAGTAAAAGGCTCAAGTCACTAAAAGTCATTTCATAGAAGGAAACTAAATAACATAGAAAGTATCTGTATTAAGTGAAAATAAAAGGCTAAGAAGATTGTGAATATTATACCATTTTAAGAAAAAGTAGTAGGTGTGCATAAAAGACTAGCTATGTGTATACCTCAAGTTCTTAGTGCTGTCTCTAGAGCGGCTAGTATTTGAATTACAGATGATTTCTTTGGGGTCCTCTTTTCTCATTTTAAATTTTACTGTAGTAAAGATAATAAAATAGAAATAATAAAAGGGTTACTTTTATAATAAATAAGAGGCTATTTAGTAAACATTACCAACTTTAATGGTTTTGTAATTACATATAGTTCCAAGCAATTCTCAAGGTTTTTCTTACACTGTTAGTTCTCCATTTTTCTTTCTTCCTGAACAATTCTTCAGATTATTTAAATGAAATATGAAGATGAAATATGAAAACGTCCATTATTATTTTTAATATTCCTTTTATCCTCAATAATCAGTGAAATGTATTTTACTTTTTTGAAAATCAAAAGAATTGCCAGTTGATCTACAGGCTTTCTAATTTTAGACTTCTTTTGTAATGTCTCTTTACCATTCATTAACCGTCCTTTACATTGTGACACCTAATTTAAAATAACGAACCATAAACATATATTAGTAAATACTTTACGACCCATATGACATGCCAGCCATCGTGTATGTTGTGTATTGTAAGAAATCACAAAAGCACTCTGAAAATCCTGAAGTTTAAATTAAAAAGAAAGGAAAATACTAAATGACTTGACAATCATCTTTTTTCAGTGCCTTAATCACCTTTAGTCACCACGAAATCACCAGAAACGTTAGAAATGACTGCTGGTGTCCATGGAAGTACAAAAGAGATAAAGATGTAAAAAATTCAGTTAATTATCTAGATGTTATATGACACGATGCTGAACTCCATGAAAGTGCTGTTCCAATATGATATTTTTTCTCCAGAGGTGTAAAGTTACTTAGGCAAAACCAGCAAGTAGATGTGGAAATCAGATTAATGCCATGCTGAAAGATTAGAATACCCTCTTACCTCCTTCTTCACTTCTTCTTCATCTTCCAGTGTCAAAGCAGCCAGTTGCTTAGCTCTCTGCTCCATCAGATTTACATATCGGATTGGGTTTGACAAGGCTTCAATCACATCTAAATAGGGAAGAAACATTTTAGACCAAAGGTTCTGGAGGTATTGATTATCCATTATCCATCTAAATCCATCCATCCATCCTTTCATACATTAATTCATGCATCCATCCATCTATCCATCCACCCACTCATCCATTCAGCATCCATATTTCATTCTTCCATCTACCTATATAACTATCTACTCATCTGTACACTATTTTGGGAACAGACAAGAGTCAGGACTTTGCTGAAACCTCAGGAAGAGATAAAGCAAAGGAATTCAGCTCTGAGAGCCAAACCTGGACAGACTTCACAACTCAAAATGCCTCAAAACTTCAGATTCTTTAGTTTTTTGGAAGGCTTGATCCATTCCAGCAAGGCTCACACACTTACCTTATTTGTCCCAAATAGTTGTTCATAAATGTAGACATTTCGCACAAAGATCCCACCTTCCAGACTGTCAGAACAATGCAAAGATTTGGCAATATAGGTCTTATTTGCATGGTAGTGGCTAGGTGGAGGAAGTTATGGCTGCCATCTTTGGATGAGGCATGTGCTTCAAGTTTGCCATAGCCTCTACCATTCCTTAATGCCTTACATCCAGGCTACTTAGAACTATAAGCATGCAAATTTGTGATGCCCCATTGACATCATCAAAAAATAATTCTTCTAAATTTAGGATTTCATCTATGAAAAGGATCAGAGTTCTAAAACTAGCTGAAGGCAAATTCATTGTATAGACCTAGACAGAATCTCCTGTCTTTGTTTGGCCCAGTTTTCCTTCTACTAAGCTACAAAAATATGGATGACCACAGATGGAAATGTCCCTTTGAGTTAAGTTGTTTACCTGCATATGTATCTGGCACATAGTCTTTCACCTCTATGTAGACGAAGACAGCTGGTAGCATCAACGGCTGGTTCCTCTCATTCCTCAGGCAGATGTAGTGATAGCCTGGAGGGTGACAATAATACTGTGGGTTCACATATTGTCTTCACAATGTTAGTTATATCTGTGGGCATCGTGTGATGAGGCGTTTATTTTAGGTGACTTTGGATGGCAAACAGGTCACTTTTTTTGTCATTTTAATCACACAGTTTTGAGTGACAAGGTATTAACTTTCCTCAATAGAGAGGACAACTTTGTTGATTCTGATTATTTTTTTCTTTCGACCCAAAAGAGAATTCAAAACCATAGACCATAGTTTGAACTATTAGTCCAAATTTACACCTTACAGTTGAACTATACTTGACATGATTTCTTGACTCAGGGCTTAATGTGTGCTCCACTTTGGCCAATGGGATGTAAATAATGCAATAAAAGCAGGGGCTTAAAATGCACGTGCAGAGTTAGGCCCTTTTGTTTTTCAGTGGTCTTCCAAGAGAAGTCCATATCATGGGTGCCACTGTACCTTTAGCTTGCACCCAGACACGAGTACACATGCAACATACCTGACTCAAACTGACAGCTGGAAGCACAGCTGTGCCATTGAGCCCAGGACAGACCAACCAAACCTTGAGCTGTGTGGTTTATTCCCCAGGGTTCTTGTGAAAGAAACTTGCTCCCCAGTGTAACGAAGTGAGAGGCAGTGGAAACTTTAAGAGGTGGGGCCAAATGAGAGCTCACTGGGGTCCCTTGGAAGGGACTGGGGTAGTTCTAATTCTCCCACTAGATGTCACCTGCAATTAGGCCCTTGTCAGAGGTAAGATTGATGGGGTTGTCTGATCTTGCATTTTCAACCTCCAAAAATATGAACTAAACAAACCTCTTTTCTTTATAAAGAAACCTTCCTCAGGTATTTTTGTTATGATATTGAAGAACAGACGAGCACATACTGTCTGCCTACAGATTCATAAGCCAGGAACAAGATACCAAATGTAAATTTTCAGACGCTTTGTTACACATAATTATTATTGTGATGACAGTTGACTCATAGCATCATATAGCATAGCATGTCAGAAAACATGAAACCACCAGATTTGAGTACACAATTTTATATCCCTTGTTACAAAGTAGTAAATAGTTGCCTAAACCATTCTTTAACAATCATGTAAGGCAGTGATGATTTTCTTTGTAACTTTGAGAAAAAAAAATGTCTCACTACACCATCCATACCTGGCCGAATGGCTTGCACAGGCAAGATCCGGTGGCCAATAAATTTACCTCCTTCTTCATAAACTGCTATCCTTAAACAGGCCAGAGAAGGAAGAACCACCTGTGGGGATTAAAGACACACCTGGTTACAAAAATGAGCAATTCAAGAACGAGCTATAAATGTACCAGGCCCCATTTTCCCAAAGCCATGTAGAAGTTTCTAGTTAGCTAGTTTAAATAAAAAGTTCAACTGTTGCTCTATAAGTTAAATTGCAAGAAGGAAAAGACATGGGTTTCCAGAAATAAGGCTTCAACTATTCGTAAGGCCTTCCTTCCTTGCCCAGTGAGGCGTTTGTACAACACAGCCACTTTCTTTTTACATGAACACCAGCAATGTGGAAAAGAGAAAAATTCTGTGTCGGGGCAGAGTTAGTGGTGCTATTATATCATGCACTTGGTTTATGTCTTCAAAGCAAATGACTTTTATACCTTCAAGCAAAAGCAAAAAAAATTCTGGTTTTCATGATAGCTTTCAACATACAATTGTTTCATAAAACTGTAAGTCCCCAAGTTAACCAAGTAGTTATCTTTTTCCTCAGTGCACAACATCTAGAAAAACGCAGTTATATGTCATGTCAAGCAAGTGAGACGCACCTTTTTGAACACAATAGGTTCTTCTTCCCATACAGGATTTACAGCATTTCCTTGGGATGTCTTGGTCTTAAATGCCTTCCTCCTTGTATCCACAGGCAAACCAAACATATCCACTTCCACGTAAGTTCCAACTTTCTTATCAGAAAGAAACTGACCTGAAATAATCTAGAAAGCAGTAAAAAAAGAAGTCTTGAAAAATAAGTAACTGAGACACATGAGACTACTTTCAGCAGGTACAAATACTGTCGGTGAATGTTAAATCATAAGTGAAATGAAATAGAAGAAAGAATAGAAATTTGATTTCTCTTTCACGTAGAGTTGATAGAGGACTATCGAAAATGGCCAAGTTGGAAGTCAATAAGACTGTAGACTATGAACTTGTATACTGTAAACCATCAAGACTCGTTTACTCTAAACTCACCCCATTATCCATCTACACAGTTGTGGGTATCCTTTGTCTGTCTACAGAACTAATCAGTATTGTGGAGTTAAAAGAGGTTTTAAGGTTACATGTTCATAAAATGTTTCCCATGTCTGCCTGTATTTCTAACTCAGATCTCAAAATCTGATGCTTTCGCATGTCATAAAGAAGTCAATGGAGACAAAGAGTCTTTCCATTTTATTCCAGAAAGAGGAGCAGAAGGAAACAGGGATTGATGGAGCAAGCCTGAGGAATCTGGGTTGTGTGGTTGGAACACAGTTGCCTGCTGGTCAAGAGCCTTTTGAGTTCAAGACTGTGAAAAGGGACAAACTTTCCCCATAAGTCACACACAATGGTGACATGAACGTAACTGTCAGGGACTGAGTGAGGTCAAAGTTAATCACATGCTGATGTGATCAGACATTCTGGACAAGTTGGAAAGAAGGGCATCAGGAAGGCTCTTTGAATTTGTCCTGGGACAAATCATTTCCCCTGCATGTTCTCTGCTCGAATTCACAAATCTGCTCACAACAATATCTATTTAACATGAGGTTCTACTTCTTAGCAGGTATTTCACAACATGTTTGATACTTCTGAGTGATGTAAGCCCCATGGGGAATGTAGATGCACTGAGATGCTGGGTGCTTATGATATTTGCTCCAAGCTGAGTCCCGAACTAAATTACTAAAATTAAACCACACTGTTCTCCTCAGTAACACAGGATGGTGGGATACCCTGTCAGCGCCTAAGTCTATTCTGAAACTGTGTGGTCTATGCCATAAGATTGAAACAAAGGCATGGCTGGACAGATGTGAGTTACATCTGACTCTTGTGGTGATGATCAAGGTAGGAAAGACTCTACTACAGGGTGATTCTAGAACAACGCCTCTGTTTCTCACAGAAGTGGCTATCTGGGTTTCAACCATTTCCCTTTCAGCTCACCATACTTTCCTGCCTCTTGTCATTATTTTATACTAACAGTGTCACATTAGAACTTCCAAGACAAAACAACTAAGCAAGAAAACATATACAAAATAAGATGAAGCTGTAAACAGGGAAAATATGATTACTTTATGACTAATTGTAACAATTGATTCTAAATGCCAGTTGCTTCTGAGTTTATTTTAATCATACGACAAGAATCAAATTTCCTTGGCTGAAAATAATTTACTAAAAATATATAATCATAAGTTCTAATTCTGCCAACTTCAAAAGATATTATTATAAGATACTTTATTAAAATTTTATTTTTAAATCTTTGAAATAAAGTGGGGACCAAAATAGGCTCACTAATTTCTTAGATAGAAATTAGTGAATTGTTACTGGACTTTTTTATACACTTTTTCAAATGCTTTACTTGAAGGTCAATCTGAACATTGCATTTATGATCCAATAAAAAGTTTCTTGTCTTCACACTTATTCAGTTAAACACAAAATGAATGGTTCTTTTAAAAAGTAAATAAAATTCTAGCTTCAACAACCAAATGCTTACAGAATCATGTGAAAGGCTCTTTAAAAAAATGGATTTTCCTTTCCTGGTATTAAAAATGTTTCCTGACAGCTAAAAACAATTTAAGTGCTGTAACATCTATTTCAAAAGATGAAGAAAATAATTTGGAACTAATTTTTAAGATCAGATGAACATTTAATAGGGAAAACATTTAAGATTGTTGATATGAGTTTTAAAATCCTGGAGTACTCTGGTAGTTATTCAAAAGCCATGCTAGGCCTCCTGGTGCTTACCACAAGCTGTGTTCTTACACTAACTGCATAGAAAGAGGAGGCAAATAAATCTATCCCATATGCACATCACCCAGGACCTTGCCTGGTCTGTATTATGAATGGGAAGACATGGGATGAAAAAATGTCATGCTATGGTAATTTGAAAGCTTTTGTTCAATATGTAACAAAGATATTTTTTCTCTACTTTTTTTAGAACTAATAGAAACTGGTGGGGAAAAAAAAGACCAGACAAACTCTGTAATATGGCTGGCTAATTTTCATGTAAATTTCATGGAGGGCTATTTACACCCAAAGAGACAATTGGCCATGGTGGCTCTCATTGTTTCATTTCATTTGTTTACAGTCTATTTTTATCATATTAAGAATGAGACCTAACCCCTTTATCTCATCCATGTGGCCTGTAAAATTTTCTTTTTTTCGGGGTATGACTGGGGTGTGAACTCAGGGCTTCATGCTTGTAAAGCAGGCACTCTACCACTTGAGCCATACCTCCAGCCAATTTTGTTCTGGTTATTTTGGGGAGGGAGTCTCTCAAGCTATTTGCCTGGGCTTGCATAGAACCACAATACTCCTATCTCAGCCTCCCAAGTAGCTAGGATTAAGTGTGAACCACTGGCGCCTGGTTGAAAATTTCTAATGTAGATTCGATTCTTAAAAGGAAAAAAATGTATGAAGAAAGTGAAGCCTTTACCAGCTACCAAAATTTTAATGACTAAGTCACTTCTTTAAACAAAGTAGATAATATTAAAGACTTTTGTAAGGGATAAGTGTGTGACAAGGGTGTACATACCTTGACTGACAGAGTGTTAGCCACTATTCCATCCACGATGCCTTCAGTAAATGGATCAAAATGCTTGTCTGGCCTCCTCATGAATTCTGGTTTTAACCTATAGCCACTCTTCCCATTGTACTCATACATCCCCATGTTTATTTGCATAGCCAGATCTAAAATATCAAAAGCATAAACTCATTGTGAATATACTTATGTTTGCAGCAAAAATGAGACCCTAAAGTAAGACTGTATTACTGTCCACTTTTGTGACTGCTCACCTTTACAATGGAAATAGTCATTGAAATAATGTAGGAAATACAAATAAGAAAAAAGTTTCAGCTGCAGTCCCCAAATCCAGAGATAACACAGCCAACATTTGGTTTATAATTTATTTTTCCACTTCAAATATGTTTTTGCATACAGTATGTCCATTTTCATAAAATTTTTTTGCCTTTATTTTAACAGCTGTGTAAAATACCTTTGAATAGATATATTTGAGTAATGTATTTAACCAGCCTCCTTTTTGGACATATTTATGCTTCTTCTAATTTTCCACCATTACAAGGATGTTCATCATTGTGAACTCTTTTATATATATATACATATATATATGTGAACTCTTTTATATATATATATATATATATTTGTTTGTCTGTTTGTTTTATGGGGTTCTTTTGGCAGTACTGTGGTTTGAACTCAAGGCTTCATGCTTGTGAGGCAGGTACTCAACTACTTTAGCCATGCCTCCAGCTGTGGTGAACTCTTTGAAGACTTCATCAGTGGTTTTCCTAGACGTAGAATTTCTGAGTCAGAAAATACACACATTAAAAAAGTGTTTTTGATGGATCTTGTTAAAATGCCCTCCACAAAGCTTAGGCTCATGTATACTCACCTAAACCAAATCTTTGAGAATTGACTTCTATACAGTATCTCACTAACAAAAGATGTGGTAGCTATCTATTTATTAACTTACAGGAAAAATATTTCCTGACATTTATATTTCTGTGACTACTTACAATTAATATCTAATGACACATTGACTCTTTTCCAATGGACAAAGGTTACTGGTCAAAGTTTTCCTAATAATCAGTGTATCTAACTTACTGTAATTTAGTGGCTTAAAAAAATCTATCTATCTATCTATCTATCTATCTATCTATCTATCTATCTATCTACCTATCTATCTATCTATCAGCTGAGGATGTAGCTCAGTGGTAGCATGCTTGCCTAGCATGTGCAATGCCCTAGGTGTGATCCTCAGCACTGAGAAAAGGTTTTCTTTTTTTGCTTTTGATAGCACTGTGGTTTGGACTCAGGACCTCATGCTTGCTAGGCAGGCATTCCATCACTTGAGACACTACACGAGCCCTGTATTTTATTGGGTATTTTCAAGATAAGTTCTTGCAGACTGTTTACTTGGACTGGTTTCAAACTCCAGTCCTCCTGATCTCTGCCTCTTGAGTAACTAGGATTACAGGCATAAGAAAAAAAATTTTTTAAACTCATAAGGAATCTGGGAAGCTGCCAGCTGTTCCAGATTATCTGTGACATGCATGATTCATACTACTAATGTGAACAATAAAGAGGTGATGATAGAATTATTTCAAAGTTCCATATAACAAGCCATTTATAGAGCAGAGAAAATAAGTGAAAAATTATCACTTATTAAACTATTATAACTATGACATTAAAATTGGACAAAATATCAAAAAAACACAGTAATAGACCTAGCATACTTGAAAATAACTTCAAATGCATAAGAAATTGCATTAGTAAATTATGCGTTCATCCTAGGAACAAAAGAATAATTATATATTAGGAGATCTTTTATGATGATTGATCACATTAATGCACCAAAGATGAGATGAACACATGATCATCTGATTGACATCCAAGAGACATTTAATAACATCCAATATAAGTTCCTAAACATTGAACTGGAGATGGAGCTAAGTGCTAAAGTGCTTGCTTACCAAGCACCTGGTCCTGGGTTTGATCCCCAAAATCACACACACACAAAAAAGCAAAACACAGTCAACTAGGACAAACTCATAATTCTTTAGGATGGTAAAGAATATCTGTTCCAAAATAATAAACATTAGCCTACTTGACGGCATCACACAATTAAAATCCTTATTAGTATCCAGATGAAAAGGAAGATGACCACTCTCAATGGTATTATTTAATTTAATTCTAGATTTTAGGTCAATATGAAGCAAGATGACAGGGTTTCATACAAAGTAGTGAATAAAGATGAGGTTTTTCTTTTTTTTTGCTGAGGAACTGAATATCAGAATTTTTAAAGTGAAAAGGAAAACATCCTTTTTGACATAGAAAAACTTAAAATTGAAAAGGGGTCAGTTTTCTTCAGATGAATTTATAAATTCGGGGTTGGAGGCATGGCTCAAGTGGTAGAGCACCTGCCTAGCAAGCACAAAGCCCTGAGTTCAAACCCTGTTATCTCCTCCCTAAAGCAAAACAAACCAAAACAACAACAAAATCCTTTGAATTTATAAATTTGATGTGATTTTAATAAAAATACTTTTTGAATGGCAGGCAGGAAACATAATCTAATTAGACTAAATTAATTAGATATCAGAATCCCACTGGCACTATCGAGAAAGAAGAGAAATTAATAATAATAAAGGAGAGCTGCCCTTCCGGGTCATAAGCTATATTCTACAGTCTGATAATAACAGTGAGCTATTGCCTCGAAGGAGGCAGACAAATTTGTTAACAGAAGGGAGAAAAAGTGAAAAAAATGGATCCCAATAACAAAAATGGTCACCTCTATTCAGCTGTGATTCCAGTGCATCGGGTTAATTCTTTAGGTGATAAAAAAGTTTAATTCACTGAGACTGTATACCAAAGTTGAATGTGGATGGGTTGGAGGGTTAAATTATAAACAATGTAACAATCATGGGAGAAGTGGAGTCAGTGTGGGTCTGATGTTGGGGTGAGGAGGCTGATATCATAAACAGAGCTATGAAATAAACATTATTCAACATGACCCCATAAGATGAAATTTTCTTTTTCACACTACGCCATTTCTATTAAAATTATTGTTATAAACGAATAGGGAAGGTGCCAATGGTTTGCTATCAAGAATAGGCAATTCATAAAAGTATGAATGTAAAAGTCAGGAGATATTTTAAGTATTCAACTTCAATAATAATTGAAGAAATGTAATTAAAAGTGAGATGTGTGTATTGTCTGAAATTTTGCTATTGTTATTTAATAATGGTACTTATCCAAGATCTCAAATGAAAGGGGCACCTCATATTACATACTGCCAACAGCGAAATAATCCACTGCAACATTCTTTATGGGCAATTTCACAATGTGCCAAAAATGTGCTTACATCTTTCACATATTTTAACGCAAAAATGATTCCACTTCAGAACTCTTCCAAAAAATTAAGGGATAGATTTTACTATTTAAATACAAGACTGTTCTCAGAGCATTGGTTATAATAGGAAAAAAGTCCAATGTCTAGTGATAGAATCAGTAGGGATTTTAGTGAGTTGTGAAATATGCTTAATATATAGCTATCAAAATTTATGTGTCTGTATAGCATTTAAGTGTTTGTATGTATACATTTTCTTTAAATAAGGAATTATGTGAAAAAGTATTACATAAATAAAAATGATGCATAGGTTACCAAGCCAAAAGTTACTAGTGCTGAATCTCTGAGTGGTAGCATAACTAGAAGTTTTATTTTTTCTTTATACTTTTTAAATTTTTCCTAAAATAATTTCACATTACCTTTAAAAGTTAAAAAAATTTGAACTGTGCAGAAATAAAATCTGATTATAAATTATTAGAGAAAAATTCTCACCCTTTTTATCCTCCCTCTCCTGTTTGTGACCTCCCCTTAATGTGACCTGTTTTTCAAAACATTACTTGTATTTGAATTGGGTCTATAATTCACATATGAGAGAAAAAGAAGAAAGTTAAGGTGAATATAGATGATGTACTTGCTATACAAGAGTGAATATAGAACTTTTAAACCTGTTGAAATCACCATAAGAAGTGGACTAAGGCAGAAAGGAGAAAAATAGAGGGGATGAACTAATTCCGGTTAATTCATGCATATATACATGGAAACGTCACAATGAAACACCATGTATCGCTATCTTAAACAGATGTCTTTTTTCAAAAATGGAGAACAAGAAGGCAAAATAGGTCCTGTATGGGGGGTTGGTGCCAGTGGGAGGAGGGAGATATAAGGAGAGGGTGTAGGAGGGTGAATACAGTGGAAATGTTATGCACTCATGTATGAAAATGCAAAAATGAGACCTGTTGACGTTATTCCAGGAGAGGGGGAGGGGGAGTAAAGGAGAATGATGGAGGGGATGAATTCAACTATGATATAGTGTAAGAACTTTTGTAAATGTTACCATGAACCCCAGTACAACAATAATATAATAAAAAAGAATCATAAAAAAAGAAAATTTCTCAATTTTCAAAGTTCAGGGAGGTTTTCCTTTGATTTTTCTTCAGTGAAATTTATTTCATTCATTTTTTTCAATCGTGTTCTCTTTCTGATTATGTAGAAATGTTTTTTGAACGCTTGGAAATGTAACCGCAGACTGGGAATGAGCAGGAGCTGCTACTTACCCACTGTCTGGAAATTAAGAGCCACCATCTGACAGCCCGCGTTCCAGAAGAGCTGAGGCATGTAGTTGGATGAATCCACACGTGTTCCTTTTGGATAGATCCTGCTGAGTTGCATTTTGTTGTATCTGGACCATCATGTTAAGTAGTGAATGCAATTATAAAAATAATCAATCAATCATATTAACTGAGAGGGTGCTTTCTGTCATTTTCCATTAGGGAAATGGAATAAGTATTCATAATCACATTGAATTAATGGGTGAACTCTGCAAAAGGCTTTCTGAACAAACAGAACAGAGATGCTCCTGTAATAGAAACAGAGCATCCTCTTTGCAGAGCCTGATGGGTGAAAGGTAATGGGGTGGCAAAAATGGTGCAAAGTCAGTGTGATTTTGTGGGATATGTGAAGGACAATCTTCACGGTTAAGGACACAGCATAGCTGGAGTGTGTTAAGTCACATGAGAGGATGGTATTGTGTTTGACAGAAGCAGATGATATGATATGAACTCCATGGCTCTTTTTGAAATGTTTTCTGCTCATTTTCTTAACCTTCTCTGGGAATGCTATTTGCCAAGAGTGTGGAATTTTTCATGACTGATAACAAAGTAAATATTGCACAGAAACTTCTGACCTTGCTTCAAATTTTGGTTCAGTTCTTGTAAGAACTTTATAGGTGTGTCTTTAGAACATGATTGACTATTACCAAGTTAGGTAGAGATCAGCTAAGGTGCTGAGCTAGGCAAAATGGACTTGAGTCTTAACTCCAGAACTTGTTGGCTATATGATCCTGGCAAGTTATGTCACCTTTCTGTGGTGCAGTTTCCTCTTCTGTAATGTAAATTGAACAATTCCTACATCACAGGACTATTGAGAGAATTAAATGAGATTAAACATACGGCAAAAATCTATCACACAGTCAATAATGAGTACTAGTGACAATGATTCTTGTAATGTGACTTTATGGAGTCCACATTTTTTCCCTCTCCTATTGTTAAGTTTTAAAGGTGACTTTTATTGTAGGAATTTCTTTATAAAACTGAATTATTTTGGATAGTTAGTGTTAATTTTGTGAAAAAAAAAATTAAAGGTCTGTTAGATTTTGTTTTGTTTCAGGGATAATTATAAAACTTGTATGAACAATGCTATTGTTATATATTTACATTCTTATCATCATCGCCATTCAAACTATTTTAATTGAAGATAATTCATATATGTAAGGGACTAAGCCAGGCTTGTAGATGTGTGTACACATTATCTATATCTCATAAATACATAAGTTATGTATACTGGTGTTACATATATTAGACCTACTCTAAACAGTTAGTCATGAGGATAGTAACATTATTTCTGTTTACAGATAAGGAAAATTAGGCTTAAGCACATTACCAAGGGGCCCAGTTCGAGTGTGTGAGGGACTTGTTTGCTTCTCCCGAGGCCAGGCTACCCAACTCAGTAATGTATATGGGAACCCGAGACTATTTATCATTCCCAGGCTATAGACTGAATCCATTCTATGCATCCTTCTCCTGGTTAAGCAACCAACCAACCAATCAACCAACCAAAAAAAGCACATGACTTTAGTGGTGTTAGTTCAGCAGTCATTCGTCAAATCAAGGATACTCTACAAATTCCACTGGAGATTTGGTAAGTTGTTCAAGTCCTTTGGTTTCAACGAAGGAAGACATTTCAAAACTTTTATTTCTTTCTGAATTCAACACAGAAAATAATGTGAGAAAAAATTAATATTATAAATTGGTGTTGATATGTTATAATTTATACAATTATATTTTATATACTTGTATATTACAAAAGAAGTAGGTGAATGCTCAGTGAAGTTGACAGCCATTTATTCTCAACATAATTTTCATTTTTTTTTTTCAGTGACTATCTGTAACAAAAGTTGAGTTTTGCTTGATGTGTCTTTTAATATTTATGACTTCTGGGTATGCAATTTAGGGATATGAATGAACTTTAAATGAGTATAGTGTGACAGTGAAAATGGTTTTGTTAAAAGAGTGGGGACCCTGTGGGATCTTCTGTACTAAGTCCATCCAGATTGGCTTCTTAGGGATTCACAAAAGATACCATGGGAACACTTGTGCTAATACAGAATGTCATTCATGTACACCTTCTCTTAACCTTCTAACAACTAACATGAAACCAGAATTATGATACTTAAAAGCTGAAGGATCTTTGGACGTTTTCCAGTCTGGTGGCCTCATTTTCATATTAGATTAAAAAAAAAAAAGGCCAGACAGGTGAATGTGCTAAATATTCTTGAACACAAAGTGCCAGGAAAACATGCTGAAAAGTGGAGTTCAAGCCTCTAATTAGAAATGACAGGAACAAAAGAAAAGTTATCTTGGTTTAGAAATCCTGACAGTCAGACAATTTTTTGGAAGTCTTCCTAACTAGCAATCAATGGTTACATAGAGCATTCAGACAGATGTCCTCCAGAGTGCTTAGACGACTCAAAAGTTTTAAGACTAGGTAGTGATTGTTCCTTCTTTGCTCTCTTCTCTTCCAAAAGTAAAACCTCATTCTTTTCTAATCAGTCCAGACTCCTCTTTATCCATCTCCCACCTTCTTCAATTTTCTCTCAGGGAGACCCTGACTTCTCTTATTTTGGTTCACCAAGTCTACTTTTATATGGCTAATTATTTTAAACATGACTGTTAATTAAAATTAAGTCAGCGATAAAATGATAGGAAACTCAAGAAGAAACATGCCTGTAAGTCTGGCTGATGTTACAGTGTGCTAAAGAACTCTGTATACCTGCTCCTTCTCCCGCTTGGCTATGTGGAGGAGCTTTTAACTCGTGAATTAGAAAAGCTCATTTTGCAACCAGTGAATGAGCAGTCATGTAAAGGACACCACTTTAGGATGCTTCAAACATAACAACTCGTGGTAGCAAACAGTAATCACAGCATCAAGAAATGTTGAAATCTTTATATATAACCTTCATATATAAGGAAATTAAATTCCTTATAGATATCTAGACACCAATATGCCAGTAAGATAAGACTTGGGAAAAATTATGTAAATATAAATAAGTGTGTTAAATAGAGGTTTGGGATTGGCTACCTCTATAAAATTGCCCATTAATAGAAGAAGCTACTGGGTTTAAGCAAAATTTCAGTTTTTAAGAGGACACTTTTATAAACAGCTGGTAAATCCCAAGTATTCACTTAATCTGATATTATCTTATACTTGATGCAAATATAAGAGGCCTCCTTTCTCTATGTAGAGGAAAGTTGTTTTTGCATTTGTACGGATGTGTAGTTACAGAAATTAGTTCTATGTTCTCCTAAGTATATAAAATGTGCTGAATGAATAGAATCTGGGTGAATTTATTCTATTTCGAGTTACCAGGATTGCCCAGGTCTCTGTGGAATAAGGAGATGTTTGTTTTTACCACATCATTTACATAAGCCATTTATACAATGGGTAGATGTCACCATGTGGTAGCAAAACAAAATCAAATATAAAACTCAATTATTTGCATGTTGGTCTAATATCTTTCAGATAATCATGTTTGGTCTGTAGCTCCATTAAATATTTTGGAGGAATATCATGAAATGATATTGATGTCTTAAATAAAATACAAAATATTGACATATTAAAATAGTTATATTCACATAAGGATAAGAAGATACTCAACCAATGCATATATTCAAGACTTCACTTGGACAGACAGAATAACTCCACTAAAGGTAACTTTCTTTGATATATTTACCTAATGCTTAAAATATATTCACTTTATGATACACTCATTAGTGTGGTTTTGCATGGTATAGTGTAGTTTTCTCCAGGGAAAACTTACTTTTAGAAATTTCAAATGACTCAAACTTGACTGGCTGAATATAGTTCACCAGGTTAGACATCTCCTCTGTGGCCATGGCTTCACTCCCAGCAGTCCCCTGGAAGCAGGAATAAAAAAATAAAATACCTTTCCAGCCTTACCATTATATTATCCCCTGTGATAATATGGAATCCTGATTTTCCATATTTCTAGGAAAATTGTCATATGACTCAACTGAGCAGAAAAGCATCCCTACTCTTCTGAAAGTGATGATTGGCAGTAAAAATGCATTATGGGAGAAAGAGAAAGCAATGTAGGCTGAGTATCCCTTGTTTGATATGCTTGGGACCAGCCATGATTCAAGTGTCAGATTTGGAGCTATTTGCATATATCTACTGAATATCTTGGAAGAGGACCAAAGCCAAAAGAAGAAATTCATTTATGTCTCACATATACCTTATATACAGAGACTGAAGGTAATTTTGCACAGTATTTCAAAATAGTTCTATGCATGAAACAAAGTTCCATGGGAGAGAATTTTCTATTCGTGGGGTCATACTAGTGTTCATAAAGATTTGGACTTTGGAGCATTTCAGATTTTGGAATTTTGGGTTAAGAATGCCCAGTCTGTAACCATTTCACAAAAGTGCGGGGTGGGAGGAGGCCTGGTAGCATTGGCTGGCAATGTGGTCTGAGAGCAACAGCGTCAGCCCCATCCACAGGCTTCAGAGACTGTCTGAAATTTAATAAGGCGGTGTAAATGAAAGCTCATTAGGATTTGAGAGACACTGCTGTCTTCCACCGCAGGGAGTCCATACTTGGCGTCTAAGGTGAGTAAATAAGGTACTCACTGTTCAGTAAGTGACTAGTAGATGACTGCTGCATGAACGTAAAACTGTCGATAATAATAAAGGTTGGCTATGAAATTAGCTGGGGTGGGCTAAGAACTTTGCATTTCTTCCTAAATGTTCTTTCCTCCCTTCCTTCTTGCTTCCACTAGACAAATAGTACAGTAAAGCCTAGGCTTAAGAGCTCAAGTTCTAGAACCAGATTCTCTGATTTTAAATCCCAAGTCTGTTACTTAGAAACTGTGCAATCTTGGATAAGTTACTTAACTGGAATGTGCCTTAGTTTACTCATCTATAAAATTAGGATAAAATCAGTTCCTAGCGTATGCAGCGTTGTTGTAACTATTAAATGAGTTAATTTATGCAAAGGAGCTTAGAACACACCGGGAACATAGTAAAATCTCATGTTACTTTAGCTATTATTAGCTATTATATATTACTTTGATGTAGTTTTTAATAAAGAAGAAAAGCAATACTGCAGTATTGGCAAGGGACAGGCCTCTGTAGACCAATCTAATATTTTCCTTCCATTTTTAGAAGAGAAAATAAATGGAGACAAAGTTTCTTTTGAACACTCCCATAGCATTATTTAGGTTAAATGTCAATTGGGATGTATTCATTTGCAAATGGATGATCCAATTAGTAGACAGTTTTATTATTTTATTACTTTTTGTGGCACTGGAGATTGAACATAGAGCCTTGGCATGTGCTAAGCTCTCTATCACTATAGCATACCCCTGCTCAGGAAGACAGTTTAAAAATTATCCAGAATCAATCATCAAAAATTATACACAACTGGCAAGATATGGTGGTACATGGCTGTAATCCCAGCTACTCTGAAGGTAGAAGTAGGAGGATCAAAGTGTGAAGCCCCCAGCAGGGGGAGAATATGAGACTGTATCTGAAAAACAAACTAAAGCAAAAAGGGCTGGGGATGGCTCAAGTGATAGAGTGCCTGCCTAGTAAGTCCAACCCTGAGTTAAAAACTCAGTGCTGTAAAAATAAAGGTAATTATACACCATTGGAATCATTCTCAGGCAGATATAGTTTACCAAGAATTGTGAATTTTCCTCTTGGAAATTAAGTTAAACATCTGTGGAGGAACCATAACCAAGTAAAAATTTAGAGGACTTTGAAGGAAATATTTGTACGAAGGAAAGCTTCAAATGAGAACTGCTTACTATTGGCTTTTTAATTCTTAGCTAAGCTGTAAACCTACCAGTACTGAGACAGAGATGCTGACGTATTTTGATATAGATTCAAATTCATTATAACCTTTTTGACCAAGATTCCTGCTTAAACAAAGTCCCATTGACCTGGCTCTAGTTTGCTTTTAGGTTCTGGGCAATTAATATTTCTGAACTAATAAAACTTCTTGAAATATGTGAGCTTGTATAAATATGTATCTGTAGTGGTACCCAAATTACAACAGTGAAATTAACATCGTATCTCTGAACATTTCTCTGAACCCACTATCTTCTCCTGATGGGGATTCTTTGAAAATTGGTGCTGGTAGTTGAAAGTCATGCATTTACTCTTTTCACCTTTAGATGGCAGAAAAGGACCATAGATAGATCTAGGAGGCACTGGTGCCTGCCAAGTCTGTTACCCTTTCTGGGATAAGAAGCCCAGGATACCCACCTCATCCATTGAAGATTTTTTACAGTCATCGTCGTCGTCGTCGTCGTCACTCTCCGTATCAGCTTCCCCTGTTGAATTTTAATAATAGATCATGACATCAACATTTGCAAGTTCAAAGCTCTTGTAATAAGGGTATTACCAAAAATTGACTAGCGAGTTCTTTGGAAATTTGACTTTCTGTTTTAAAATTACTGTTTTCAAGGATTTAAATTATATTAGTTATAGAGCGTTATATTGACACTTTGAATATGGATTTTTTTTTCTAAATTTGATTTGTGAATGAATAACATAAATTTGCAAGTTCTACAAAAACTGCTTACCTTAATATTTTCTGTTTTAAGAAACACATGGCACCATATATTATTTTCCTTCTGTGTCACATGATTTCTATTTTGATGTATACATTGTCTTTCAGGATGGTTGGCTCTGTGACCCTAACACAGATAAACTCTCCCCTTTGCCTGTTTCCCTCTTTTTCCAAACCCTGGCTCTTTGATTCAATCCTTGGCCAGCAGAAAGCTCGGTCAACCTTCTCCAGGGACATACAACACCACTCAAAAGTCAAAGATGAAGTCATGGGGCCGGCAGGGTGGCTAAAGTGGTAGAGTACCTGCCTAGCAAGTGTGAAGTCCTGAGTTCAAACACCAGTATGGCCAAAAAAGAAGAGGAAGAACAAGAAGAAGAAGAAAAAGAAGAAGGAGGAGGAGGAGACGTTCTGTGTGTGGGCAAGAGCTGTAGGGTGATGGGGTACAAATGACAACACAACAGCTGAAGAGTGCCCATTATATCTCTGTTCCTCAGATTTGTCTGTGATCTTATTTGATGGGTGCACTGTCATCAAAACAATTCATGTATCTTAGAAAACGGTGGCATTCTGTGTAGAGGGGCAAGATAAAATGGGCTAACACTTCAAAATCATAACTCTTGAAAAATCTGAGTCTGACCTAAAATTCAGCTTCATGTTTAGCCAATATTCAGTCATTTCAATGGATTGGTTGTTTTTACTCCCAATGATTTGAGAGACATTTCTGCTCTATAAAATATCCACACCAATATGAAATATTACATTCTTCCATACCTCTGACTTCAGTATGACCCAGTAATATCTATTATGTACAAGTATTTTCAAGTAGAAAGAAGGCATACAGTTAGTGCTATTGACTACTTCTTTCAGCGTTCACATGATGCACCATCATGAGGATGTCAGCAGGTGGTAGTGTGCTCAAAAATGAGGCAGACTGTGGTGTCAGGGCCTGCTCCCACCCCAGCCTTCTGAAAGTGAGCGGCCCCACTCAATCTATATAAATCACACAGAGTCCACAGTCTGCTTTCCAAAATGCTCTGAAATGTTTTCATTTGGCTGACAAAGTTCAATCAATTACTGAATGATAGCAGTAAGCAAAGCATTCATGAAATGTCTTTAGGGGAAAAGGTTTCTGGCACTTATTTATTAAAGCCACATAAAATCACTTTATGATGTAATGTGACAATAAGGCGAATTGATTATGTTTTTTACTAGAAATTGTATCTTATTGTATCAGAAACACATTCTTTTTGGAGGTTTCCGTGCAAATATGTTTTACATTCTAATTTTTTTGCCTTAAGAACTTATTATATTTTTTTTGTTTTTTAATGGGGGAGAGAATTCTTTAAATAAAGTAAATTGGAAAGATGTGTTGGCAGAGGCTTGTTAAACAATGTCTCATGGGCACAACAATGCATCAGTCATTTCAAATACCCAGTCAGGTCACTCTTTGGTTTATGTGGGAAAGAAAGAATTTGTTTTCCTTTACTATAAGTGCAAGGACCTGGTTTTTCCTTTGCAAAGTTTTTGTTTGTTTGTTTATTTATTTATATTTAGCTTTAAATTGATACATAGTAATTGTATGTACATATATATATATATATATATATATATATTTAAAATTTGATCCTACTTCTTTAAGACAAGTGTCCTGGCTAAAGGCTGCATCCTTGAAGAGGCAGCTGTGAACAGAAGCCACGATAAGAAAATGAACTTTGAAACAAAACTCCTTTCATGGTTTTCAAATTACTTGAGCTCTCATTACTGCAAATATGTATAAAACAAACAGTAAATTAGCAATACTCTTTATTCAGGGGCCTACCTACATATTAAAATGTCCAAAAATTTCCATGGAAATAAATAATGATTGCACAACAGACTACGGCTCTCTTAGGAAACCTACCGAATTACTAACAGATTGTTGCTCTTTCTCTGTATTAAGCAATCGTGTTCCCTGCCTGTAAAAGTCGTTACTTGTGTTATGTGTTCCTGTTAATAAGAGGGGAAGAACTGGTTGTAGGAAAGGCAGATGGTAAAAAGACAAAAACGCCCCCAAAAGAAAACAAAACAAATCCCACCAAGCATCCACATATAATGTAAGACTCAGTTTACTTGCTAATGTTCAAAGGACATAGGCAGGTCAGGAAATAAGTGGCCTCTGATGAAAATCATTTTAAAACTTCAAAAAACATTTTTACTGAGAAGGAAAGCTATTTTTTAAAATGAACCAGAATTGTGTAATATGGCTGAAATACACATTTAAGCACTACAAAACCCTTTCAAAAGTTATATAATGTCTGTTGATAAGGATGTTTATCTAAACAATAAAAGCAATTGGCAAGTGAGACAGAAAATCGGAATAAAAGAAAAATCAGAATCTTAGTCAGAGCTGGAGTAATAGCTTAGTGGTAGGGTGTTTGCCTCACATGTCGGAGACCCTGGGTTTGATACCCAGCGCTGCCTGAAATAAATGTCTTGGTCAACCATGTTTTTGTTTGATTGATCTAGAGTTCATTTTTAATTTTAAATTATTTTAATATCTATTAACTGATATATGAGAAGTATACAGGAAAGTAAACATACATGTAAAGAGAAATGAATTTTCAGCAAATGAAGATATATTCTTGTTAAGAAACAAAATATAACCAGCTTCTAAAAGCCCCTTTGGTCTCCCTTCTAGTTACTTCTTCTCCCAGGGTAACGAGGACCCTGACTCTAATAGCAAAGGTTAGTATTGCTGGTTCTTATACTTTATTTAGATATAGTAATGTAGTATATGCTTTTTGGTATTTACTTCTTTTGCTCAATATTAACTTTGTAATATTCATCTGCTTTTTATGATAATTATAAAACATTATCATTTCTTTATGCTATTCCATTGTGTGAAGGAACCAGGATTCATTATTCATGGGTATTTTGTTGGTTTCTAGTAGTTGGTTATTTTTAATAGCATTGGCTTTCAGCAATTCTTGTACCACCTCTTGGTAAGCATAAATATATATTTCCTTTGGGTATCTACCCAGAAATGGAATTACTGGGACATAGGTATTATATTATATATGCTCAGTTTTTGTAGATATGTTATTAAAGTTTTTTGTGTGTGTGTGCTGGGGATAGAACTGAGGGCCTCATTTCTTCTAAGCAAGTGTTCTACCACTGAGTCGCACCCCCACACCCCAATGTTCAGCTTTTAATTGAGGAACTTGTACAGTGGGGCTTAATGCTCCTCTACTTGATCACCCTGATCTCTTAATCAGGAGACCTCCATGTGCACTTTTCAGATTGCCCATAGTCCTACTGAATTTTGAAAGTAAATTAGACTAAATTACAAAGAATCCAAAGGAAATGAATGATCACATTGAATTCTTTTCTCATCAACCACAGAAAAAAATTCAATCTAAATTTAAAAGGAAAAGGAATAATAACAGGCATCATCCAGTACCTTTGATTCAAGTAATTTTGCCATTTTACATTTTTAAAAAGCCCTGCAAAATGTGGAAAATTGTGATGCTTAGAACTCTTCAGCAAATCATCAATGAGAATGTCTTCAGTGAATATCCTGTCCTCAGTCCTACTGCTAACGCTTTCCATTAAGAACCTTAAAACCATGCGGTTACTCCAAAGATGATGTGGCTAATGCAGAAGCCAGAATAATGTCCTCCCAAGGATGTCCATATCCTGGAGACACCCGTGCTCCCTGAACATGGCGCCTTGCATAACAAAAAGGACTTTGCTGATAAGATTAAGGACCTTGAGATGCGGATTATCCTGGATTATCTGGTGTCTTTAAAAGCAGAAGACATTTCCCAGTGATGGTCAGAGAGAGATGAGACTAGAGAAGGGTTAGTGACATGCAACACTGCTGGCTTTGAAGCTGGAAGAAGGGGGTTGTCAGCCAATAAATGTGGGTGGCCTCTAGGAGCCGGAAAAGCAAAATGAATTTTTCCTTAGAACTTCCAGAAAGAAACAGCTCTGAAGACAACCTCAGTGTAGCCCAGAGGATGATCCCTGTGGACCTTTATAAAACATCTGTGGACTTTTTTTTTCTTCCTTACTGGGGCTTGAACTCAGGGTCTTCACCTCAGTTTTTTGTGATAGGGTTTTTTGAGATAGGGTCTCCCAAAATATTTGCCTGGGCTGGCTTCTACCCGTGATCCTCCTTATATCTGCTCCTGAGTAGCTAAGATTACAGGCATGAGTCACCAGCGCCCAGCCATCTGTGTACTTCTATTTCATTAAGTTTGTAGCAGCAATAGAAAACCAATGCAGTTTAAAACTGTGCCAAAATAGGAGTGTGAAAAGTCCTTCTAGGCTAATTTCAGGGCAGCAATTCTTATTACACACACATAATACAGCCTGCCAACCCCTCACCAGCTCCTGGAGAGGAGGGCTCAAACACGCTGGAGGAGTCACTGTATGTGTTGGAGGCTTGCTCTGAGAGCTTCTTTTTGCCACTTCCGTCCGATGACTTGTGTGATTTCTTCTTGTTTTTCACCAAAATTTTGTACATTAAATCCATAGGGCTTGGAAGAGGGACTCCAGATTCCAGCTATAAAGAAAAGAAGAATCTTTAAAAATACTGCCTCTTCCTTTCAGATTAGCTTTCCCAAACCCCCAGTCCAACTTTTGGTACCAAGAGTGTCTAGATTATTCTTTACCAGTTTGATCACGGATCATTAAACTGTTCTAAATGTGTTCTACATAGGGACTGGTTCATAGCTGTTTTTTTTTTTTTTTTTAACTTCAAAGACATATTTTAACTACTATACTCTTCTTTTTCTATGACAAAATCTATATAAACAAGACCATAGAAATGTACTGGTAGAGTGGATGTATTAAAACCTGAACTTTCATGAGTTTTCTCATGGACCATAGAAATCCAACTGTCTTGATGTGGGACAGATAAGAAGGCCTTGACCTGAATTTTCAAAGGAGGGGAGCCAGGCATTTTGCATGAAGAAGGGGTTCCATTGGGCAGGAATTTTCAAGTGAGCCTGTGGAATCAGCCGTTTAGATGCAGCTTAAAAACAGCCAAATCCTGCCTTGGTATTTGGTGGCTTAGCTGCATATCTCCTTAACATCAGCAGAGGTGGACTAGGTGGTTTCAGATTTCCTTCTAACCCTGGGAGTCAGGCTGCCATAATTGCAAGCTTTCTTCTACTGTTTCAAGTTTGCATACCTAATGGGAAAATTAATTTCCCATGAGTAAGTTATTAGATATTGTATCAGACAATATGTGTGAAAGTCATAGATGGGTTTATTTTTAGAAAGTCTATTGATCTTCCATAAGTTAGTCTTCTATTTTTTTGCTTGTAGTGAGGCTAAGGACTGGTATGAACTCAAAGACATGTGAAGACTGAAGGTCCAGGAGAGAAGAGGCCACTTTAGGATATTTCTGCTGCTTCCTTTCCTAAAATAGTAGCTGTTACCAATGAGCTGGTTGTTCCACTCAGGTAGAAATTGTGAGTAGGTGAGGAGAAGATATTCTAGTGTTGACAGTCCCAGGTTCTTGAATGCCCAAGGTCTTGGGGCTGGACTGGCAGACTCAGAGGCTGACAGCTCTAAGCCTGGAAAGCTAAAGGTCTGTTGCTCCAGACTATAGAATCCAAAGACTTATGACTCTAGATACTCAAATGAGAGGTTTATTCCTTTGGGTTTTAACCACCAGTCTTCTTGGCTCTTGGTAGCTATTGTAATCCTCCACTTCCAGCATCAGTGAGCAACAACAGTTGACAGCACCTCACATGTTGGGATCCTCAACTCCAACAGGGGCTAATGTTATAGCTGTTGGGCCTAGTAGAGTGTCAGACCCTTGATTCTTAAGGCTTGGCAGCTCCTTGGAACTCTCCCAGAAACTGGGGCGCATAGCTTCTCATCTTTAGGTCTTCACTGCCTTCATTATCTCTGCTGCTTCTGCTCCCTGCCCCCAGTAACTCCTGGAATTCTTCAGCCATCCTCTCACAGTTACTGCTACTGCTGCTGCTGCCACCTTTGCCTCTGCTATCGGTCTACTGCTGTCTCCTCTTCATGTTGCCAGCTCATCCTGCTCTGCTAATGAGAAAGATCAAAAGTAGGCAAGGAAAGACCACACTAGAGAGGTCTTTTATTGACCTAATGTTGCAACATCAGGAGGCAGCATAGGAAGGTATCTCTCAGCTAACTCAAAAAGTGAGCTGAACAGCCTGCTTTATAGCCAGAAGAGGGTGTGGAAAAGGTGTTTCCACCAATCATGGCATAGCACTTCATTCAAATGAAGGACCGTGCTTGTATCAATCACGGATCTTCTACTGGGCTACCAGGGGAATAGTTTCCCACTTTGGTCTGGATGAAAATGGCTGGTAGAGTTCACTGAAGCCTGCAATAGCAAAAAGTTGTGAGTAAGCTGTTTGAAACAGTTGTGTCTGGAATAGTGGCTTTTGGAGCTGGAGTTGTGCTTCTGGTGCAAACAGGTCTGGTTGTGGTGTAGCTTCCTTAAGGTATTCATGGAGTGTTAAATGCAGCCAGACTCCCATGAGGGTAGTCCACAGAGGAGCTGCTTGGCTGGCAGTCCTCTGCTCAAGGCAGCTGAACACCAGGGAAGGGCCTAAACAATCATCAATTAGAGGGTCAAGTCACTCTGGCCTCCAACAACTTAGCTTATTTAATGGAAAAGTAAACATTAAAAGGGGTGCCGTTAATAGAGACCTATCATTAACGTCAACAATGCTTTAACCACATTGAATGTTGCATTAAGCCTTGCTCTACTCTTAGCCAAACACCCTTGGAGAGAGTTGGGTCATTTTATTTGTCTCACAACCACAGCAGTGGAAGGCCCAAGTTCTGCCTCAAAGGTACATGCAAGCAGGTAATAGCCAGCAGAGACAGGCCAAGAAGTCGTTGTGCCATTTGCAATGTCCCATTTTTGCATTTATCTCAAAAGGGTATGATGAGGCTCCCTTGGAAGTAAGCAGATCCCTGTTCTCTTGGACTATCTCTGTGGGCTGATTTTAATTGCTGGGAATTTTGTACTCCTGAGTCTTATCAGGCAGCAAAGGAGGGAGAAGACTGAGGAAGAAAACAGACACATGTCTTATGCTCTCAACAGGACCCATTGCTGGTATCCTCCTGGTCAAAGAATTCATTGATCAACTTCATTAACCTTATCAAGCAATGGAAATGAAGTAAGACCCCCCAACTCCAGTCATAAATAATATATGTCTTCCTTCAAGGGCAAATGTCAAATTTGCTTACTGGGTATTTTTCCAGTGGCTCCATGAGAAGGGCATCCCCAAAGATCAGTCGGCAATATTCCGCCATCTTGGCTTGTTGCTTTGGGCTAAGGGAAAACAAGAACAAGAACAACAACAAAACTCAAGTCAGGAGGTATTTCTAATTACAGGAAGAGATAATTCCCTAATTTCACCATTCAGGAGCAGTTCTAAATCCCTATCCTGCCTTTGGTGATTTTAAGAAGAACATACACACAGGTAGACAGTGAAGCCTTTGGCTGTGTGAGGCTATTTTTAAGACTGACCTGACCTGCATAGACTCAGATGAGGGGAGAGCAGGTGGTCATTTGCCTGTGACTGGATTCATGAAATTCCTAGTTAGAAACTTTGTTCCTTTTGTTCCAGTCTGTGATTCTAAGTCAACTGCAAGACATTTGGAAGGGGAATGTTTTCATGGATCCATGTAAGTTCTTGTGTGAAATTTATCAGACTGACTGTTGCAAGGAAGTGTTATAAGGAGCTGGAGGAGGAGAGAAGACAGAGGAAGCTCAGAGGGAGGTGAACAGACGAAGCAGGGAGGGGAAATCTCAAATGTAGAAGAGGAAAAAAAGCAGACAGTGGACTTGTGGAGGGGTTTCTAGAGGATGGATAAAGGCAATAGGCACCTTGGAGAAAAGTGTCTGAAATTCTATTTTTTTTTTTTTTTTGAGACAGGGTAACCCAAGCAGTCTTCAAACACTTGATCCTCTGAGTGCTGGGATTACAGGCATGAATCACTCTGCCTAGCTTGTCTGAAACTCCTATGTGCAAAAGACTGAAGCAAAGGAGGTATTAACCCAAGCATGCTGCCAGAAGGCTAGAGATGACGGGTTCATGGAGCCTGAGCTGAGCTCCTGGCTCTGAACTGCTTTGGATCAATAAAATGAGGAGGATCATAACTGTCCTTGGAACAGGACAGTGGATGCTGAGCACATGAAATAAAGTAATGGGTGCAAATGCCTTTGAAATGCTGCAAGAGCACAGTACATGTAAGATGATCCCACTGTTAGAGGGCAGCAGAGTCTGCCTGCGGCACTAGACAAATTGTGCCTCTAGCACTTGTAAACACGCCGATCGGGGGAGGGGAACTTTCATATTCTTAATAATTCTGCTTTTATTGACCTTTTCAAAGCAATTAAAAAACCTTTTCTCTCATTACATAGAATGCTAAGTATTCTTATAAGGTATCCAATTCTGTTGGGTTTTATGAACTTTGATTTTGATCTACAGGCGGGGAACTTGATTTCCCATAGTTATGCTGCGTTCATAATACTTTGTAGCTGAAGAGAGACTGAACTGAGAATAAGTAACAGTGATGAAAAGCCTGCTTTATGACAATTCAAATAGATTATGAAATAGGATTTGCATTTTCATTCCTTTTTCCATGAGTGTTAAGACTGAATGATAGACATTCTTTTCACCGAAGGGGGCATTTAGTGGACTCAAATTATATTGCAATGATATAAAGGGAAAAGGTTTCATTATATAACCTCTTTTTCTATTTTTTAAAATAAAGCAGGTGGCAGGTGTTTTAATGGTAAGGTGAGTTCTTTGGGGTTCAAATACGAACCCCCAAATTGCTGCTTTCTTGGAACTGCAGGTAAAGACAAAACAGAGACTCAAAGAATTTGTCAGGCCTCCATAACAACCTTACATCTTCTCATCACACATTTCTGGCCTGTATGAGTTTTTACTACTTGGCTTTTTGTAGCCCTCAGAATAGACTGTGGTAATTCTCAGCAGTGTCAGAGGAATGGAAACACTGCTAATCAGAGACACACCCTGAAAGGCATTAGAGGTGGTGGTTTAGGGACAACTAGTTGGAAATTGTGTCCATAGACCTTTGGGACCAGGCAGAGAAGTTGCTGATTGGTCAGGACCAGCCTTGGGCAGATATTCATTGTTCCACTGGTTACTCAGACATGGACTCTGCTGTCAGTCTGCTCTCTGGCTGCAACCGAGAAAAAATCCATTTATGTTGTACCCACATGTTCCAGGTTGTACTACATAAACTGCCTTGATACTCCATTGCAATTTCACAGAATGAGCTTATTAAATATCACAAAGCTTTACAACTCCAAGTGTGGGCCAATGGACCAGCAGCATCAACACTACCTGTTAGAAATGCAAATTGGAAAGTGGGGCTTAGCACCTGCATCTTTACAAGTGCTCTTCATGGTTCTGATGCATGTGCAAGCTTAAATAATACTGTGATGGATCATCAATATAGGTAACGTGCTGAAGTAAATGGAGTTATATGTGACTGTTGCAACTTGGGAGTCCTGAGTTCTCTGTGTGGTGACCAGGATTTGAAGGCAAGAGTTTTACTCTGATGCACTACCTTCAGAATTTCCAGGAAGAATCATATTCTCACCAGTAGAGGGATTTCAGAGAGATGTTCTTTATGGCCCTAAGCTAGTGTGCTGTCAGATGGTCCCCAAATCCGGGTCCCACAAGGATAGTCCTGGAACCATGATTCTTACTCAGTGCCACTAAAGAAACACTTGAGTCTTTAGTGCTGCAGGTGATAGAACCAAATCCCCAATTCACTGATCCTTGGAAGGGGATGCCCTGGAGTCGGCATTGTAAGAAAGGCTACAGGTAATTCTGATGCAGGTGGCTAATGAACCATAATGGAGAAAGAATGCCTCTAACACTGCATGCAAGTCACCTGGGGTCTCCTTTAAATGCAGATTCTGACAGAGAATCCAGGGTGGAGCCAAACTTGGCCCTTGTATTTCTAAGTTCCCAGATGCTGCTGATCTGAGAACCATACTTTGAAGAGCCAGGATCTGTGGCTGAGATGGATTGAGCAAGATGTGGGTGTCCAAGAAAAAAAGTAAAATGTGCTATTTAGTAATCAGGCTATTCATGTTCTCAACAAACACCCACCTGTGTGAGAGCAAACCGAACAGAAAAAGTCAGAGGAAAACAAAGGTACTTTAATGGCAGGCCAGAATTGCAGAATTAAAAGGCATTAACATTGCAATTAGGGGGAAAAAAAACCTGAGTTTTTCAGAACATCAACATCAGCTATCATGGAAATAAAGCAAGAGGGAAAACTCACAAATATACTTTGAGCTTCAAGCTTGAGCAGACATTTCTAAACACATTACAATATCTATAAAATATAAGTATCTGGCAAAGTGGTCAGTTTGCTGACAAGGAATGTACCCCATCTCATGAGGGTAAATCCTCCAAGGTGAGCTAAACCAACCTCCTTTACAAATAAAGAATCTGCAGCTCATGGAGGTTAACGGCCTGGTTCAAAATCTATAGTTGTGGCCAAACCAGAGTTAGAGGCTACTTTTATTGCATTCAGTGTAGGATTCTTTCTATGAAAATGCCAGCTCACAAATTAAGTGGAGCACCAGAGTCAAGTAGGGATTTTCTTTTTTTTTAATATAAAGACTTCCAAGTCTTATTTCTAGATATTTCAATTCAGGGGAACCTGCGTTTTAAGATGCTCTCTATAGGATCCTGAGGTAGCAGGTGGATAAGTGGAGAGATGCTACTGGCAGATAGATGGATAGGTGGTTTCAGATGTTTGGAGTGAAAACCCATAAAACCTCGTAGATTTCTTCCATTTTTTTCCCAGTTTAAGTCTCTTTTGGAAATGTGGGTCAATTTAGTGCAGACCAGAGTTCGAAATCTGGCATTTTGTAGATGCAACATAGAGAAGATTAAAATAGTACACCAGAAATGACACATAGGTTTCAGACGTTTTGAGGGTGCATTCCTAGGTCACTGTATTGAGACAGATTCTGAGGTTATGCATAGATTTAGTGAGAAAGAAACTGCTAGGACTTTAGGAATGATGTCTGTCACAGGTTCAGAACTAGATGAGTGACCCACAAGTCAAGTACAGAGATCTACCAACAAAGGGAAAGCCAACCAGTTTCTTTGGGTATGTGATACATCTCCCTGGAAAGCCTGGAGGTTGAGCAATTTTGATAACTAAAACTGAATGTCAGAGGAAATGAAGGGCAGGTAACTTCCTCTCACAACAGAAGTCAATCTGTTAGTCTTTTGCTGTCATTAGATTATCACAACAGTTTGGGAAGACCATTTTCTTTCCCATATGTGAATTGCTACTCAGTTTTTAATAGTTAAATTTATTTATACAGGAAAAGCAGTATCATGGCACTATGTCCTCTTTGCTTTTATGTAGGTATTACTTTTCATGTCCAGTTTTAGATCTCTGTGTGATTAGTGTGGAAAATTGCAAAAAATTTACCGTAGTGAGGGTCACAAACATGCCAGTATGAACATTCATAGGCAGTTGCCCTGCAGTTGTTTAGGTTGCTTCAATCTCATGTTTTGGAGGCTCATGATGATTTTGTATGAGTATAGGGGATGGCTTTGGCTCAGAGCATCCATCCTGAAGCCAGGCTAAGCTGGATATGAATTCTATCTCTGCTGTGATTTAGCTGCATAGCCTTGGAAAGTTAACCACCCAATTTGGGATTCACTTTCTTCATCTATAAATTTTTAAGGATAGTCATAATATTTATACTGGGCATAATATTTGCACCTGGGCTTGTGCTGAGGGTGGCATGAGTTTAAGCATGTAAAATATTTGGAAGGGTGCTTTGCACAAAATATATGTTCAAAAAATGTTAGCATGTTTGTGGTGGTAGCAGCTGCTGCTATTTCTCTGCCTACCTCAAGGGAGAGTTCCTGTAGTAGGTGCAACAATCCAGAATGGAATTATATATAGTCTTTCATTTTGTCTAATTTAAATAGAAATGTCTCTTTAAGAAAATATCTAGCTGGTGGAATGGCTGAAGTGGTAGAGTATCTGCCTAGCAAATGTGAGGTCCTGAGTTCAAATGCCAGTGCTGTCAAAAAAAAATTAAAAAAAAAAGAAAATATCTATGCAGCATGCCTTTTCAAAAGAAACAAGGAAAGGAAGGAAGGAAGGGAAGAAGATTGCAAAGCATGATAGAAAACAGTAACAGATGAAAAGAGCTCCAACAAAATCACTAGTGAGTCTGAGCCATGGCAGCAAATTGAGGTATTACATGCAGTCTCTGAAGACGAACTCCTTTCAGTAAGAAGAGAAATACTAAGGGGATAGAATGAACTCTATTCTTTTCAACTGACCTAAGAAGTGTAAGAAAAACTCATGTGCCAAATGATGAACTCACTGGATGCATGTTTCATAATGAAATAGAATCAAGAACAAACTAGTGAATGTAATATGGATTTCTTGAGTGCAAACTAGGAATGTAGACAATTATAAAATTAGTGGCTTTAAAATAAGATCTCTCTCTCCCTCTACATATATACTAACAAATGTCTGTATTTAACTACTTAAAAAATTGATCCTGACCAAACTGCTTCTTTAAAATTTAGTGAATTCTTTAAGCGTTAGTGAATGGAAACACGTCGCAAATTAGTTGGATGAAGAAAATCAGTAAACTGGGATGAAGGGAAAGAAGGAATTTATGATCCACATTAGGACAGTTGCTGTCAACTTCGGGTTGAGAAATCTGCCTTGTCTGTGTCCTTGAAAGAATGGAGAGGGCTTCAGAAATGCTTTTTTGAGCAATTATGGCTCCCATTAATAATGTCAACCTTAAATCCAATAAGCAATTATTAAATATAACTTATTTGGGCAAGGACTCTTCATCAAATGTATGTAATACTTACGAATCCACGTGGTTCTCAAATGAAAGGAGAATTGGAAAAGGTGAAGTCTTAAATGCACACTCCGCGATTGCTTCTATCACTTCCTAAGAAGGAGAACACGAGCATATTCAATATGCCAAAGTTTTTATGTGCACGTTCTTTTCTTTAGGGCTAAACACATTAGTATGGTGGTTTGTTTGCTTATTTGCTTGTTTTGGTGGTGCTGGGGATGGAAATCAGGGCTTCCTGTATTCTAGGAAGTGCTGTATTGATCACTGAGCTGCACTCCCAGCCCAGCACACTTGGTTCTCCTTTTTATTCACAGAATTATTTCAAATGGCCTAAAATGACTGAAAGGCATGGTGAGGACTGCCAACTTGTAAAGTTTCTGACTCCAGATTTTACAAGGTGAAACAGAAAAAAGACTGGGTTTTGCTGGAGGGGGAAATACAGTCATGAAGAAGAATGATTCTCCTGCCAGGCATAGTGGTTCATATCTATAATCTCAGCATTTGGTAGGGTGTGGCAGGAGGATCATAAGTTTGAGGCCAGCCTGGGCTACATAGGGAGACCCTTTCTCAAAATGAACAACAAAAAGAATTGATTCTTTTATTTTTAATTGTATCCTCTACTTTTATAGTGAAAGAAATATAATCATACTATAAAAATTGGGGACAAAAAGAAAAGGGAAAATTTGGCCTGGTGTAGTGGCTCACGTCTGAAATCCCAGCTATTTGGGAAGTGGAGATTAGGAGGATCATGGTTTGAGGCCAGTTTGGAAAAAATTATTGAGCTTCATATCTCAACAACAACAAAATTGCTGACATGGGGTGCAGACCTATGATTTCAGCTAGGCAGGAGGCAAAGGTAAGAGGCTGTCCAAGGCCAGCCAGAGCAAAAATTTAAAAATCCCCTTCCTGAAAAATAACAACAACAACAACAGAAGGCTAAGACAGTGACTCACAGGTAGAGTGCCTGCCTAACAAGCATGGGGCCCTGAGTTCAAGCCCCAGTACTGCCACCCCTGCCCCCAAATAATTCAATTTCTGATTACAGTGAGCATTTGGTTATATTTACTTCTAGTTGTTTTTTGATGTATTTGTGTGACTTAGTTTTATTTACAGTACATATTCAATTTGTATCTTTAAAAACATTCTTAAGACATGTACTTCAGCCATTTAGGGTGTTCAATAGCTTTTAGTATATTCACAGTTGTGCAACCATTATCCTAATCCACCCAAGGATACTTTAATAATCCCAAAAAAGAAAACTGTGAACCCACTAGAAGTCACTTCTCTTCCCCCATCCCTACCCTAGACCAGCCACCTAGTCCTTCACACTCACTCATCTACTTTATGTCTCCATAGATTTGCCTACTCCAAACATTGGAATCATGCAATACGTGAGTCTTTGTGTTTGGTATCTTTCAGTTAACATGCTTTTAAAGTTCCTTTGTGTTGTAACATGTGTCAGTACTTCATTCTTCCACCTATGTCTTTTTAAAATGTATGTGGGGGGGGGTGTAGCTCAGTGGTAGAGCACTTGGCTAGAGTGCTCATTGCCCTGGGTTCGATCCCCAGCACTGAAAAAAGTCAATATCATAAGCCTCAATAACTGTAAAACACTCTAGAAAAATAGAAGTAGCATACTTGATTTAACCATTCCTCAACTGTTGGGATTGGTATATTTTTCTAGGAATAGATTCTCAAAAGAAGGATTATTAAATTTAAGAATATGAATTCTTTTGTAGCCCATCATGTATCTCCAAATTATTTTTCATTTTAGATTGCCTAGAGTAATGAATGAAGGACCAGACTGTAATGCATATTCACCAGCTTTAGGCATTATTAAAAAAGTTTTTTGTATTTAACTAATATTGAAATATAATCTCATTTATTATTTAATTATATCAAGTCAATACTACTTAAGTTTCAAATTACCTCACATGGTTTTTTAGTTGCATTTATTCTTTTCACATACTCAAGTAAGAATTTCTACTCCCATTCTTCACATCTAAGCCTTTTCTACTATCTTCTTCCCTGTGCAACACATAGCTTTCTTTATAGCTATGCCATTAAGCTACTTCCTTGCCCCAGAGTATAAATAAGGCTTTCTAATTCTGTACTGAATTTGCATATATCCTCTAAGAAGGATTTGCCTGCATGGAGTAAGAAGAATCACTCTCACTGTTTCTTAGAAGTGAATTCACAGATTGCCTTTCATATATAATCAATTTAACTTTTATGATACTCGAGTCCATCAAAATAAGTGCACTATAAAAAGCAAGCAACACCAAGATGTGAAATTTTTTATTTCATTTATTTGCTCAGAGGCTGTGGATTTAATCAAGCTTATGTTTGATTCCTATGTCTTGGACTTAAAAATTCTGTGACTTTGGGAAAAGTCCCCTAATGCATCTGCACATCAGCTTGTTGCTCTGCAAAGTGGTGGTGATAAACTTCATTTTACAGGAATACTGTGAGGGAAAATAAGGATTGAGCTCATGGTGAGCAAGTATTCCCAAATTCATTATGGTTACTTGCCCTGCAGGTATCTGCTTTCTCACTTATCCTAAACCTTGCATCCTGGATTCTCACTAATAAAAACAAGAGTTGCATCAAGTGAGCACTTATTATGTTCCAGGTGGATGTCTTATCTCATGGTACTAATATTCTACAAGAAAAATACTATTTTACAGATTATAAAATTAAGATTCAGAGATATTACCTTACTTGCCCAAGGTCATTGAGAAGAGAAGCCAAGATTAAATCCCTGAAATGTTTCTAGATTCACCTATCATACCCTTCTCAGCTCCCACTGGGCCCCTAACCAAGGCCTGAGTTGTGTGGAATTTACCACATAGTTGGGGCTTCTGGCACTTTTCTAGAGTTGAAGTGGATGCCTTGGGTTGAGCATGGAAGGCATCCACAGCCTTCATCATGTCAGCTTTACAAGTGACTTAATTTACTCACACTGGCTTAATGAGAACTCCTTGTCTATGTAATGCCTCAACCATTATATTTAGAAACAAAGCTAAAGTTTGGCTCCTATATTTCAATTATGTCAGTAGCTAAGATTTATAGGGAACTCAATGCATGAGGTGTAGTGTCTGTGTATTGGATGTTTACTTACAATGACCCTGGAGGTATGCACTATTTTGCTGAAAAGAAAGGAGGCTTGCATTGATAATGGAGCTTTTCCAAGGTCTTGCAACAAGTGAATGGGAGTTTCTTCTTCTTCTTCTCCTCCTCCTCCTCCTTCTTCTTTCTTCTTCTTCTTCTTCTTCTTCTTCTTCTTCTTCTTCTTCTTCTTCTTCTTCTTCTTCTTCTTCTTCTTCTTCTTCTTCTTCTTCCTTCTTCTTCTTCTTCTTCCTTCTTCCTTCTTCCTTCTTCCTTCCTTCTCCTTCTCCTTCCTCCTCCTCCTCCTCCTCCTCCTCCTCCTCCTCCTCCTCCTCCTTCTTCTTCTTCTTCTTCTTCTTCTTCTTCTTCTTCTTCTTCTTCTTCTCGTCCTCCTCCTCCTCCTCCTTCCTCCTCCTCCTCCTTCTCCTCCTCCTCCTTCTTCTTTTTCTTTTTCTTCTCCTTCTTTCCTTCTCCTTCTCCTTCTTCTTCTTCCTCCTCCATTTCCTCCTCCCTCATCTTCTCTTGGTGTTGGAGTTTGAACTCAAGACCTCATGCTTGCTAGGCAGGTGTACTGCCACTTTAGCCATGCTCCCAAGCCCTTTTTGTTTTACTTATTTTTCAGATAGGGTCTCAATGTTTTTCTCAGGGCTGGCGTAGACCTCAATCCACCTACCTACAGCCTCTGCATTGCTGTATCTGGGATCACAGGCATGAACCACTTATTGATTGAGAAGGGGTCTCAATAACTTCTTGTTCTGGCTGTCAAACTGGCTGTCCTCTCTAGCTCTTTCCCTAAGTAGCTGGGATTATAGATATAAGTCACTGCACCTGGCCTAAATGGGAGATTTTTGTACTAGAACCCAGGAGCTGACTCAGCTTTCAAAGTCAAAGCAGCATCCTCAACTTATGCATCCTCCTTTCTCTCTTTCTCACCCATATGCATGTTTTCTCTGTCCATCTTCCCTTATCTCTAACATAACTGTAGCTACCAGTTTAGAAAATTTTTCAAATCTTTAAGCCGAAGAAGGCATTTGCTGAATTTCATCTAATAATTTTAGTTGGGAGAAACTGAAAATTCTAAAAGTTCTACTGGAGAACTTTCTTTTGTGTCTGAAATATTTCCTAAGGTGAGCATGATAGTTCAGGATGAGCAAACTAGATATAGATTTTAAGTTCCCTTCTTTTGTACTGCTATATATAATTAGTGGATATCATATGTGAACGTTCTTTCCTGCTCAATTGCTCCTTATCCAGTCAAAACCAGTTTTCAGAGACTTATAACAATGGATTCAATAATCTATGAACCATATGGTTCAATTACTAACCTCCAGTGAAAAGACTTGCCCTTGAAATCCTTTATCCTTGACAGACAACAGTAGGTTATATTTGGATATCCATTTTATGTGTGCACTTATGGAACCATGAAATTGTACCCTAACTTCTTATTATTTTTCCCAGGAAATGCAGCTTTACTTTCAGAAATGTTTGATTTGACAACATACTCAAATTTGATACAGTTTCATCATGTACTTTTCCTCATTACTCAGTTGTCCATCCCTGTATAATAGTTGGTTAAAAGGGAGTTGCCTGGAGGAGACAAAGGACCAGCCTGGGATGGAGGGGGTGGTAAGGATTTGTGAGCGTGGAGAAGGAGAAGACTGAGTGGGAGCAGAGAAAATGAGACCAAAAGATGGCATTTTTGGGGTAGCATCTGGGTTATGGGAATCAGAGAGACTAAGGCAATGAGGCATAGAAACAGAGGACAGATAAATAGGTTAATAATAAATAAAGCCAGACTGCAGAATGCAAAGCCCTCCTTAAAGTGACTGAATTACAGTATGTCCCTTTTCTCAGACCATAACCTTTTATTTTGGCCCACACTATAAATAGGTGTCAAATGCCAATAAGAACTTTTGCTTTGGAGGATATATCTCAGAGAAGTGTTCCTGCTCACATATACTGAAAGCAGATAAACGGTGTGACATAAAACTGATAAACTTTGCAGTTTAGTTTGCTGCTGCAATAGGTACAGTAGCTATAGAATACAGTTGGGTACACTGTGAAGGGCAGGTCCAAATGCATAGGAAAGCCCAAATGGACAAATGTTAGGAGCATCTTATCACTGTCTTCCAATATATCTTGCATGAAATTTCAAAGGAAAATGTGGAAAAAGACATTCACTTATGTGATGAACAGAAGCAAAATATGACTAAAAGGAAGGCTATGCTCTATTTTGTCTCTTTGCTTTGGGATGGTAAATTCATCCACAGCATTTACTATATGCTGGGCTTGATTCAAAGTGATTCAGACAGATGAGGGCACACAACTAAGACCTTTGTCTCTGGGATGCTTACATGCTCATAGAAGGAGACACAATAAATAAGGGGCATAATAATGAAATTAAGCAGGGCGTTGGGAGGTGATAAGTGCCATGTGGAAAATAAGCCAGGAGTGTGACAGAATTTGTACCAGGGTGGGGATTGGGAGTCGTGGCTAGTTACACCATTCAATAGAAGGCCTGAGAAAGTGACATTTGAGAAAGCTTCAAAGAAGTCAGGAGAGAGCCTCATGGATACTGACTGGGGAAAAGCATTCCAGGTATAGGAACAGCTGTGCAAAGGCTGTGAGGTAGCACCTGTCCAGCACAGTCAGGGAAGAGTAAGCAGGCCAGTGTAGTTGGAGCTGACTTGAGAGAGAGGGAAAGTAGTAAGGATCAGGATACTTGAGGGGTGCGGGTGATGTTAAGATCATGTAGGGCTTTGTCCCTTCTTTCTCCTCCTATACTTTTTTTTTTCACGAAGTCACCTTTCACAGTGGATTCTGGAAAAGCAAACCATATGCCAACAAACAGGCAGAGCAGGGCTGGGAGTAGGGTGAGGAAAGAGAGGCATACAGAGCCAAATTTAAAGAGACATTCACTCCAGGTACTTGCTCTGCACTGATAAGACCCTGCACTCTTAGTGCCTTACTTGTCTTGTCCTAAGTCTTGGTCCTAATGCAGAGAAACTCCACTACTATATTTATCCACAGATAAATAAAGTGTTTCTACTCCCCACCCTCATCTCTGCTAGAACTGTCTATTCTGCCAAGGCACATGAACAGGCAGCACAGCTGGGCAAATCAAGCACTGGAGTGAGGATTTGGCTCTTCTCTTTGGCCATCCTGATCACCTCCCCACACTCAACTGCAGCAGAAAGAGAGAAGAAGCACTCTGGGCCGGATTTAGTTTTAAGCCTGTAAGCCTGTCAGCCAGTGTGTGGATGTGGTTGAGAAGCTGGGCTTCCAGAGGGACATCCAATAAGCGCATGACTTTGGGATCACAGATGTAATTGAAGAACCACTTGTACATCAAGTACATAAGAAGAGTCACACCAAGCAAACTTGATAGCAAAGACCATGAAGCAAATGCTCCACATAAAATAAATATGTCTTAGAATGTGCCTGGTATTTATTCATACCCTAGGAATTTAAAGACCATTGAAGACTTTAATTTCATAAGAAAAGATAATTTTTTAACAAAGATTTGATGGGTGGACTGAGGTCAGTGGGCAGGGAGGTAGGTGGGTCTTCCTAGCATTGCTCATGTACAATGCCATCTGTGTCACAGATCCATCAGGATGTGTTGTGTGCGTTTCCAGGATCATCTCACCATGGATGGCCAGGGGAGCCCAAATTGCACTGCTCACCCTCTACTCTCACCTCTTCTGCCCCACTTTATCTTACAGAGACCAACCAGGTGAGGCTGGTGTTTTAGGCAACTAACAAAGGACAATGGTAGAGGGAGGGGGACTATGGGAATGAAAGAAAAACCCTTTGACTTTTCCATTTAAGAAAATCTGTAAAGCCAGTTGTAGTAGCTCAGGCCTGTAATCCCAGTACTCAGGAAGCTGAGGCAGAAGGATCTTGAGTGCAAGGCCACTGTCTGGGCTACATATTGAGACTGTCTGGGGGCGGGGGTGGAGGACAGTGAGAAAAGAAAAGAAAATATCCACAGACTTTCAGAATGGTCAATTTCAGGAGCAGGTACAGCTTTTTAAAATTTTGTTCAAAATCAAGGTCAACCTCACAAATTTTGTTGTAAACTTTAGTGAAATGTGCTCCCACTTTCTCTAATTACTGTATTGTTGCCTATGTTCAACAACTCATGAAAAGTCAAATTCCCTGGACACAATCTTGTACATATTTACTAATGTCTAAGCAAACTTGCTTGTTCCTTGATATTCTTGTTTCTCTTTTGCTAGTCTCTTCAATGACAGTTGATTATTTTCTCAGATTTCAATAACCCAGGTTTAAAAACTAGGATTTGGGATCATTTTCCCCAAAACTATTCTGAAGCTTACTTCTCAATCTTCTTTAATATAAAACAATGATGATAATAATAATAATAATAGTAATAATAATACCCAGTTCTCCTGAAGCAACCAAACCAGGTTTAGCCTTCCTTGTATCTGCTACCTGCTGAGCCTCATCTCATTCAGTGAAGACTAGGCAAGGAGTTTGCTGTCTTCTTCATCCAAGGTTTGTTACCAATCCTGGTGATGGTAACATCCAATTCACTCAATATTCTGGCCTCTCAGTATTTTCACTTTTGTATTTTCTTTTTTTTTTATTATTATCCATATATGCATACAAGGCTTGGGTCATTTCTCCCCCCTGCCCCCACCCCCTCCCTTACCACCCACTCCGCCCCCTCTCTCTCCCTCCCACCCCCTCAATACCCAGCAGAAACTATTTTGCCCTTATTTCTAATTTTGTTGTAGAGAAGAGTATAAGCAATAACAGGAAGGAACAAGGGTTTTTGCTGGTTGAGATAAGGATAGCTATACAGGGCATTGACTCACATTGATTTCCTGTGCGTGGGTGTTACCTTCTAGGTTAATTCTTTTTGATCTAACCTTTTCTCTAGTACCTGTTCCTCTTTTCCTATTGGCCTCAGTTGCTTTAAGGTATCTGCTTTAGTTTCTCTGCATTAAGGGCAACAAATGCTAGCTAATTTTTTAAGTGTCTTACCTATCCTCACCCCTCCCTTGTGTGCTCTCGCTTTTATCATGTGCTCAAAGTCCAATCCTATTGTTGTGTTTGCCCTTGATCTAATGTCCACATATGAGGGAGAACATATGATTTTTGGTCTTTTGGGCCAGGCTAACCTCACTCAGAATGATGTTCTCCAATTCCATCCATTTACCAGCGAATGATAACATTTTGTTCTTCTTCATGGCTGCATAAAATTCCATTGTGTATAGATACCACATTTTCTTAATCCATTCGTCAGTGCTGGGGCATCTTGGCTGTTTCCATAACTTGGCTATTGTGAGTAGTGCCGCAATAAACATGGGTGTGCAGGTGCCTCTGGAGTAACCTGTGTCACAGTCTTTTGGGTATATCCTCAAGAGTGGTATTGCTGGATCAAATGGTAGATCGATGTCCGGCTTTTTAAGTAGCGTCCAAATTTTTTTCCAGAGTGGTTGTACTAGTTTACATTCCCACCAACAGTGTAAGAGGGTTCCTTTTTCCCCACATCCTCGCCAACACCTGTTGTTGGTGGTGTTGCTGATGATGGCTATTCTAACAGGGGTGAGGTGGAATCTTAGTGTGGTTTTAATTTGCATTTCCTTTATTGCTAGAGATGGTGAGCATTTTTTCATGTGTTTTTTGGCCATTTGAATTTCTTCTTTTGAGAAAGTTCTGTTTAGTTCACATGCCCATTTCTTTATTGCTTCATTAGTTTTGGGAGAATTTAGTTTTTTAAGTTCCCTATATATTCTGGTTATCAGTCCTTTGTCTGATGTATAGTTGGCAAATATTTTCTCCCACTCTGTGGGTGTTCTCTTCAGTTTAGAGACCATTTCTTTTGATGAACAGAAGCTTTTTAGCTTTATGAGGTCCCATTTATCTATGGTATCTCTTAGTTGCTGTGCTGCTGGGGTTTCGTTGAGAAAGTTCTTACCTATACCTACTAACTCCAGAGTATTTCCTACTCTTTCCTGTATCAACTTTACAACACTTTTGTATTTTCAATGGCTTGTCTCCATTCACCTCAGGTATCCACATACTATTTCTTTGATTGCTAACAGCAAGATTTAACTAGTCATTTCTGTCCTGATACCCAGGTCATCCATGTAATGGGGTTCATGCCTGGGGACTTACAACTTGTTCTCTGGCCCTTCTCTTCTGATTTCCAAAGTGGTGAGAAAACTGAGTCAGCTAAGAGAACATGTTCCCTGAGGCCTACAACCCCCTTCCAGATTCCTATCTGGGTACCTAGGATCTCTGATTTCCTCACTCAAATAGTCCTAAGCCCTTTGGGGTGGCTTTTTGCAGGGGATATGAACAGAACTTGATATCTGATCTTGGATGTCTATATACATAACAGTGTGGTCTTTTATGGTACAGGATGGAGACAAGGGTGGAATAAGAAGGGAGACCAAACACATTCATTCCTGCTTAGTAAGAATGGCTGATGCTTCTTTATCATTAACAGCTTTTAGTCCTGCCTCCTAGACAGGATTTATGAAGATACCAATCATAGGATTATTTCTGCTTACCCATAGCACCCAATCCATAGCACAACCCTGCTTCACTTAATCCTCTTCCAGATCATTTATGTAAGCCCCAATCCTGTCAGTTCTCCTTAAGGAGCATTTACTGAGCTGCCACAGTTTCTCCCATGTTCTCTCTCTACTCATGAGCAAATAAACTCAGCTTTGACTATATGCGTGCTTCTCTAGATCTCTGACAGGCACCAACACCCCAAAACTTAGCACTGCAGAATGAAATTTTATACTGGTCTATCATTCTGGATCTGAAAATCCGAAATCTCAAATGCTCTAAAATCAGAAACTTTCTTTTGATCAGTACCGGGGTTTGAACTCAAGGCCTTGCACTTGCCAGGCAGGTGCTTCATCACTTGAACTACATCCCCAACCCTGAAACTCTTTGATCACCGAGGTGATGTGAAAAAAATTTCTGATTTGGGGTTTCAGATTTTTGGGGTTATAGATGCTCAACTAGTAAAGTCTAAGCAAATATAGTAGTAATTAATATTATCATGATTAACAAATCAAACAAGCTAGAAACACATGTAACAATATCAGCAAATCATCTAAACAATGAGGAGCAAAAATAGCAAGACAAAAAATAATGCGTATTAATCAATGTATGTGTAGTTTAAAAATGGAGTGGAGCTGTACCACTTAAGCTGCACTTAGATAGCTTTAAATTGTACAAAGTAGTGATTACTATAATACTCAAGAGAGTAATCACCTCTGGGAATAGTGAGGTCACTGTAAAGGGGATGGGTACATGAGGGTGTTTTGGGGGGTGCCGGTAAGCTTTTATTTCTTGAATTAGGTTGTAGTTACATGAGTATACACTATATATTCATTAGTTAAACTGTACAAATAAGTTGTACATATTCTTTGTTATTCATATTTCACAATAACAAAATGTAAAAAAAATAATAAAAGTGCTAAATATGAGAAAACAAATAAATCATTGTGCATTTCCTGTCATTTCCTTAGAATTTGGTTAGCATGCAGCAATTCACCTGATGCTAATAACTCATGGGTAAAGTGTTAAATTTTAGCCTGTGAAATTGCAGATGATTAATAGCTTGTGGACCTGATTATGACTACTGGGACTTTCTATTTCAGGAGGTTTTAGCCAAAAGGGGTCAGGTATCCCCAGCTGCCTCTCTTGGTAACATTCATTCATTCTACCTTGAAGGATATTTCGGTTGTCATGGTGAATCCATGGGTGATGACAGGTTCTTCTTCTGCAGTCCTTCCCTTCCAGCAGTCCAGTTCCACACAGCGACAACCAGACAGAAGCACTTGGCGATACATCTCAACAGAGGAGTTTCCAGCCAGCTGGCCAGCTATAAAATACCAGAAAAACAAACCCAAGAATCCCATGAATCAAGCAAGATAGTGAATGCTGGCTTCCTAAAAAGGCTCTTGAGCAATGGGAAAACAAAGCTTTTAAGAGGTGCAGCAGTTATTCTCAGCTTTTCTTCTACCTCAAAAGATTGTGGTACAAGTCCACATGGAATTATGGGCTGGGGAAGGCAGGAGAGAAGGAGGAAGGAATTGCAACAATAATGATGACAAGTTTGTTAACTGCTTGCCATGTGTCAATTATAGGTCTTTGGACTTTACATGCATGTGTTAAATATTTAACCTTCAAATACAACTTCTTTCCAGTCAGCCCTATAATCCCAGCACTGAGGAAGTCAAGGCAAGAGGATTGCTAGATCAAGACCAGCATGAGCTACACAGCAAGACACTGTCTCAGAAACAATAACAACAAAATAAACGAGCAAACAAACACAACTCTCTGGTATAACTATTTACAAAAAAACAAAAAGCCAGGTGCCAGTGGCTCACACCTGTAATCCTAGCTACTCAGGAGGCAGAGATCAGGAGGATTGCAGTTCAAAGCCAGCCAGGACAAATAGTTCTGCGAGACCTTATCTTGAAAAAACCATCACAAAAATAGGGCTGGTAGAGTGGCTCAAGGTGAAGGCCCTGAGTTCAAGCCCCAGTACCAAAAAAAAAAAAAAAAAAAACCCCAAAAACCAAAAAATAACTATTTATAATGAAAATGACACAGAGCAGTTCAGTTGCCCATTTCTCAAGTGAGGAAATGGAAAATGCAGGATTCTACTCATGGAACAAATAATGTGGTATAGTTAAGGTGGCACTGTTCCCCAAATTGATCTGCAGATTCAATTCTTATCAAAATCTCCTCTGGCTTGTTTTTACAAAAATTGACATTCTTATCTAAAATTTCATTTGCAAATATAAGGAACCTTACTTAGCCAAAATAATGTTGAAAAATATGAATCAAGTTGGAAGAATCACACTTCCCAATTTTGGAACTTACTGTGAAGTTATAATAATTAAGGCAGTATGGTACTTTTTAAGGATAAGACATATAGACTAATGCATTAGCAATGAATCCAGAAATCTGGAAATAATCCTTCCATTTATGGTCACTTGCCATTCCTCAAGGTTGCCAAGACAACTTAAGAAGTTAATGGAAGTCACTAATTTCTAGATAAATTATTTTAGAAAGACTAATAAGTAACTTTTGGGGCAAGGTCATTATCAAACATAGACATTTGGCTTTCTTTGTTAAAGACTTTCTTTGATTTATACTCCACTGGCCTCCATTGTTTTTAAATAGCCATTTAGAAAAGGCATATTGATGAAAATTGTCAAGATGACTTTGAAATGGACAAGATCTTCCTGTAGAGACACATAGGAGAATGAAAACAGGATTAAGCCTCTGATTTAATTTTATTTTATATGCATGTCACAATACTCAACCATCAGCATAACAAAAGAATGATATTCTTGAGTTCTTTAAAGTACTGGTAAATGCAGTGAAAGGCTTTTAATTAGGTTTGCATAACAACTTTACTGAAAAAAAAATAGGGCATTTTAAACAAAATGTATTTGCAAAAACAGAAATGCTGACAAAACAACCTGGAAAGTTCCTGATGTTAGATAATCAATTTGCCATTTATAATTGCCTCAAAGCTTATTGTCAATACAAAAATTTACAAACATCTTTGCTTCATAAAGGGCAAAGGGACAGTGGGGATGAAGAGTGAAAAAACATTTATGTTTTTCCTAAACTTCAGGTAGAACTATCTTAACTAAAGAAGGTGAAGAATTTAGATAATTAACAGGCTAACTCATAAAAAATGTTTGCTCCAGCAAAAAAATTGCATTGGTGTTAAAGAATAGAGTGGAGTTGGTGTGTATTTTCCAGAGAGTTGTTTAAAGCATATTACTGAGTGCATCCAACATTGTGTAATTGCTGAATCTCTTTCATTAGTACTTTGGTAAGTGTTATTAACTTTGGTAGGGATGTCATCATGGACATAGAAGCTAGATCAAAGTTAATAGTGTAGTAAAATAAATACTGTGATCAGAAGTGCTCTGAAGAAATTGTATCAATAATAAAGATTGCACAGACTGACCTTGGCTCAGTAGGACACCATGATTGTGGAGAGCTGGAAAGTGGGGTTCTAAAAATTATCTTGGGTTATCTTTGGCATTTAGTAACCAACTAACTTAACCTCTGGACATGTGCTGAGATCAGCTTCAATTACCTTAACTTTTGTATCTGACCTAACAAATTCATAGCTCACAGATAAACTCCTGAGACTGTGTTACAAAGTTTAGCAGACCTCTAGCCTCTATGAACCCTAAAGGTAAGAATGCTGTAAGGTAAGATCTGAAACCTATAGAAGAGATTTCTTCCTTTGCTGTAGCCTACCTACCAGATGTAATTGGTAAATGTATTCATTTGTGACTTCTGTTTGTTCCATGGTTACAAAAATCCATATAACCTCTTCCATAGAGGAGCATGTAACTAAAGGTTAGTTGTATGCCTCTATGCTCCTGGGCCATGGTTACTCATATTTGGCTCAGAATAAACTGGTTTCTTATTTCTTTTAAAAACAGTTATTATTTTTATGTAGACAATACCTAATCAGTATTGCAGTGTTCTGTCATAAAAGATACAAAAGTTTCTAGAAACATTTCATTGGATTTTCTTGCCAAATTTTTTTGTCATTCAACGAACAGAAGGAATTTCATTTACTTTTTGAGTATTGAATAATGTTTTGAAAGGCATAGGGTTGGGTTTGAGAGATGCCAAAAAAAGTCTGAAAAATAAAAAAACTAGTGTGTGTGTGTGTGTGTGTGTGTTTACTGTCTAATACCTAAAACTATCAGAATACCTCTAAGAAGTTTGTTGCTCATTCTCAAATTAAATAACTTTAATGAAAAATGGAACTCTCTCAAAAGAAATCACATTTTAAGAATCCATATCTATACACAATTGTCTCATTCCTTGGAACACATATTAGATTCCCCATATGTATTACTTCATTTATGGAGATTTTTTTCAAACACATATATTAACAATCTCCATTATTCTCCATTTCTTCTTAAAGTCTTAAAGTTGGTATATTTTTCTTCCCTAAAATTCTTAACTTCTCTTTATTATATCTCATCCTCCCATTATATTTCCATTTGATTTGATCCAATAGCTATAGCTTCTGGGGCCAGGGATTGCCCGGGGGTGGGACTGGTGATATGTCATGAGTCCTCCAACCTTTGGTGTTCTCTGCCTGGTCATGAACACCCTCTGGAATACATTCCAAACTGATGATTGAGCCTGGAGCTGAAGCTCCGTCTCAGATTAATTCATAACAGTGCCTGAAGTCACAGTTCTGCAACTTCTCACTTGACTGCATTCATTTTTGGTGGCTGGTTACATTTACTAGAGTTTTGTTTCAGTTTACCCAAGGCAACCAAGGTGAGAAAAGACCAGAAAATTGAAAATAACAATTTCTTTATTAACACAGGCTTCTGAGAAATTTTTCATCTTGTAAAGGCTGATGAATAATTGCCTAGTGTTATGTTTATCATTATTTGCTATCTTCCCTTCGACCTCCAGGATAAGAAGATTCCAGAATATGACACATTAGTTAACTCAGTGGCTTTCTTTGATAAACATTGTCTCTTTCAATAAATGGATATGGGGACTATTTCTCCTTGTTTTCAATTTTGTGACAGTCATTTGGGGCATATAATCCCATAGCTACACCCTGCTGTTTGGAAACAGTCCAAAACACAGAGAATGTGTTGTTTGCCTTGATCATCTCTAGAGACATCAGTCTGATCTCACCTGTCTTTTCCATAGTATCTGTTGCTGCCCTGGTAAAACCATGAAGATTTCTTGAACATAGATCGAACTGCCATGAGATGGTTTAGCTGAGAAGGTGTGGAAGATTCTGAAGTCATTCCTACTCTTGGGAAAAACATTAAGCATATACCTTTCTAATTATAGGAGCACCTCCATCAGAGTTGGTACATATTAACAAACACATCTCTCTAGGAGGCAAACTACTTGTTACTGGGGAAACAAAAATGAGCCATATTCCTGACCTTATAATCTAGGAAGGGAAGCAAGTATAAAGAAGGTTCTCACTTAGTAGGGAGTTTAAACTCTAATCCCAATTGTGCATTTCTGGTCATGCTTTCTTTCTCTTTCTCCTTGCCAATGGAATATTGTATTTAAGCTCTGAAATGCTTCAGGGTCCCCTCCCTAGCCCTAGAGAAAATCTAGGATCTTCTCAGGCAGTTATGACAGTTTCATGATCCATTGTGGTGATGAATGTGGGCATTAATGTGTGGTGAACCCCTGGGATATATGTAAGAAGAATATCGGTGGGGGTGGAGGAGAGGTGTTGGGAAACCTCTAGAGACATTTTTTTCACTCTTAGAAAGGGCCACAGACAGGGTCTTTTTCTGGTGCCACAGTGGATCTTGGTTCATAGAGAGGTGCTAACTTGGCTGCACAGTCATTTGGTCCCCTAAGGGGACCAAAAGAATTGAAAGCACCTGGGTGTCCCTTGATATTAATGAATTCCTGATTTTACTAACCTTCAACCACTTCTCCTTCCAATGTCTTGTTGTGTGAGGAAATAAATTCCTTAATCTTTGCATCATTAGCTAATAGTATTCTATTACTTTCAGCCACAAAGACCTTAGTTGTTTTAATTTATCTTCATTTTATAAATAAAGAAACCAATGCTCAACAGAGGTAAGATTATAATTTAGTTAGAGATAAATTTAAATAGGGCTTGTTTATTTCCTAAGCTCATCTTCTTTACATCTACCACCCAATTTTCTTGGACTATATATATATATACTTTAAATGAAAAGTAAGTCATAAAAGGTTTTTTATACTAATGACTACTGACCAGAGAAAAGTGAAAGAAGGGAGTGAGTGATGCTCCAGTTATGGGTGAATAATAGGTGGTCAACAAGGCTTTAAATTATTTTTATTCCTTTTCTGTAGCTAAGAACATATACACAAGTTGACACATTCAGTCAGATAATTTAATTAATTAGAAATATTGGATATAATTAAATCTAATGTTTTTTGACATTAAAATCTCAAATCTAATTTTTTCCCAAACTGAATAAAGATACTAATTATGCAGAGAAATACCACATTGCCTTGCTTTTATATGGAGTCATTCTCTCCCAAATGGTTTGGAGTATGGAGGTTTATGAAATGCTGTTAAGGTATAAGTTGAAATGACTGCTGACTGTCTGTCCTAGGAGGATTTTTTTTTTTTTTTGAGTCATCAGGGTGAATTCCTCAAGGAAAAACAATAAATTAAAACACCATCACTACTGGGTATACTGTCAAGACCATCCAAAACTCTCAAAACTGACCAGTATAATTAAAAACCAACTCATTCTGTGCATATATTTCTCTTTTTTTTCCTTTTGGATCCATTGTAATATTCAACAAGGGGCAATAATGAGTAGAGAAATAGACATAATAATAATACATTGTTAAATTGATTAGTTTTTTCATACTGCCTATTTAGTTTCTACAGTCCCTTTAAAGGCTCAAAGGAAAACACTCCACATATTGAAATTCTCCTTATTTGGATTTAGGCTGGAGTTTTTCAGAAATACTAGTTCTTAAAATGCTCCAAGAAAATAAGTAAAGTGGTAACAAGGGAGATGAGGATTTGTGATCACTTTTATGACTGTGTCTGAGTGTTTTTTTTTTTTCCCTACTTTTAAGAAATACTACAGTGGGTGCTAACTTTTATTTACACCCAGCATTTCTTAAACTCATTAGAATAGGAAACCTTTCTTTATCTATAAACCATTGCTTATATGAATGTAAGGTTTTTATAGATGTAATTTCCTCTTGTTTTGGAAATGGCTATGAGGCATAAAATCTAACTTATTTTTAAGACATTGGTTTTAAAATTTAATTGGATTCTATTGGATTAGGCTTTGGTTATATTTTTATTTTACAGCATTCTTAACTGGTTTTGGGAGATTTATATTTTTATAATAGAATTGTTCAAACATCTCCAAAGGCCTCTGAGAAGGAATTCTATATTAGTTGTTTGCAATTAAAACAACGATATTACTACTAACATATAAAGTAAAACCAAAGTTTGACACATAGTCAAAAGAATATTTCAGGCAAAACCTTGAGAGCCTATATTAATATTTTTACATGGATTTATTTTCTCTCTCTCTCTATTTTTTTTTTTTTTGCTAATTATATGGATTTCTCCTTAATCCCCATGCAGGAAAGTAAGTTTGACTTGTACTAGAACAAGACAATATTATGAGAATTTATTTAATTTGATTCAAATCTATCTAATGCAAAATAATACCAAGTAAGATTTAAGAACCTATAAGAAGGAAAATAGTTCTTACAAAAGGCTTATGGACTTGAGTAGGAATTGAAAATATTTGTAGAGGCCCTAAAGAACCACATCTAAGGAAAGTGACTAAGTAGACAGTCCTTTCTTGAATTTATGGAACCTGCAGAGTTTTTTAAAAAGGACTAAAATGTTTTGACACTTTCCCACTGAGAATGGTGGTTTATGTCCCCTCTTTGAATCTGGGTAGACTTGTGATTCTTTTGACAAATTAAAGAAAGAAGTGCCATTTTGGAGCTTCAGAAGTTAAGGGCAAAAAGGCAATTGGACTTCCTCCATGTCCCCTAGGATACTTGTTCTTGTAGCCCTGAGCTACAGTGTAAGATGTCCACCTATCTTGTGGCTGCCATGTTGTGAGGAAGTCCAAGCTACATGGTGAGGCTGCTTGTAGGAAATTAGGTTCATAGTCCTAAAGTTGGGTCTTTCTAGCTGACATGCCCCTACATGTTGGAGAAGACTCTAGATGATTCCTGTATGTAAGCTGTCTGAGTCACCCATTCTCCCCCTATTTTCTTCCCAGATAAGGCCTATAGAAGCATGGAACAGAGATGTGATATCCCCTCTTTCCACTGTAAGAATTCCTGACCCATAGAATATGGTTCCAAATAAAAGTGTCTGTTTTATGCACTGAGTTTTGGAGTGATTTGTTATGTAGAAATAACTGACTAGACTAGAATTTGGGATGAGTCACACATAGTTTAGTGATATGGATCTTTCTTAGTAGTAGGTAAGATAAGCTGAAACCAAAAACAGGCCACATGTGGCCTGAGAGCCTTGCAATTTTCATGAAAAAATATTCCAGTTGCAGTTCAACTGACTGCAGAACTCAGACTTCATGAGTCTGATTATATGGATTACCCTGAGATAGCAAATTCTGGCTGTCTAGAAACTACATTCCTATCTTTTCCCAAGACTCTTTTCACCTAATGTGGGATACCTGGTCAATGCTAGACTTGATACCAACACAGCATGAATTTGAAGTTGAAAGAAATGAATCTCTCTAAAGAATTCTAAAGAAAGAACCGCTTAGTTGCCACATGGCTGCACCCAGTGAAATTTTCTTGGATACCTCATGGTTATTCAGTGCTTTTTTTTTTAATGTCTGTTTTATTGCTAGTTTATCCTGAAGCACAAACCACACATCTCTAGACAATGAGCCATGAGCATCTCAAAACAACCCCTAAGGTGTGAGGTGCATTTATCACATAGATACCAAATAATAGCCTGGACTTCCATTGTCTTATGTTAGTTCTGGCTACCTCATATGTCTTAGGACTGAGCGAAGTAAAAAAATGAAGTTTTTTTTTAAATTTTAAACCAGAAACTGATTTTCTACAAAGACTTTTTAAAACTTGGGATTAGAGATCTATCTATATAGAAAGCATTTTTAGAAGGAATGTATTTTAATTTTAAAAATGTTATCAGATTATTAAAATATGTGATTATTAAATTTTTAATTGTAAACTATAGTGAGATAATATGTGTATATATATGAATGTGTGTAAATGTATATGTATATATATATGTATATATGTGTGTGACTTAATTTTTTTTTTTGATGAAAAAAACATGGCAATGTTCAATTTAGGATCAAATTAGAAACACATTCTTCCTTTTTCCTACTTGATTATAGTATTTACTACAAAATTTGTCATCAAAGATCTTTTCTTGGCTAAAGTCCTGTTTCACCTTGAACAAAAACCAATTGTCTTCAGCAGAAATTACTGAGAGTCTCAGAGCCCTCTTATAGGTCAGTGATATCCAGGGAAGTAGGAGGAAGAATCAGTGGCTTTTACATTTTGCAGCCCAATGCCTTACTCCTGCTAGACAAGCACTCAGCCCTGGAAATGGCTTTAAATTCACTGAAGAATTAGTTCTGTTACACAAAAATACTGCTGGTCTGACGGATGAGACATGTACACAGTTCAGAAGACTTGAAAACTTATTGGCAACTTACAGGGTGTGGAGAGGGGATGATATAGATCACAACCGTGGACACGACCAACCATGACCGCCTATGGTTGGAAGTTTTGGTGGAACCCACTGTTCTCAGAGACACTTCACAGGAGATGGAAGAAACTTCACCTCTACTTCAGAACAAAAACTAGAAGTTGGTGAAGTTCAGTGAGACTCACCAAAGTAACAAAGAACTATGAATTCATACCTGTGAGGTAGGTGTTGTGTGAGGAATTAATGAAATAGTGAGACAGGGGCTGAGACATATCTTCATTCAAATCCAGTTTCTCAGGTGAAACGACTCCATTTTCTTCTCCGCTCAGATAACGCATAAATCCGTCTACTGATATCTGTCCTGGAGAAAAATGAGAGTTAACAGGAATATGAATGTATTCTTTTAAGGTCTACTGGTATCATGTTGCTTTAATTATTCCTGCTCCCCGCAAATCTTCTGTTAACATCCAAGATAGAAGACAGCAGTCACATTTCATTTTAATGTGGATAAACCATAGTCTAGATAGGCTGATGTTGTATCATTACAATTATCCCCAAATGGGTTTGAAGAAAGGACCTTGTGCTTTGCTAGTCAGGTGCTCTACCACTTGAGTCATACCACCAAGAGTCTGGCTTAGTTACTTTTCAAATAGGATTTTGTTTATGTGTCGGCTCCTTGGACCAGCATTCTCCTATTTACACTTCCTACGTAATTGAAATTACAGAAACATACCACCATACCTAGCTGTTGGTTGAGATGGGTTCTTGGGAACTTTTTGCCTGAGCTGGCCTTGAACCACAGTCCTCCCAATCTCTGCCTCTTGAGTAGCTAGAATTATATGCACTGACAATTGTGTCCAGCTATGGTACCCATTTTATAAAGACAAAGCATAAGAGTATATAAATATAAGGGAGTAATTGGTATGTACAAATCTAAAAAGCAGGTGTTTTACCAGTAAGAACTCAAAGTGGAAAAATTAAATTGTGCTTGACCGCAAAGATTATTTGGTTCTAAGCTGTAGCACCTTTTGTACTTGGATTCTTGAAAGTTCTGTGATACTAACAACTTCCTTAGACATAAGGAGATAATCTGCATTTCTGCACATTTAGGTTAGACACAAAAACTTGTAAAACAGATTTAATCTTTTATTCACATCTTTAAGTTAAGGAAACTTGTATTTGTTTTGTGGTAAAGTAGATGTCCTTCATTATATAAACATGAAAAAAATAGAAGAGTTGGAGATAAGAAGGGAAATAAAAGACATTTGTACATTTGAAGACATATTAGGAACTCCTCAAGGCAGTTAATAGAAACTAAAACTATACTCTTCCCCTGCCTTTTTGTTTTATTTTGTAGCTGTCATAAAGATATTCTCTAACTTGCCGTATTTGATAGCATGTCAGGGGACCCCCATTTTGGAAGTCCTGAGGAAGGCAGGTCACATAGAGAGGCTCGGGCATCTGAGTAGAAAGGCCTGGGTGAGTTCCCCACTCATCCATCAGGCATTAGATCAGACTATGTCCAATCAACTTCTCCATGTTGTCCATGTGTATGCAATGAAGTCTCCATAAAAATCCAAAGGACCGAATCTGGATAGTCCAGACAGCTGACCACATGGATGTTATGGGAGGATGGCGCACTCAGAAAGGCCATGGAAGCTCTGTACTACTTTCTCCTTTATCTGCCTGATGCGTTTCTTCATCTGTATCCTTTGTAATACTCTTTATAATAAATTGGTAAATGTGGAAAAAAATTATATCCAGTTGTCACAAATAAGAAAGCAAAAATGTAGTTTCCTGACTTTTCAGAGGATTTAAATCACTAAATACTAACTTCCTGTTTTTAAATATAAGAAGTGGTTATCAACTTTATGGATAGACACCAACATACTATCAGTGTTTATATTTGAGTGAAAGAATTTGAGGTGATTTTCCAAGATTTCTATTGGGAATATATGTTACTTTTGTAATAAAAGTATGCTCACATGATTTTGTTATTTAAGATGAATGAAGTAAACATGTTTTCAAATAATTATCTCTTTCTCAGAAACAGAAAATAAAGATGACCACAAGTGAGTTTTTCTCAGACTATGAAATTGAATGCCCATAAAAAGAGAAGTCTTTAAGTTTTATATTTATAATGATTTTACTTCAGATGGAAGAAATATGATTCCCACTTTAACTCAGACTCTACTTAGAAATTTTTCCTTTGATGTCACTTTTTTGAAATGATTATTGCTAAATATTAATTCTTTTATTTCAGCTTTGCTGAGCTGTAATTGACAGATAAAAAGTGTACATCTTTAAGGTATACAACTTGATATATGTGCTGAGATAATTCTTTATCTTCATCATAGCAAACTTTCTAGATACATAGAAAAGCTCAGTTTAACAATTTTGGTCCATCACCAGTTTATTTCTTCAGCCTTAAAAATCATAACCTTAAAATAACAGCAAAATTATAGGTAGTAAAAACATTGCCAGGAAACATTGGAGGGTAGCATTTTTTTCTTCTTGTTGAGACAGTTTTATGTTAATTCTAAGGTAGTATATACACACTGAAGTAAAACTATGCAATGCTATAAGCAGAAAGGAACAATGAAACTTTCTAAATATATTTCACTCTTATTTCAAAGGGAAATGTGGTGAAACCCTGGTATGTATGCAATAAAAAAGTGTTGTGTGTATAAGACTTTAATGAGGACACAGTCTTATACACACATATACAATTATATATGAAAAATATGAACATTTTCATGTGAAAAATACATTTTGTACAGATGAATATTTAACTGTGACATAAAATAACTATTTATATTTTATACATAAATGCAAAATAATAACAAGACTAAGCAATAATCCATGATCATTTGTCATTAAAGTTGTTTCTAACTTTTTCACTACTATAAAGGATATTGTATCAAATACTCTGATAGTTAAATCTTCATTCATGTCCTTAATTACTTCCATAGGATGAATTCCAAGGAATAGAATTGCTGATTCAAAGACTATGCACATTTTTAAAGCTTTAATGCAGATTGCTAATTTTCTTTCTGTTAAAGATTTAATAATCGAGTCTTTTATCAGTGGTATATTGAAGTACTTCTTTTCCATCTTTTCACCTCGGCTACCAAACACATAGGTAAAAACATCTAACCATTCTAAATTTAACTAATTTGAACCTTGTTTATCCTTGAATGCTAAGGGGTGTGGCAAAGCTAATACTGACCATTTATCACAGTTAAAATTTATTTTCACATCTAGTCATATCACTGATGATAGTTTTCTGAAATTCTGGAAACACAGCCTCATTATCTTTAATATTGTCTAGGAATAAATCAATAAAAAGAAAGAAATGTGGTTGTTGACTTTTGTTGAGTGGGCTATTTCATAAAAGAAACAACTTTCTAAGCAAACTTTTAAATAGGAATAATTATTTGGATCATGAACTGCTTAAAACTCAAACACTTTGTAATATAGTTTGAAGTCAGGTATTGTGATACCTCCTGCATTGTTCTTTTGACTGAGTATTGCCTTGGCTATACGTGGCCTCTTGTGTTTCCATATAAATTTAACAGTAGATTTTTCAATCTCTTTAATGAATGTCATTGGAATTTTGATGGGAATTGCATTAAACATGTAGATTACTTTGGGGAGTATCGACATTTTTACTATGTTGATTCTGCCAATCCATGAGCATGGGAGATCTCTCCACTTTCTATAGTCTTCCTCAATCTCTTTCTTCAGAAGTTTACAGTTTTCCTTGTAGAGGTCTTTCACATCTTTTGTTAGGTTTACACCTAGGTATTTGATTTTTTTGGAGGCTATTGTAAATGGAATTGTTTTCATACATTCTTTTTCAGTTTGCTCATTGTTAGTGTATAGAAATGCTAATGATTTTTCTATGTTGATTTTATATCCTGCTACCTTACTATAGCTATTGATGATGTCTAGAAGCTTCTGAGTAGAGTTTTTTGGGTCATTAAGGTATAGGATCATGTCATCTGCAAATAGGGATATTTTGACAGTTTCTTTACCTATTTGTATTCCTTTTATTCCTTCTTCTTGCCTAATTGCTCTGGCTAGGAATTCCAGTACTATGTTGAATAGGAGTGGAGATAGTGGGCATCCTTGTCTGGTTCCTGATTTTAGAGGGAATGGTTTCAGTTTTTCTCTGTTAAGTATAATGCTGGCTGTAGGTTTGTCATATGTAGATTTTATAATGTTGAGGAACTTTCCTTCTATTCCTAGTTTTCTTAGAGCTTTTATCATGAAATGATGTTGGATCTTATCAAAGGCTTTTTCTACATCTATTGAGATGATCAAGTGGTTTTTGTCTTTGCTTCTGTTAATGTGGTTTATTACGTTTATTGATTTTCGTATGTTGAACCACCCCTGCATCCCTGGGATGAAGCCTACTTGGTCATGGTGAATAATCTTTTTGATGTGTTGCTGAATTCGGTTTGCCATTATTTTGTTGAGGATTTTTGCATCAATGTTCATTAAGGAAATTGGCCTATAGTTCTCCTTTTTGGAGGTGTCTTTGCCTGGTTTTGGGATAAGTGTAATACTGGCTTCATAAGATGTGTTTGGCAGTTTTCCTTCGCTTTCTATTTCGTGGACTATATTACAAAGCAATAACAATAAAAACAGCATGGTATGGGCACAAAAACAGACATGAAGACCAGTGGAACAGAATAGAGGACCCAGATATGAAGCCACACAACTATAACCAACTTGTCTTTGACAAAGGAGCTAAAAATACATGATAGAGAAATAGCAGCCTCTTCAACAAAAACTGCTGGGAAAACTGGTTAGCAGTCTGCAAAAAACTGAAACTAGATCCACGTATATCACCCTATACTGAGATTAACTCAAAATGGATCAAGGATCTTAATATCAGACCCCAAACTCTTAAGTTGATACAGGAAAGAGTAGGAAATACTCTGGAATTAGGAGGTATAGGTAAGAACTTTCTCAATGAAACCCCAGCAACACAGCAACTAAGAGATACCATAGATAAATGGGACCTCAGAAAACTAAAAAGCTTCTGTTCATCAAAAGAAATGGTCTCTAAACTGAAGAGAACACCCACAGAGTGGGAGAAAATATTTGCCAACTATACCTCAGACAAAGGACTGATAACCAGAATATATAGGGAACTTAAAAAACTAAATTCTCCCAAAACTAATGAAGCAATAAAGAAATGGGCACGTGAACTAAACAGAACTTTCTCAAAAGAAGAAATTCAAATGGCCAAAAAACTCATGAAAAAATGCTCACCATCTCTAGCAATAAAGGAAATGCAAATTAAAACCACACTAAGATTCCACCTCACCCCTGTTAGAATAGCCATCATCAGCAACACCACCACCAACAGGTGCTGGCGAGGATGTGGGGAAAAAGGAACCCTCTTACACTGTTGGTGGGAATGTAGACTAGTACAACCACTCTGGAAAAAAATTTGGAGGCTACTTAAAAAGCTAGCCATCGATCTACCATTTGATCCAGCAATACCACTCTTGGGGATATACCCAAAAGACAGTGACACAGGTTACTCCAGAGGCACCTGCACACCCATGTTTATTGCGGCACTATTCACAATAGCCAAGTTATGGAAACAGCCAAGATGCCCCAGCACTGACGAATGGATTAAGAAAATGTGGTATCTCTACACAATGGAATTTTATGTAGCCATGAAGAAGAACGAAATGTTATCATTCGCTGGTAAATGGATGTAATTGGAGAACATCATTCTGAGTGAGGTTGGCCTGGCCCAAAAGACCAAAAATCATATGTTCTCCCTCATATGTGGACATTAGATCAAGGGCAAACACAACAATGGGATTAGACTATGAGCACATGATAAAAGTGAGAGCACACAAGGGAGGGGTGAGGATAGGTAAGACACCTAAAAAACTAGGTAGAATTTGTTGCCCTTAACGCAGAGAAACTAAAGCAGATACCTTAAAAGCAACTGAGGCCAATAGGAAAAGGGGACCAGGAACTAGAGAAAAGGTTAGATCAAAAAGAATTAACCTAGAAGGTAACACCCACGCACAGGAAATCAATGTGAGTCAATGCCCTGTATAGCTATCCTTATCTCAACCAGCAAAAACCCTTGTCCCTTCCTGTTATTGCTTATACTCTCTCTACAACAAAATTAGAAATAAGGGCAAAATAGTTTCTGCTGGGTACTGGGGGGAGGGTGAGGGAGGGGGCGGAGTGGGTGGTAAGGGAGGGGGTGGGGGCAGGGGGGAGAAATGACCCAAGCCTTGTATGCACATATGAATAATAAAAGAAAAAGAAAAAAAAAAACTCAAACACTTATCTTGACAATGTCAATAATGATAAAAGGAAAAAGTGCTAAGAAGGTCTCTTTCTTTAGAAATGGAAACAATTACATAAAGGACTTACATTGATGTTTGTGTGTGATCAATTTTTAATAGACACCATATTTTATACTGCCAAATAGCCACTGCCTAACAAAGCGATCGTCCTGATCATACTGTCCTTGAAAAGAACATTTGATACTGCTTTCGAAGCCTATGGTTTACATGTACTTATGGGGACTGCATCTACCCCTGTGGACTGATTTTGGTTTTTGGAAACAAATCAAAGTCACCTGAAGAAAATGCTATCTTGATAGATGTTTTAAAAATATTTTGGAATATAAAATTCACTGAGGTAAAAATGTCCTTTAAAACAGTCTTGTTTCTTTGCAGTCTTCTTATTTTCTTTAATAAATCCAGGTTGTCAAGTGCTCCTAGAGTCTCCACTTTTTCTGCCTCCCTTCTCTTCATCTTTTATTCATTTTATGAAGGTTTATTTAACACTGTCATGTATGAAGTACATAGAAAAATAAAGCACACTATACCCAGACCCTGCCTTCAAAGAGCTCACAATTGAATGGAAAAATAGAACCATCAACCCCTTGAAAACCAGGTATATAAACTCCAAGGCAGGTGTGTATTTATTTATATCCTTGTCATCTCTGGAGTCCATGTGCTGCTTTGTGTACAGTGTTACATCCAGTCTTTCACATGATTAGTTATTCAAAGTAGAAAATAAGTCCTTTTGAAACTGGAAGATCACCAAGGGTACTATAGTTTTGTTTGATTCTTATTTTCTGATTAGGTCAAGTCATATGAAACTGCTGCATTTGGCATTTTTTACCTATGTAAATGGAAATTTTGTACAACTGATTCTGTAACTACAGCTATTCTAAAAGGACAGGCAGTAAAAGCAAGTGACTTCTAGGCCAAGGAAGGAAAGTAATAGAACTACTGGTTAAATATGCAAACCAGAGAGTGTGGGGTTTAGTTAACAGTCTAGTGGAAACTTGGTAAGTGTACATTCCTTCTAAAGGTATGCAAATTCCATCAATAGAAGATTATGGTGCTGGATTTGACCCAGTGGCTGTCAGTTTATAACTCTTACTTTGCAGGAGTAAATATATTTTGATCTGTTCATCAACTTTTTAAAGCAACTAAAACAAAACATATGCCAATAAAGCAGAGATGACAAATGAATTTTAACTTCAGCATCAATTTCCATTTATTGTTATTACCTTTTGGTCACTTGTGTTGAGAAAGACTGTGAACTATGTTTGTGATTAATTTTGATGTCTGTATTGGTGCAGGACAGAAAAGCAAGGCATATAAACTACAAATATCATCCTCTAATGGAGATATAATTTAGGTCAAGGTGTAATTTGCCACATGCTAAGAATGTGACGAAGTGTTACTTTATTTATTAATGAAGAAACCAGGAAGATGATACAGCCAGTTCAAAGGAGTCTATGAGACCACACACACACACACACACACACACAGGCACACACACACACACACACAGGCACACACACATCCTGTGCATGTCAGTGTTCTTTTCTCATGCTGGTAATTGAATCTAGAGCCTTCCACAAGCTAAGCATGTGCTCTACCACTGAGCTACATCCCTAGTGTCTGTATATGGATTCTTTGTCAACAACAACAGAAACCAAAACAAAAATCTAGACAAATACTGCTAATTAAATACAAAGCTGCTTAATGTCCAAATAAATCATAACCATTTGGGTTTTTTCATAGAAATCAAAGATTTTAACTTTTTTTTTTCTGGAGTTGGAGATTGCATGCTAAGCAGTCATTTTACCCCTGAACTATACATCCAGCCCTTTAACATAATATTTAAAAGAGATTAAAATTAGTAAAAACCAAGAGTTAGAAGAGTTGTTGTTCTTGAAGATTATTTATAATGATAGTAAATAATTCTTAAAAACCCAGTGAAGGAATTTATCTAATTTTGAATAAGAGCAATGAATGAGTTTGTGTAGCAATTCAGACAGAATACAGTTGCAGATTAAGAGAACAGATACCAGGCATCAGACTTTCACACCAAAGCTTTGACTTGTTCACGAAAGGAGAAAGTGCTCGAAATTTTTGATGCATCAAAAATACAATTAATAAGTAGATAAATGTCAAAGTTACAAAAAGACAGTGTAAAAGTAAGGATAAGTAATCAGTGTGTAATCTGTAAAATGCTAGGAGGTCAATTGCAAAAGTACAGACATTTTGGTATAACGAATTAGTCTAAAACACAGCTCTGTCTTATAAAAGCTTGAGGTTAGAAAGCAGACTCTCAGAGAATCTTCCTTGGTTCCACATAGGAAACAGGCATAGCTGGTAGACTTCTGCTGGCATTGGTTGAAATGTATAGCTATCTTAAACAAAAGTGTCTTCTTTTCAATTTTCAAAAACGGAGAACAGGAAGGCAAAGTGGGTCCTGTCTAGGGTTTGGCTCAAGTGGGATGGGGGAGGAAATAAGGAAAGGGTGCAGGAGGCTGAATATGGTGGTAATATTATGTACTATGTATGAAAATGGAAAAATGAGACCCCTGAAACTATTTCAGGAAGGGATGGGGAGAAGGAGTGAATAAAGGAGAATGATGGAGGGGTGAATTCAACTATGATATATTACAAGAACTTTTGTAAATGTCACAATGTATCTCCAGTGCAATAATAATATGATCATAAAAGAAATTAAAAATAAATAAAAAGTAAGCAAAGAAATCCCAAATGTACCCATGTTTTAAAAAAATAAATCTTGTACTATATGCAAGATTGTGTCAATCTTTTTTTTTTTTTAGTACACTAAGGAACACAGAAGAATTAAAATAGCCTAGCATGCTTGAGGCCCTGAGCTCAATCACTAACACTGAAAAAAAAAGTTGGAAGACACATTGCTTTTCCGAACAGTACCAGAAATCCAGCTTCCACTTCTGCCAAGAAGTAACCGGTCAGGGAAAAATTCCTTAACCAAAAGATGAATAAAGTATATATGACTCTTAAGTTTCCTTTAGCTCTTGAATTCTAGGCCAGTGTTCTATTCCTTGAGTCACATCTCCAGTCCCTAGCTCTCAAGTTCTATGAATTCAACCATGCCAATATGTTAGTGATGATACTAGTTAAATTAAAACAAAATGTCCTGTATTAGAATGAGATTATGAAACATCAAACCACAACAGAAAGCAATGCCACAATTTTCTAGTATAAAATCAATAAGAAGATAAGTTCAGAGGGATAAGGCCAGCTGAGAAAGCCTAAAAATAAATTGTCTTACGTATTTTCTTAATAAGGATTGGTACGTAATGGCACCTAAAGGACTTTATATGCATATATTTTACTTGAACCACTTAGAACCAAAGTAGGATAGTATAAATCCCTCAAGAACATAACACAACACTATTCTATGAAACAGTTTGAAAGAAATTTAAAAGAAATTTAGGCGTTGCCAAAGGAGAACAGATATGGCTTAACTGGAGAGAGGAACCTTCTTCTAAGATGAAAGTGACGTGACCAAATAATGGCCCCCGAGGATCATTTAAATGTCTTGTCATTTTTCAGCAATATCTTTGCTGCAAAGAAACTCTTAATGTCATGTGGCTTTGCACAAATGTCATGGTCACTCACCATACTCTCCCTCCATCTGGCCCTCTTCTTTCCCTGGGGTAAATAATGGTTGAGTCTCAGGAAGATACAAATTCAAAGCTCTATTTGATAGAATGATACCTTCCAGAGAGGTTTTATTATTTATTTGTTTATGTATTTACTTATCTATTGGTGCTGGGGATCAAACCCAGGTTCTACCACTGAGCTACACAGCCAGATCCCAAAGAAGCTTCCAAAATCATGCTTTAAAACCTTGCAATATGTTCAGTGACACTCAACTGTGATTAATCTCTTTTATTTTTCACATTTATGTTTTCCTTTTTCGTGGTTAGATTTTTCATTTTAGTTGGAACACATTTGTCAGTAGCTTCCTGACAAAAGATTCATGAGTGATAAATTTCTTGAGCTTTGCTTGCCTAAAAACAATTCCCTTATGCTTGCATATTTGGTTGCTAGTTTAGCTGGATACATTCTGAACTGGAAATTTTTTCCTTTCAGAAATTTGTTCCACTGCCTTTTAACTTCTAGTGTGTCTGTTGAGAAAGTTTAAAATCTTTCTGAGTCACCATACTAAAAATAGTTATGTGGCCTGTTTTTCTATTTGTTTTTGTCTCTCTGGAAATTTTCAGTATCTTTGGCTTAGTTTCTTGAGATCACACAATGACGTGTTTTGAGATGTTTTTAATCTTTATCCCGTGTGCTGGGTAGTCATTGAAAACTCAGTTTGGAAGCTAAGTCTTGTTTGGGAAATTTTTCATGCATTACTTCTATGATAATTTCTTCTGTTTTCTCTTTCTAGAATATTATGTGGCTAGAGTTGAAAATTCTACAGATTTTCTCTCCAATTTTCTGTTAATTTATTTGCTCTATTCTCTGAGATATTTCTTCAATTATATTTCCAGCTCTTCTTTCAGTGTTTTGATTCTGCTATCCTGATTTTAATGTCTAAGAGCATGTTTATTTTATTTTTGACATTTCTTTAAAAATAGTATTCTGTTCTTTTTTCACAGAAAAAAAATCCTTATTTTTCCAAGGATATTAATGATATATGTATAACTTTAAGAAATATTACTACAGTTATTTTTATTCTTCAGTTTTGTTCTTCATTTATTTCTACTTCTTAAATGACAATTTCCTCATATATCTAGTAACTATCAATTTCAATTATTTGTTTATATTTTAAGTTGGCAAACTAAAAAGCTGACTGGATTTTTTAACGTATATGGTGACTTTGAAAAGCATGAGAGTAGATAAGGCATCATTGTAGCATGCTCTATCTTTGTCTCTTTTGGAGTAAACCCCAATGTTGATGTCTTTAGGTTTTTCTTTTTGTGCTGGTCAGAGTTCCTAGGGAAGCACTGTTTCCTTTCTTGCAAAGAGAGTAAAGGCCTGGATGCCAGCACTCTAGAGCCAAGTCCTCATGTAGTATGTCATGATCTTCTTGCTTTCAACATGGCAGCCCTGCATTCACCTATCCTTGTGTTACTCTCATTCTTTCTGTTTTCCTGTTTTCAGAGCATTAAACACTTAGTTTCTCTCAGGTAGGAATTCTGATGATTCCTTAAATAGTGGTCAATCCTCCTTCTGTATTCCTTAGCTATAAACTCATTTCCAGAGGAAATAGCATCATCAATTCCTAGGACTTTTAAGGTTATGGAAAAACTCAAGATAACTCTCAACTTGTCACATCGTTGATCTATGATCATTTCCTCAGATCTGTTATAGCTGTAAACATATATCCAGTTGTCTAAATTGTAATTGCTGTCTCTTATGTTTTTATACAACACTTTTCCTAGATTATCCTTTCAAAAGATCTCTTTTAATGCAGTTTTACTGTGGACTCAAGAGAGTTTAATTATATGAGTATGTTCAATCCACCATGTTTATCTTGAAGTTCCATGAGTTTCCTACTGTGATATACTGCTGCTATTTTTGTTGGTTATGTTTAGGAAGATTTCACACTCTTTATCTTTGATCCTAGTATTTTTAGGCAAAAATTGAATTAGACAGAAGGAATGGAAGGTCTTTCTGCCTTGCTTAGCCAGGAACTTATTGTGGGGTTGCCTAACTTTATTTATAGCTTTCTAGCAAAAAGCATGCAGATGGTACTGTAGGGATAATTTGCCAGATAGGTTTTCTTTGCTGAGTTTATCTCAGGTAGACTGTAACCAGAATTGCAGAGGTAGCCTGAGCACTTGGGTACTTATCAGGTGAGATGTTTCTTGGACCCCCTGGCTTTTCTTGCCAATTTCCCAGGGCTGCTTTTGTGGGACAGGTATGGTAGAATGTGAAAGCAGTTTTCAACTCCCTGGGTTTCTAAAGGAGTGACAACTGAATCAAGCTGGCTTTTGATGTCCTGAGTGCTGGTGACTTGTCCATATTCCTTCATGGTGACTATGGGATGGGACCTTCATGACTATAATTAGAAGAAAGTCATTTCCACATTTATAATTCTATTTCCTAAGTCTCTCAGGTAAAGTTGCAATTTGATATCAAAATAATGCTGGAGAAATTATCCAATTAATCTAAAAAAAATTCAGGGGACTTCTACAAGTAAATTCTAAGGCACTGAAATAAATTGTGTACTCAAGCCTATCTTTATCCTCCAAAAATCAGTCCCTTTGACTTTTCTGCAAAACAGGAGCAACAAAGCATTGTACCAGGAAAGGAAGGGATGAAAGAGAAGGGAGAACTAAAGGGTATATCTTCTGCTTGGTCCTGAGGGAACTCTTCTAAAAGCTTCATTGTCCTGAAGTCTAGGGGTAGGGGAAGCACCAGACAAATTTTATGCTTAAAACCATCAAAGAAGACCAGAATGAGGAGACCAGAACAATTCAGAATCTGGCAAATCAACCCTAAAATGGTAGAAGAGTTGAGTGTACTTTATCACATTGTACATGGCAAGCTCTTGCTCCATTAATACACATTCCTCTTAACTTCCTTTGCTTAGCTATGACAAAATTTCCTATTAAGTTCATAAGTTAAAAGTATATCTGAAATAAATCTACAGGCTTTCATCATTTACCTGAACCATATGACTTTCAATAAGTCCAGGTTAGTGGGCATGGTTGCATACATCTATAATCCCAGCTATGTGGAAGGCAGAGGTAGGAGGGTCTTGCCTAAGGATAACTCAGGCAAAAGTGAGAGATCCTATCTGAAAAATCAACTAAAAGCAAAAGAATAAGGTGTGGCTCAAGTGGTAGAGCACTTGCCTAGCAAACCTAAGGCTCTGAGTTTGATACCTGTTACGGGGGTTGGGGGTAGGCTAGGTAACATAAGTGGATACTCCACATTTGTACTGAAATTACCGAGCCCAGCAGTGATACCAAAACACAATACTTTTCATTATACTTTGTGTGAGCTTCGTGACCCAGGAGAAGGAAAAACTACACAGAGCGTCACTGAAAGCTAATCTCTAAATAAAATTCATGGCATACTATTAAGGTGCCTGCAAAGTCCCACAGTCAGTCTCTCTCCTGCTCAGTTTCTGGTTTTTACTGGGATGGTAACCTTGGAAATGCCCCTAACATGGCATTGAAAAACCGACATGGAACTGATTCCAAGTTTGTCCTAAAAGCAGATGTAAGGTAGCAGCAATGAAGTTCCACAGAAAAAATTCTCTGGAGTTTCAAGGAAAGAAAATGTGGTTGGCTGTGTATACACAGACAATATTTCTTTTTGGAATAATGGATTCTGACCTGAAAGAAAATATAACATGTAAGTGCAAGTCTGATAAGAAAGGAAGAAAAACAGAATGCCTTTGCAGAGTTTCATCAATCTGATCTATTTCCAGTACACTGGTTAAAAAACCTTTCTATGTAGCTTACTGTATGCAAAATTAACTCACTTCATCCTCACCATAACTCTACTAGTAGGTACTACTTCTATGCCTACCTTATAAATGAGATCCCTGAAGGAAGCATGTTCAAGGTCACATAAATCAGAAAGATATGTTGGGATTTGAGCCCAGGCAGTCAGACTCTGTGTCCTATAGCATTAACTGTGATGCTGATATACTGTAGAAGACGTCACACATTGTTTAATAATAGAAGGTAAAGAATAACAATAAAAATACTAATAAAAGGAACTACCATTACTAAGCACTGAGCACATGCCAGGCAAAGAAATTCTATGAGAGATGGACTTTTTAATTCCCATCTTCAGTTGAGTAAACTGAGGCTTAGAGAGGAACGTAACATGTCTAAGAACACACATTTAGCTTGAAAGTTGGACCAGGAGTGCATGCTGAGGCAGTGAAAAAGCAGATGGTTGTGGGTGGCACTGATCACGTTTATCCATATAACTCTCTCAGCACTGGCTGATAAGGGACATGGCTGATGGAAAGGAGAGCATTTAGCCTCATTGACAGTTGGCTTCAATCTTGTCACCCTGCATTTGTCCTAAAAATAGCCTTGAATGTGACCAAGGAAGAGTTTTTCCGTGATTTACTTATCTCTCGAAAATGTGCTTCTTTAATCTTTCTGTTAAAAGAAGCAGGGCTCTGGCAGACAAATGACCCATCTGGCAGAGGCATGAGGATTAGCTCTTTGATTTGAATTTGTCTATCAAGGTCCAAAATTCTTTTCCGGACTTAATTTACATTCTAATCTCTGCATGTAATTTATAGGCATCTTTTAGCATTTTTCTTCTCCAAGAGATGAGTCCAACATTTAGGAAGAAAAATAAAATACAACAGAGAACTTGTTATGCCAGCATAAGGAGAACAGAAATACTAAACAGAAGAGGTGACATGGTTTTGTGAGTTTTGCAAAAAAAAAGAAAGAACTATGTGAAGGTTAGCTTGAAAAAAATAAAAACAGACAAACACATGCAAATATATTTAAAAACCCTGCAGCAAAAGAGAAATTTTGCCTTGGAAGACAGATGGCCCATAAATCCACATAGAATCATCACGCAGTCAAAATGGGCTAACTGGACAATGTGTCTTCCAACAAGCATGGCACCAGCTTCATTCTATTGTGCCAAATGCCAATTAGGCAGGATCTGGCACTCATCTGTTTAGATGTTACTGGGATTAGGTGGTTGAGAATCCATTCATTATTGTTCAATCCTCACTCTTCTTGTAATGATACCAGAGTACACTGGAACACTACTGGCTTACCACCTCCTTAAATCACTGCCAAGCACAGCATTGAGAAGCTATTTCTTGGCTTACATTTATTCCTAATATTATATTATGACCCTGTGAATTCTTGCTAGCCCAACTTAGCGAAGTAAGTGCAGATGGCACTAATATCTTGTGGCTCACCAAAATCTACTTGCCTGCTTTCAGAAATAACCTATGAAATGTTCCCTTTTCAATTATCTCTGCTTGGGCACAACTTTCCTATTGAATATACCAACTATGTGTTTTGTGTAATATATGAACTTTGCTGGTTTACCTATTTTATCAATTTTTCTAGTCATGAACTAGAATGTGTCATACACATGTTCTCAAGCATCATTTTATCTTAAATTGAAAAGAATTATCCATTCTTATTCCATTTGGACCATAACTATGGACAAATATGGTTCTCAGTTAGGTGTGATCATGTCTACTATTGGCTCTGTGCAATTTTCTCAAAGCTTTTGCAGATCAGCACCCCCATCCCACTGTCACAGCATTCTGTGTCCCTGTAGTTTTTCCTGTACAAATAAGTTGTACTTGTTGATGTGGCTTGTGCGAAAGTTCTTAATAATAACACCTAACTTTGATTTAGACATTTTACAAAACAGTCTCACATCTTTGGATAAATAAATTCAAAGATATTTACTCCTCACTGTTCCATTTGGTAAGTTAAACAAAATTTTGTTATTTAACATGACAGAGAAACAAACTTTGACTCAAAGAAAATTCAACTGCCTTTTTAAGCTGTTATGGAGAGATAAAGACAGAATTTAGATCAGAAGCCTTAGTACTGTATGTAAAGACTACAATTGTATCATTCCTGACTTGTCCTTTAGAGTCAGAGGTTCTCAGAGGGTAGGAAAGACATTCCATCACATTTTATTACTGCATTGTCCCACTGTTCTGTGAGAGGAGCCTTTCCATAATGGTTCCTGACCATATGCAAAGGAAACAGAAATGTGCTAGGGCCTTAATAATCATGTCATTGTCATGTTTTTGGTCAAAATGGACATTGACTTTCTAAGGGCAATGACCATGACCTTCACTTTCTTTACATTTCTTCCAATGTCTAGCACCAAAGCAGGCCTGGGAGACATGGTCATTCATGCTTTATTCTGAGCTACTTAGGACATATTATCTCTTAGTGCCTTAAATGCCATCTGACTTTAATGTGTCTCTCATTTGGGCCTCTGCTCTGAAATGTTCACAAAGCATAACATAAAATGTCACTTTCCACTTCAGAAGTCACATTACATTCTTCCTCTGTACTTACTAGCCTGGGAGATCAAGAATGGCACCTTTCTATTGTGTAGCTCAAGGGTTGACACAGACAGTAAGGCTCTAACAAAAGTGGACGGAGTACTGGGCATGGTGGCACCCACCTGTAACCCCAGATACTCGAGAGGCTGAGGGAGGAGGATTGTGAGTTTGAGTCCAGTCCCAGTAACATAATGAGAACTTCCCACAAGACAAAAAAAGAAAAGTGAAAAAAAGTGTATCGAGTAAGTGAATGAATGAGTGAGCCTACAGTAGCATCAAGGTTTCCATTTGGGTCACAAATTCTACTCTTTTAGATTCTCACTAACTCTTAGCATATGGTCTTGATGAACTAGTCAAGTTCCTTAATGATCTGAAGACTGTTTCCTCAACATAAATTGGTGATAAAATAATAGACTTGAAGATTTATTCTGAGGTTTACACAAGATAATTAGCACATAACAAGCTTGGACAATTCCCTGAAGCTTACAAGAAAATAATAAATAAAATTTCTCTATCACATAATGGATACTCAATAGATATTTGCCAGATGAATATATCCAGATACATACAATTCTATCTTGGATTATAATTATTTGAGATATCATCTTCCCTCGGAATAATAGGCTTCTTGAGAAAAAAGACTTGATCTTGATGTTGCACTTCCTAGTAGCTCTTTTTAATTTTTAAAATTTTATTACCATTGTTATTATTTTTTAAAATTGAGACTGAGCCTTGCTATGTAGCCCAGGCTGGCCTCAAATATACAATGTAGCCTATCTTAGCCTCAACTTGTGATCTTTCCGTTTCAGTTTCCTGAGTGCTGGGAGTACAGTCATGTGCCACCATGTCTATCTCTATTAGTTCTTAAGTGAGGTAGGCAATACATGTTTGTTACATTAAAATGTCTGAGAGACTGTCCTGTATGTGTTAGAAAAAAAATACTTTAATGGGTATCTTGTACCTTGGAAGATCACTCCTTTGACATACTGGAGTTTCTTGTTATAGCTGAAAATCTGGGTGTGAAATCATTTTTATACTACCATGATCATGGTGAACACTATTTTGCTGGTAAATTGACTATTAACAAGTGTCTGGGTATTGTGGTATTGGGAGTCAAGTGCCTGTGGCTTTGTGGCCTTTCTTCCAGCACAGTATAAAATGCCAACTGCTGTTTTTGACTGAGCCAGAGTTCCACCCAACCCCTACTGAGAAGGGGAAAGGTATAATAATCAATAATTATCAATGTCATGTTCTGTTGGAAGAGTACATGGAGAGAATATGGAACACTCTCTTCTTTTTCCCAATAGCTTGTATATGAAATGGCAAGACAGCTTGGGAAGGCCTCATTTGATGAAGGAAAGAGGTATTAACAAAACTATAGGTTAGCTTACCATGCTCACTTCTCTATTCCTTGGGACTGACATTTGATTTTGCCTTTTACTATTTATATTTTTCCTGTCTGGCTATTTTCTGAACAAAGGAATTTCAGCTGTGACGAGACATGACTGTGGCTTTCTGGCTTGAGCTGAGTTGCTGAGCAGACGTTGAGATCACTGAAGGAAGGGTGGGAGGAAGAAAAAATCCAGGATTTCTGGGCTGGATCTTTGCTTCCACTCAGACCCAGTTCTTACCTCCTGGAAATGAAGGAAATGCAAAGAGGGAAGGGAATGTACTGGGAGTTGCCAAACCAACCCATGAACAATGGCCCCATAATAACTGTCCTGAAGAAAAGAGTTTTCTTTTTTTCATTCTTAGCCAATCTCAAATACTTCAGAGAAATCTATGAACAGAAGAAACATGGAGTTAAGAGGAGCGTGGAATGCACTCAGGAATGACAAAACCATTCTTCTGTGACCTTCCACACAGGCTAGAAAGTCAATAGGTGGAATTTAAATGGGATCTTAATCAATAAAATACCACAGTGACTTTCAGCTGCTTTTTCAGTGGAGTAAATTAAGGCATGAAAAGAATTAGTTATGTCGTATAGTTTTCATCTATCTTTGTCTTTTGGAAAGAAAAGCTGTCTCATTCAAGTTGACTTTGTTCATTCAGTTCCTCAATTGCTAAGCAAATAATTTACATAAGCATGTTAAAATGGCCATTACCTTAACAGTGAGACTGATCTTTAAGCCAGTCAATATTTCCTCCAGATCAGAGGTTTTTAAACTGAGCAGCTTGCATCACCTGAGGTTTTGCCAAAAGTACCCGCAGAGCAAGGAATGAGCAGCAGGGGTGCAGGGGAAGGACTATATTTCAGGCTTCTCTACTCAACCAAAACAATGCTTTTAAAGCTTTCCCTAAGATATTGGCCTTTCCTGTTCAGACTTTGTTAGAAGAAACAAACCCAAATAAAGGATGTTATGTCAAGGACAAGTTTGAGAACCACTGCTATACATGCCAATAGCTAACTTCCAAGTCAGTACTGCATCTCTTTTCTAAGTAAGTGCTGGTGGAGGACCTGATGTGAGAATCTAGAGTAACATCAATGAGCAAAGAAAATATGAACATGCTCACAGTATTGCCCCTTCCTTACCTGCCCGGAAGACTGGAAAGTTAGGTTACATGGCTAACTCTCTTGTAAACAGGAAATCCCATAATTTGAAGTTACTGCTCAGTGCTTCATGAATGTTCACAACTAAGACAATTATATGATATGTTGGAAGGAATGAGTTGTGTGCATAGGTCCTTTCCATTTTTTTCTCCCTCTTTGTGCTCAGCTAATCCCACCTTTCACTGCTGATTCTGTTAGAACTATTACTTGCTCAAGTCTAGGGTCTTCCAAACGCAGGTTCTGAGACAAGTATTTAGGTGCAAGTACTTTATTTGGAAGCTTTTCCCAGAAAACAAGAGAAGTAGAAAGGGAGGAAAGGTGGTTAGCAGGCAGATTATGGTTGGAATAATTAGGACTCAATCCCACTGAGGGACTCTGGAAGCAACTGGAGAACCTACTGGGGACATGATGTCCCAGGGAATTTCAGACTGGCTGTGATCAGACTGAGAGAAAGTCACAGAGGACACTGCTGGCTGGATTGGAACACTGAGTGCCAAGAGACATGGGAAGAGCACCAATGCCGGCTATGATGCTGGTGCCATCCTATTTTACAGATGAGGAACCTGAAGACTGAGCAAGTAAAGTCACTTGCCTGAGATTTTCTGGGTGCCACTAGTTTTTTTCTTTTTGTTTAATTTTGGCATGTTTGATCTCTCAAAGATGCACAATAGTGATTATATTAAGAATTCTCATTTTCAAGTTCTACCTAGAAAAAGAGAAATGGTGCTGGGAAAATATGATTTAAAAATTACTAGGAAGTTAAGTGATAACAAAGTAAATACTAAGAATCAAGTTTAAATTCTCATGCTTAAAACTATAGTATATTTCAACTTAAAATATGTATAAAATTATTGAGTCAGAAAGGAACCTTCAGGTACACAAATATAACATGTCATATACTTTTTCAGGTTTTATTGTTAAATAATTCCAACACATACTTTTGCTTTTTTTTTTTTTTTGAGTCAAGGATTCACTATGTAGCTCAAATTAGCCTGGAATTTGCTATGGAATCCATCCAGGATGGCCTCAAACTTGTGATCCTCAGCTTCCCAAGTTCTGATATTACAGGCATGTACCACCACATGGACTTCTAAGACAACTAAGCCTATATAATAAGCCAAGTAGAAGCAATGGTTAGTAATGCTTGCCAAAGCTCCAAATGTTATTTTCAGGCCCATAAATGGTTTGGAATAATTTAGTGTACATAAATTCTGGCAATTATTTTGTGTTAGTTCAAGTCAACTCTGATAGTGGACAACAGGTAATATACACAACCTTCCTCTCCATGAACATTCTGCTTAATTCTTGGAGCAATTCTATTAGGAAATCATTTGAAAGAAGAGAAAACTGCAGCATGAGGCTGGTCAAAGAGGTTAAATGGCTCCTAAGGTAAGAAAAAGAATGATGATCAGTTGTTAATTTCTGGCCCAGGTTGCATGGGATCTACTGCTGTTACCATTCCTCCTTTTTCTAGGTAGCACATCCTGTTTAAACTCTGGGGAACTATTTTTTTTCTCTTGTCACTTAGTGATTCCACTAAGTGATTTCTAGTTTAGGTAGATGATCTGTCATTGGCTCTAGGAAGAGTCATGTGACCTAAGCTCCTCCAATTGTTTTATTCCATCTTACAGGACATAGTAACTCTAGTTCAGTCTTGGACAACTTTAGCCAGATTCAGGATTCTGGGACTTTTGATAGACTACAAGTAAAAATTGTCCCTGTAGACAGAGATTGCTGAGTTGATAAGCCTGGAGTTGTTGTCTTGTTACTTTGAGAATTGTCCAAGAATTTATAGCCAGTACAGAAAAAGTGATGAGAAATGAAGAAAGATAACTCTTTTTGTTGTTGTTAGCAACAAGTTTTAAAAATTGTACATATTATATATTTCTGGAGTACAATATGAGTTTTTGATATATGACTACATTGTGGAATGAGTAAATAAAGCAAATTAACACATCTACCACCTCATGTATTTTTTTATGGTAAAAATATTTAAAATCCTTTCTTTTAGCAATTTTGAAGTTTACCATATTATTTATTATAGTTATTCTGGGAAATATATGACTAAGGTTTATTTCTCCTATGTAACTCAACTTTTGTAACCTTTGATCAACATGTCCTCTTTTCCCCATCCACCCCCCTCAACCTCGCATAAACGCCATTCCATCCTCTACTTCTCTGAGTTCTTTTGTAGATTCTGAATGAAAATAAGTGAAATCATTCTGTATTTGAGGAAAGACAATTCTTGATGATGTCGTTTAAGTGCCTGGATACAGTCACACCTGAAGCCGTTAACACCTTGACTTTTTGTTTGCAGGTGGTACCAGTAAATTCTTCTTTGTGCTCTTCAGTTCGAGTTATGTTTCTGTCATTTTTCAAGTGGAGTTCTGCCTAATACTACAGATTTCAATATTCCTGAGGTTCAGAACTCTATTACACTCTGCCTGCTCCTTGGTGTTGATAGTAATGCTACAATGTAATTCAATCATATCAGTATTTAAAATAAAACAATATTGAAAACACAAGAGTTACTTCTACTGATACAATCATTGTTAGCTTAGGTCTATTTGGAGGGAAAATGTTTGCTATACCTGAACTTCTACTGCTTTGCTTAAAACCAAATTACTGTGCCATTATAATTTTGAGTTCATTTCAACTATCAAACAATTGACTCAGTAAGCACTGATCAAATGCTAACAGGGATTATACGGCTTCATTTTTTTCTGATTTAACTGCAAGAAAGAAGGGGAGGCTCTTCTACAATACACTTTATAAAAATTTAAGAGGAGGAACTGATGATAAAAAAAGGAATGGGGCTTGAAACACCTGCTAATATTGTAATCTGCTACATTAATTTAATGATTTAGCAAATAGTCATACACACCTGCTCTTCACAGAAGAATAAAAGCATAAGCAAATTCAACTGTTTATTTTTGGTTTGGAAGTTTAAGCAAAATTTGGCATTCATTTCTAATTGAATCTTGAGGTCTATATTTTGTTTTCAAAGGCATCAATATAGTTATTTTATTTTTATGCTAATTTTAACTCACTGTCATTTTTCTGAAAAGTATATGCTATTAAAAAAGTAACTGTTTGGGAGCCATTAGTCTTCAACTTTGACATTCATGACCTTTTTGTTTGGAAGAGGCAGGGGTCATTGTGAAGTCCTGTGTCAAGCATATTAAAGTCTACAGAGCAAACAACTTGGCAAGGAAGAAACCTTTGCTTACTGGGTCTGTAGCATTTTTAAATGTATGATTGAATGTTGTAAAAACAAGCTAAACTCCCTTGGGAATAGCATCCTCTATGACAAGATTCAAATTCTCTCTTTGTGGAACCCAAATATGTGACTATTTGGTTTAGGATGCACAGAATTATTTATAACCAATGCACACATCTCCCTAAATAGAAGTTCCAGTTTAGAAATGTGACCAAAATGCTAACTACAGCAGACCCACAATGCATCAAAGTCCATCATCTCTTCTGGGTTTTCATTTCTCACTTTTGTGTGTTACACATTTAGTCAACTAGCTAATAGTCAGCATTAGTATTTAGACTTTTGGTCACATTGAAAATGCTTCATTTCACTTAAAAATTATATGAAATGCATATATAAAAACTAAACATATTTCAGCTTTGTGTATTATTTGCTTATTCAAAACCTAGATTAAAATATATTTCTTGGTGTCAGATTACATATATATGTGCCTATGTATATTTAAGTTATATATATTATGTATGCATCTTATGCCTCTGATTTTATAACAAATGTAGGCAATATAAAAATGCCTTTCTCAGGTGAATAAGACTGCATTTGTGGGTCAATACTGAGATCAACACCGTTTTAACTAATTCTTGGGCACATTTAGGAACTTGTCAAAATGAAAGTATCAGACAAAAATTGTAATGTGATATTCAACTTCCCTATTTCCATATGTGTTTGTTGATTAAAATGTGTGAGTTGCTTAACTAAAAGGTAACAATTGGTGTTTTGAAGTACACATTGGTATCAACTCTTAGGAAAGTCATTTAACCTCAGGGCCTTGGCTTGCCTCTTTGCAAAATGTTAATGTGCATTTTTAAAGTTGCTTAATAAATGAAAGCCATTTCCTTGCAGACCCATACCAGGCATTATGGTGTAGTCAGAAAAAGCTTTCCTAAATTGTACTTTGCTGAGGTTTTCTCATAGTTACTAAATACATAAAGAAGACACCAAAAGGAGGCTCTGAAAAAATATCATAAAGTCAAACATCAATTGTTATGAACACAAAAGTAAAAATCAATTTTCATCCTTAGAAAAAGTATTTCAAACTCTTAGTTACTAAGGAATTACAGTCCAATCCAGCAATTTCTCAGCTTTACAAATAAATTTAAAAATCATTATCTTTTTGACTATGAAATAACAGTTAACACAAGAAAACAATCTTCTGTAGTCTTCTTTGTTGGCATTAACACAGAAAAAGCAGCAAACAAATGACTTGGTATAAAATAGCTCAGGTTCAATGTTATGTTCTTACTCAAGGTTTTGTGTTAAGAAATAAATGCTGTGATTGAAAAATAAGATTTACTCTGGGAAGCTAATGGAAAATTTAGGAAAACAATAGTTGTGGCCCTGTGTCTAAGTGTAATTTTCTGTCCTTATATTCAGATTTATTTTTTATTTTATTTTATTTTTTTTTTATTCATATGTGCATACAAGGCTTGGATCATTTCTCCCCCCTGCCCCCACCCCCTCCCTTACCACCCACTCCGCCCCCTCCCTCTCCCCCTGACCCCCTCAATACCCAGCAGAAACTATTTTGCCCTTATTTCTAATTTTGTTGTAGAGAGAGTATAAGCCATAATAGGAAGGAACAAGGGTTTTTGCTGGTTGAGATAAGGATAGCTATGCAGGGCATTGACTCACATTGATTTCCTGTGCGTGTGTGTTACCTTCTAGGTTAATTCTTTTCATATTCAGATTTAGTTGGTGAATCTTAAAGTTCTGTTTTAAGTTTCCTTGGTGCTTAGTATATGAATGTTCTAAAAATATTTGTTGAATACATGAGTGAATGCATAAAAGAACACAATCCTCTATCCCTAGATGATCTTGCATTCATCCCTACTGAAATTATTTAGCTGGACTGTTACCTCTTCTGGAACCTTCCCTACAAGCAGGACATCTCTCCATCTTCCTGCTTACTGCCCTTTCTCTGTATCTCATAGCTCTGCACTTCAGTGTGGTCCCAGGTCCAGCAGAGTCAGCATCATCTAGTAACTTATTAGAAATGTTGATTTTAGAATCTGCATTTTAACAAGGCCACAGGTGATTCTTGTGCACACTAGAATTTGAGCAGTGATAATTATTATATTTATACCATAACTGTTAAAAAAGAGTGACAGCCTTTAAGTACTTTTCCTTTGTTTATTTAGACAAGGTCTTGCTATGTAGTCCATAGTGGACTTGAACTTGTGATCCTCCTGTCTTAGCCTCAAGAGTACTGGGATTACAGATATGCACCACCATACTTGGTGAGTACAAGCCTTAGATGCATAGATTTTTGGAAGCAGTGGGGGTTGAACTCAGGACCTCATGCTTGCTAGGCAGGCATTCTGACCACTTGGGTCATACTACCAGCCCAGATGCATAGATTATATCTTTGTGTCTGTCACTGACCACTGCTTCTTGCTTCTTGTTAAAAGTTTATCGAATGTCAAAATCATGAATGAGTGAAGGAGGTTTGGTTGTAAACCTGAGTTTACAGGGCTAGATTCCCAGAGATCATGTGCTCCCTCCAGCAGTATTTGGCTTACTTTAAATAATGATAATAATAATCTATGTTATTTATGGAATGACTAATGGGTGCTGAGCTAAATGTTAAAATGCATAATCTTACTTTATCTTTAAGATAAGGCAATTATTACAAGTTTCTTTTTGTGTACATGCCTTAGAGTTGAAGTGATCATACTAAGGTCTTATAAGTAGACTAGCTGACTCCTGGAGAGGTGAATTTCTTCCCTATAGATGTGGAAGGAACAGAGCAACAGATCTAGCCAGCCAGACCTGTGTCATTGGAGTCCTGTGGGGGTGACAGAAGGCATATCTCCTATGCTAGTAGGAGTTGGTCCTCGCCACATGTACATTTTGAACTCCAAAAGTCTCTGCCCTGCCAAGGTGCTAGAGGAAGCTTTTGGCGGAGAGGAGAACACCAGGGGACATTCTTAAGTGATAAGCTGAGGCACAGGGTGCTTTATGTCAGTGATTAGATCAGACTTTCAAACCTTAATTAAATATTAAATAAATTAAATATTGCATCATGAGTATATGCTGGGGGGAAAAAGAGTCTAAGGCTCTTTTTTCCAACATCTTGTGATCTCCTAGAAAAAAATAGATGAAAACACCTAAAGAATTAAAACTACACTTCAATACATTGAGTAAACACTGATCTAATCAGAAGACACTCTTCTTTATAAATGCTTTTCAAATATTACTTACTTCTAAATTCACAAGCCAATCAAGACTTCTTTCCCTTCAATTCTGAAGTATTTAAGGCACAGAGCAGTTAAGTACCAAGACCATGTAACAAGTGAGGTAGATCCCAGCTTTGAAACTGTGAGTGGAAACAATGTTCTATGTTGCCTCCCTATAATTGAGATTAAGAGTGATTACAAGTGGCTCATGACTAATATCATTAAGTCATAGGAAATCAAAGAAAGTGAATTTAAAAATCTACCTAAATTTTGTGTGTCTGTTGTGATTGTGATGTTCATACTTTTTACACTTACAAAATGGCATTAAATAATCTTGCAAATGCTAGGAGGTAACATCTTAATTTCCATCAGAATCAGCGTTGGTTTTTCTAGGATCATAGGTTTTTACAATAAACTATCACAGTTTTTCCTTTGTACCTTCTACTTATCTAAGTCATCAGTGAGTGATGTACGGAGGTATCATGAACCTGCTGAAGTGTGAGCTATCAGCAATGTGGCGGGAAGGGAGGTAAAAGGGCAAAGTCTATGGTTTGGAGGCCTCATTGGTTTCACAAAAGCCTTTTGTTTTCACTATGTCATGGGCTAGTCATTTTGAGAAGTCATGCTAGATCTGTTGTAACACTGTGTTAGTTGTTTTTGGAGAAGTTTTGATTTCAAAGGGAAATGCCAAGCTATGTAGGCAAAAGCTTCTCCAAGCAGTTGCTTCCTGCTTGATGATAAGGAGAATTCAAAGAGCTAATTAGGGAAGAAAAGGCATCATATTTAAGTAGAGTTGGAGGAGCAGGCCTGCCTATGGTAGGACACTGTTGGGCAAGTTGCCTCCTTTGACCAATATCACCTCCACACCAATAATAAGAAAAATAACAGAAATAAAAGCAAAGTACTTGACCAATAAAATAAACAGAATTTAAAAATATCATCTGTAAATTCACAATTCATGATGCGTAGAAGAAGTAAGATACTATTTTATTCTTAATACATCCATTCATTTTCTATTTAGAGGGCCATTTCTAGAATAAGTACAATGAGTGATGAGACTTTTAAATCTACTTTTATGATAACTATTCTTATAAGCTTGCTAAAGCTATCTCTGTTGCTATATAAATTGCCCACATATTATCATGCAATATTTCTCAATAATACTTTGTTTCCTCACCTAGACAATTTTCAATAATATCAGTTATAACACACCAATGTTCTAAGTGAAGACATTTCAATACAGATGAGACTTAGTCCTCTGGATTGAAACAGTCTTGTTTGGAGACAATACTGTCACAAATAATTGAAAGCTCCCAGTAATTAGTTCTCATGATATTTTGGCAATTAATTTCTCTAGAATAAAAAATATAAATTTATCAATAACTTTCAAGCAACTTAGAACTGCCTTTCTGATATTAATTTTTGGACTTACATATTTTTTGCACTACACTACAAATTTCCTTTGGGCTAAGTCAGCAGTGATTTCATACAGAAAGGAAAGCAAGCATACAAATAGGGAAAACTGACCTAAACAAACTCTGATGTCCGTAAATACCAGTGTGACCCATTCACAGCTGGAAACAAAAGCTTCTTGCTGAAATGAAACAAGTTTACTAACCTTTTTTGGCGAGGCTGTTGTTGGGTTCATACTTCTCAATCAATACTTGGACTTGCTCTTGTTTCAGAGGTGGGTAAAGTATTTCATTTAGCCGGGGATCTCGCTGCTTAAGGTTGATAAAATCCATCATCTGATCAACAGTAAGGTATGGTTTGCTTTTGGCACCACTAAAAACAATTTATAAAACCCAAGAAATTACAATATTTTTCTACCAAGACTTATTTATGCATTTAGCTACAGGAGAACAAGATTCTACCATACTTGAAAAACATATATTACATTGAAATTCTTACCTTGCCCTATAAATATGATGCTGCTCCACCATAGTTTCTGCATCTCTGTGGGCTACACATTACTTTTTGTAATCACTATTACTAAATTCCAATACCCATGAACTGTATCAGATGCCTAAGAAAATCCACAGTTAGAAAACACTGCATGGTATGTGCAAGATGCACTCTAACTTGAACACAGAAGTGTGGATTGTTTTCTGATTTTTTTTTGTGGGGGGGTACCGGGGTTTTGAATTTAGGGCCATGTGATTGCTAGGCAGGTGCTCTACAACTTGAGCCAGGCCTCCAGCTCTGTTTGTTTGTTTGCTTTTGTTATTTTTCTGGTAGGGTCTTACGTGGGGCTGACCTGGACTGTGATCTTCCTACCTATGCCTTCCAAGTAGCTGGGATCACAGTGGATGCTACCATACCTGGTTTATTAATTGAGATGGGATCTCATTCACTTTTTGCTGGGTTGGCCTGTAATAGTTGTCTTCACAGTCTCTGCCTTCTTAGTTGATGGGATTATAGGTAGAGCCACTGCACTGTTTTTTTATTATAACACTAAAATTATGATTTAGTCATCAAACTGCCATATCCCACTTAGTCATTTGAAGATGTATTTATTACTCATGACTTTAAAAGTAAACAACCTACTTAGGTGCATTATTCATTTCATTAAAGTTATGGCTTCAGAAGAGTAGTGTATGGTTTCCTCAAAGTAGTGCAATTCAAATTACCCATTTCAATTTTATTCATGGCCTAAAGGTAAGTTCAATGGCCTAAAGGTAAGTTCAATGGTAAATAACTACTGCAGATGGTAAATAAGTATTTCCTGGCAGTGAACATCACAAAGAAAAATATATTCAATGTGTGATACCATTCTCAACAGCACCATTTGCCTATATTCCTCTTTATCAATTCCAGATTGCTTTTCAGTCATTATATGAATTCTAATACAAGAAAGGTAAATTGCTACTTCCCCACATATGCCTTGACATTTTGATTTGTTTCTTTTGTTTTCAATCTTCTTAAAAAAATCATGACTATATAAGAGTTTATAACTTCTTCTTCTTCTTCTTCTTTTTTTGGTGTTGCTGGGGTTTGAACTTGGAGCCTTGCACATGCTAGGCAGGTATGCTACCACTTAAGCCACATCCCAGCCCTTTTTTTGCATTAGTTATTTTTTAGTTAGATTTTTGTGCTTTATCCCAAAGGGTTGGCACCAGACCACAATCCTCTGATCTCTGCCTCATGAATAGCTGGGATTACAGATGTTTGCCACCATGTCTGACTCCATAAATTTATAATATCTAACTTAAAAGAAAATAATTTTCCTGGTAGAAAGGTTCTTAATAATCCAAACTTTAATTCCACTAATTTGATTCAAAGAGACGAAATGAGAAATAATTCTGCTACACGAGTCTATTTCCTTTAAGAACAACATGCCTTCCTATTTTAGCTATGGTCTTCAAACCCCACAGAGCCACCTGAGCATACTAAAGCATGACAGCTAGCAGTAAATCATAGTAAACATTTGCCCATCAATAGCAGTGGTTGCATCTCAGATCCAAGACTGTGTGACCACGTCCAACACATCACCTGGAAGCATTGATCTTAGACATGGTGTGTAGTGTTCATCCATCTCCCTCTAGTGCTGTTCAAACTTCTGCCCTAACCACCCCAAGTATAAGTGAAAGCTGAAAAAGAAGTGGATTAAAATGGATTATCTTACAATTCAGAAAAGATGTTATCAATTTCAGGTCGGGGGCAAAGGTTGTTCAGGAAAACTCTGTACACATCTGGAGTGAAATCCTCTTGAGGTATTGAGTCATTCTGGGAAATAAAACAACAGGATCAGCAAATGGTCTCTTTCTTTCTCTAACATTCTCCTTCCCTGATTGTTCTTTCTATATCTTTTCTTCCTTCTTCCATTTTCCCTCCCTCTCCTGCTTCTCCCTTTGTCCTTCCCTCCCTCCCTCCCTCCCTCTGTCACCCCATGAGGGATGTCAGGGTAAACATTCCAAAGACATCTATGAGGCCACTGTAAAGTTCATATGGACACTGACTTCATGTTGTCAAAATCCTTATTTTTGTTGCTTTTGAATTTTAATGTAAGCCTAGTAATTTTCTCCTGCTGAAGGGATGTTAAGGTAATTTCCTAAGTGCATTTATTAAAATAAGTTAGACCGAAGAAAGACAGGATCTGTTTAGCAGGAATTTTTAGCCTTCTTCTTTTTTCCTTTTTTTCCTGGCTTGAATCTTTTGCTTTGTAAAACTGAGGTAAGGTATACATAATGTGAAATTTACCACTTTAGCCATTTTTAAGTTTGCAGATCAGTGGCATGAAATATATGCTCATTGTTGTGTTTTTTGTCAGGCTATTGAATGAATATTTTTTAAAGTGATGACCCTAGAGACAGACATTGTCAAAATGAAAACATAAATTCTAATTTTGACTCTTTTTTTTTTCAAACAATGTTCCCTCTGGTTTAAATAATCTGATAAGTTGTAAAGCAGTTTTCATAAGTAGGACAGCATCAGTCATTATTTGTCACTGATTGCTCCTGGTTCTATTGTTTGAAAAGCAAGTCAAACACCACTTCTATGGCTTATGTTTTCTGTTTGGTTGGGCTGCCATGGAAACCGGAAGTATGTATTCAAGCCTTTGTTAACAGGAAGAACATATTTCACGCACTTTTCCTATTTCAGGTATGTGTTTATATGATTATTTTTACTTTTGAGACCCTAAACCAAAGAAAACGCCCTTCCTTTTAGAATATTCATAGGTTTTGAACTGTACTTTTATAGAAATTTCCAAAAGTCATTGATTTATTGTCTGAAATTGTATACTGCTTACTAAGAGATTAGAAAATTTAGCTCACCACTTAGGAGATAACAAAAGACCCATATTTGTGGAATTAATGAATGAAGTAATATTTTCCTTTACTAAATTCACTTAAAGAGCAGGAAAAACATCTTTTTGCAAAATAAATTTCAAGAAAACCAAACAACACATGAGTAACTTAACATGGAGAGATACTTGCTGCCATTAGTCTTAGGCTACTTGCATTTATATGCTTGTGTGAAAACAGAAGTACAAAACCCATCAACAATTTGCTAACAGAGGGAGAGTTGGAGGAATGGAGAGGGTGAATTTGATCAAAATGCACATTTTATCATGTATGGAACTATTATAATGAAACCCCTTTTACAATTAATATGCACTAATTTAAATAAACCTTAGGCTATTTGGACACAAGCTTTCAAGTCATGAGCACAAGGGATCAAATCCAAGAATGAGAAACTTTCATGGATTGTTTTGCTGATGTTTTGCCAGTAAAAATGGGGACACATAGAATTTATAAACACGTTTCCAAAATTCAATTTGATTTATAAAAAAGCTATTTGCTAGACGATGCCTCTCTTTTAAAAAGCCAGAAAAGACTCTGTATCTCTCACTCTTTGCTATGAGACATAGGGAAGAGGAAGATTTAAAAATCAATTGCAGAAAAATACTCACTGACACTTGTGACCAACTCAAGTGCATCTAACTTCATTGAATTTTATGAACCTCATGGTGTTCTCCCATTTTCTTGACTACATCCAACTCACTCCACCTCCCTCTAACCCTACCCAGCACACACATAAATTATTTTTAATTAATGGTACCAATAATTGTCTTCCTTCTCTTACTGACCTCTTGCTTCTTCCTTCTTCTGTTAGTTTAGAGTCTCTTCCTCTGGACAGCCTGCCTTCCCCCTAGATTGGGTTTAATCTTGAATTTATTCTCCTATTGCACCTCACTTCTCTCATATTTCAGCACTCATTTAACTGTATTGCACTCTTGGCTGTAGAATTCTGCCTATTCTTTGCTTACTTACAGATATACACTAGTTATGATATGTGTATCGCTTGTTAACTATCATATTTCCAGTGTGCAACATAGCAAGTGTGCAGTACATATTTATTAAATGAATGAATGCAATTTATGAGATTGGTGGCAATTGACTGCAAGAACTTGTGTATATTTTATTTTCTGTGGAATATCAGATTTTACTAAAGTCATTTACACAACAGTTCAGACACATACTTTCATGGAATGATATGCTTTACTAAAACCTAACCATTTGCCAGCTGGGTTTTTAGACTTTCTATTAAAGTGGACAATCTAATGAGATAATCTGAATAAATACATTATTTTAATTGCAAAATATTTTAATAAAGCTGATTTTTTTTTTAAGCTTTATTTCTTTTCTCATCATTTTCTTGCCCAACATGACAGATGACAACACCCAAAAGTCTTTGTGGTCAGTGGGTGAAAATGGGAGAGAGATATTTTATAAGAAGGAGTAAAAATAAGTATCAGTGAAAGCTAAAGTGCAAGGAAGATATTTAGGGAAAAGCTATGGGTGATTCTTAATTCCTTACATTTTACATGAGGCTGAAATTCACAAAGCTCATTCTCATACATTCTTTTCCAGGATCTCAAGACTAAGTGGATGGCACAAGTCATTTTTCCTATTTGTCTAGAAGGAAGCCTGATCAACACTACAAAAATCATGTCCAATGTGTAGGTATGTTTCTGGGAACCCTTTCCTGACCACATGAGCTAGCAATGACACAGTTTTTCTTTGTGTCCACAGTCCACCTTTGTTACCTTTGTTTTATATACCTTCATAATAGTTTCAATCACACAACTTTCCATTTATAATTCTAGTTTTCTACTAGACTGTGAGTTTTTGATTGAAGTGACAGCTTCTTACTTAATCCCTTTGTGTGCCTGGCATACAACCTAAACAATGTCTGCTGGTGAATCCAGGAGACTGGGCTAGACCTTAGATCTTGTGTTGTAATCCAAGAGTTGGTCTATTACCTCAGGCACCTGCCATAAAATAGAATGTCAGTGATTATTTGTTGCTATCATTACTTGAATTTTCTTTTCTTTTCTTTTCTTTTTTTGAGATAGACCTGGCTGACCTCAAATGTGAGATCTTCCTGCCTCAGTCTCCTGAGTATTGGGATTACAGGACTGATCTATCATGCCTGCTTTACTTGAATTTTTTGAAGGGCAAATTAAGAAGGTCAGTATAATCTGAAGTAGTGTAATCTGAATCAGGCCCATTTATTGCACAAACAATAAAGTATTAGCATATTTAAAACTCTATTTTTTGAAGCAAACTCTAATGACTAGAGTCCATATGTAGACTTTTTTCTTGATGGGCCATGAATTGTTTCCCAGTAAATTCAGAAATTCAACCAACTTTCAATATTTTTGTTTTAAAACCATAAACCAGAAGTTGAATTAATTATAGTCCATGAAATAATTACAAGTAAATCACTTCTAATGTGCTGTGTACTTAATGTGGTTTTAGAGTAGAATTTTGATACTAGTGACTTTAAGAATCACAAATGCAAAACTAATTGTTTCTGATTTATTTTCAGGATGTAAAGCATAAAAGAAAGGCAGCAAACTAGTTATACAGAGAAGTTGTTTTGTCAATTTATTCACACTATTCCTTATCAAAATGTATAGTACTATTTAAAAAAAAATTAGTTTCCCCATGTATTATACATACGCCTAGCTGCTATAGCAAATTCTTAAATTTAAAACAAACACACAGATTTCTTATCTTCTTCATTAAAAGGCAACCCCATAGGTCAAAGTTATGGCAAGACTACAATACAATTTCAAATGTCACCAACTTCTTTTCAAGTTAATAAGCCTTAAATCAAGGGAGTTTAGTACAAATAAATTATTTTCAGTTCTCAGAAAGCTTGTGGGTAGAGTAATAATTTTCTCAATATGGAAAGGTTTTCAAAGGTCTCACTGGAAAATATGTTTGGGTTATTAATAGAAGGACAGTAATTGCTTCGTCTCTCTTTCAGGGATAGTACTACTTTTTAGCAATTAGGGTAACTTGAGGCTAACAAATGTAATCTCCAAAGGAGTAACCTCTACAGGAAAATGTTATTCCAATGGATCGTGTCAGCCAGGGTACAAGTTCAAGTGCATTAATTATCCCTAACAATGTGCACAAAGATAATGTTTTAAAAATCTCAACAGGATATCCACTGTGTTTCTGGTAACATATCTATTTTCAGAACACAATCAAATCTAGTTTGAATGATGTCTGGCTATGAAACAGGATCCTATTTATGCATAACTAGCTACCATTTATATAATCCTTTTCTTTGTGGAATGTTTAAAATACTGCTTGTTAATATATTCAGAATCTTTCAGCTAGTGAATAACTATTTTCTACATTCTCTGTTGTATAGATATGAAAATAAAACAGGATTTAAAATATAGTTTTGATATGCCATAGGCAGTTCACAGAAACATTTACTTTCTGGCTCTGAAACTGTCTTTGTTTTTTGGATGTTTGTAAAAAAACATCTAATTCTGCAAAACCTTCAAGTAAATTATATTTTACTGTGAATAATGATCTTTCCAAACTATGATGGGAGTTTATTGTATTTTTTAAATACTTTCATCAGTTTGCCTTTAGAAAATTGCCATTACACTTAATTTGCTAAAGATAAGTATTTTTTTCCAATTTAAACCTAACTCCTGCTATTTGAATCTCATTTTCCATCTAATATGTCTCCAGTTGATATTGGGCTGAAAGTTTGAACCTATAATAGATATAGTAGATTCTAAAGATTCAATTTATGTTTATTGACTGAATTGTCAGACTTCAATTGTTTAGAAAATTGCAATTTACAGAGAATTGATTGATGGATTTGATTTTTTTTTATCCAGCTTCATTTTCTGTTCATTCTTTCCCTCAGCTAGATGTATAATTCTAAGTTAAAATTTTTGGTCATTGTATTTTACAAGGTATTATCTTGGAAAGATAAAATCAGAAATGATTACAAAGGCAAAAAATTCTCTGCATATCTCTGTAAACCCATCTCTTACACCTTTTCTTTATTCTTAAAGGTAATGGTCTTTTCTCAGTTGATCAAACCCAGTAAACTCTTCTAGCCTCAGGGCTTTGTGCACACTGATTTCTTTTTCTGGAATGAACTTCCCTTATTCTCAATGGCAGCACTACATTCTTTTCTTTCCTTCTTCTTCTTTTTTTAAAATAGCACTCCTTCCAATTTACCAAAGCATTTGTTGATGTGTTTATTGACTAGTTCCCCCAGAAGACTTCGTAGTCCTGATGCCCTGGAGTTCATTTTGTTTTTACCAACATATTCTCAATGACTGTGGACAAGTAGTAAGAGCTCAAGAAATATTTATTGAATCAATGACAGGACCTTCATTGTTTTATCTTTTCTACTCCAAAGCACTAGCAGAAGAGCAATAATAAGAAAGTTAATTTTATTTTGCTTATTAAAATGGAAGGAAAGGGCTGTCAATGTAGCTCAGTTGTAGAGGGCTTGCATGGCATGCTAAGGCTCTGGGTTTGATCCCCAGCACTGCCAAAATAGAAAAGAAAGTGAAGGGAAAAATGTTTTGTGAAGTCTTTGCCCAGTTCTATCTAGTTTTTGCAGCATCACCAGCCTTTTCTGTTTACAAAGGAAAAGTGGTATTAGAGAAGTCTTTCTTTTCCCAGCGATCTACCAAAGTCGTTTATAAACTTCAATCTCTTTTTTGAAAAAGTATTCACAACCAAAATTGACTGATGAATGTAATAAATAGCACTCAGTACTTTTAAATAATTCAGTCACAAGATAAGAGTGGATTTACAATTTCATTCAGTGCAACTTGAACATTTCTAGCATGTTTCAGGAAGCTCAGAGTTTCTGTCTATAAAGTCAGTGTTGTCCTTAGGTAAGTGCTTACTTGTTGCTTAGATACTAGGATAAAAATAATTTGGAACAGAAAGGAGAGCTCTGTATACAGCATGAGAAACAGGGTTTATGCAGTAGACTGTTCTCCCAGAAGCAATGGCAACATACCATTTTAGAGTCAGTTATATAGAAATGAGTTGAAATAAGGGTAATTATCTCATTCTAGTGGTTAACATATATGGAGTGCCTTATGTGTGCTAAGTACAAAAAATGTGCATGTTACATGCTTGTCCTCTCCCTTACTTTATCACCTATGAGCAAAGTGTGTGATGTCTAAATCGCTTTGCTCCTGTATCCTCCTTTTGAGCACAGCCCTGTAGAGTATTTATTTATAAATATGCACTACTGTACTAATTGTGTGTGTGATTTATAAATCTTAAAACTAGAAATTTAAAAAGTATAATATGAAATTAGTATTTAAAATACCTTTCTAAACATAACAGCTTTACACTATCTTCAGCTAATATCAAGTAAGTGCTTATTATTAATGATAGGTTTGAATCCAAATTTAAAATTGTCTTCTTGACAATGTTGACCCTTATTTGTTTTTTTTATATTGTTGATTGGCTCTTCTTTCCTCTCTCCCTCCCTCAGTCCCTCTTCCCTCCCTCCCTTCTTTCCCTTCTTCCTTCTTTTTTTTTGCAGTGCTGGGGGTCAAACTCAGTCCTCTCACATGCTGAGCACTTGCTCTACCGCTTAGCCAGCCCCATTACTGATTTTTAATCTGTAAAAAGCAAGGGCCATTCTACATTGGAATGTTAGGGTTATGGGAATTTTTCTTATATGAGATTAACAGGTAAATTTTGGCTTTCTTGATATATAAAATTATGTCTAGGTAACATTGGGTTGCTGTGTATTTTGTGTGCACTCTTAAAAGTTATTGTGCAGTGCTGTTATTTGTAAGGCAACATGCTCACCCTTGAAGATGGAAGACTACAAGCCTCTAATGCAGTTTCAACTCGCTTCCGGTCTGCTGAAAACAAGCGATATATGCTGTGAAGTGAAAACACATACATGAGGGCTGTTTGAAAGGCGTACAGATCACATTGCTTACAGATGAAGCCAACTTAAAACATCCCATTGAATCAAACCTATCCATGACAAATCTTTAAAGAAAGAAAAAAGGCCCACTCGCCCATTCCTTCATACATTGGCATCTGTATTCTTTTTTTATTCTTATTTTTTGTGGCATTGGGGCTTGAACTCAAGACCTTCATCATGAACCACTCCACCAGTTCTATTTTTGTGGAGGGTTTTTTGACACAGGGTCTTGTGAACTATTTGCCCTGGGTGGCTTTGAACCACTATCCTCCTGATCTCTGCCTCCTGAGTAGCTAGGATTATAGGTGTGAGCTTCTAGCGCCTGGACTGCATCTATGTTCTTGATCTATGTGTGTGCTTTAAAAAATTTATATTGTTTAATATAAAATCAATATTCTGAGACAATAGGGACAACCCAATTAAAAAAGAACTTTTGCATTAAGTAATCTGTCATATTAAACACTAATATAAACAACCTTCCCAACCTTGTCTCCTTCTTGCAACAAAGGTGCTCCAATGGTGCATGTTATGTTATCAATAATTTAACTTTTTTATTCACAGATGCTTGCTGGTAGTTTGTAAAGACTTTCAGCTAAGATGGTCTAAAGATGTACTTTCTTTGGTTCCTAATTGGTTTAAAGAAAAAAACAGAATGAAGGGCTAGACAGTTTAATGTAATGATTTGAATTTATATGTGTTCTCTTGAACCATTAGAAAATCTTGTTTCCAGAGCTCCTCAATCCCACAGGGTACCATGGTGGAGGTGAGTTGGAGACTCCCTTAGACTGGTTTTGTTCTTTTATTTTCTTTCTCCTCTTGTTCCTGCTTTGTCACTTAAGCTCTTTGCCTGGTCCTATGGGCATCAGATTTACAAATCCTGCCTTAAGGCTAGGGGCATATTGATAAGAAGAGGCACAGGGGTCACTTAATTTGTACTCCTACAACAGAATCTCAGATGGTTTCTGGGTTTACCAGTGAGGTTCCTTTCCTATCCCTCCACCCACTTCTTGCTTTAGCATTTCTTGAAAATGATGCCACAGGAAAGGGCAGCCCCATGGAAATGTAATGAGGAGAGCAGCTGCTCTGACGTGAGACATGCATGAAGAAGGATGGGGTTACCATATGTTTCCATGGTCCCACTTAAGCTGATGGAGAAACAAAACAGAGCCATGGCACCCATTCAACTCTGAGAAAAAGATAACGAATAATAGGAAATGCTCTTGAAACTTACTTTTTGAGAGGAATACGTCCTTCTGGAGTGACTTGCAGCTTAAGTTTAGTATAACTGTTGGGGAAGCAGAAAGGTGAGGGTTTAATTTTTTTTAAAAAAAGCCTTTTTATTGAAGAATAAAATACATAGAAAAGGACCCATGCCTATATGCAGTTTGCTGAATTTGCACAAACTCCCGTCTCTAAATTGGTACCCAGATCAAGAAGTAGAATAAGTAGCAACTCATATTAGTAGCAACCTAACAGCCCCTCTCAGACCCCCTTCCAGTGTCTATCCCGCAAAGGAAACTGTTATCCTGATGTCAAAAGACACAGATCATTTTCCCTGTATTTTTTTCACCTTTCATAAATAAAATCATATATTTTTGTGTGTCTGGCCTCTTTCACTCAGTGTTACATATTTGAGATCCATCCATACTTTGCTGCTAGTTGTAGATTATTCATTCTTATCATTCTGTGGAATCTCACTATATGAATATAGCAACTGTATTTATCTCTTTAACTGCTTATGGACACAGGTAAAGAGATGGAGCAACAGAACTCCAACTCATTGCTGATGGGTGTGCAAAGAAAGAATATTATTTTAGAGAACTGCATACACTATGACCCAGACATTCATATCTAGGTGAGCATGAAACTGAAGTGTTCACAATATGGTCATCTCAAGACACGCCCGGAAGATCTACAGCAGGTATCACAGGGGACAACTATCTAGAACCCACATTTGCAGTAGAGAATGATCAGTCAACCAGCTGTAACATGCTGTGCTTTAGGAAGAACATCTTATTTCTTTCTATGTCCCCTTCCATTAACATTGCCCAGAAGAACAGACATTCTAGCAACGTTTGTTGAATGAAAGACGGTGATATTAGAGATGGGAAAAAAGAAAAGGAAAGAAAGGAGGTGGAGGCATGCAGGAGGGGTTCTTAAGGTAACATACTTAAGAGAGATGACACCACAAAGAAGCATTTCAATGAAGACTTGTGACTATAAGTAAAAGGAATTCATAGAAGAGCAAAAAAGAAATGCAGCTGAAGTATGAGGTCTGGCATGATGGCTGTCTTACATAACACAGAGGAAAGAGAGAAATCTGTTCAGTAAAACAAGACCACCTATTAATGTTTCTGCTTGTGGTTTTGATTTAAAGACTTCCCAACCTTCTGAACGACCACAGCTTCCAAAATGAGCACAACCAGCTTTCCCAGTTGCTCATCTGGTATTTGTCATTATTTTCCTTGGTCAGATAATTTTTAGAAAAGCTATTGCAATTCCAGAGCAATTTGCTAATTTGTTTAGCTTTACTTTCCTTCTCCTTTTCCTTTTGCTCTTTCCTCTGCATCCTTTCTCTTTCTTACAAATATTTGCTATGATGGTCTACAAGGGCTAGAATCAGGACATAAAGCCTATTGATCTAAGGAGGCTGGAAAGTTACTGTAGCATCCATCAGAGATTTATGACTCTAGAGAAACGAGAAGCATATGCTGTTCATTCTCTTCCTCAGATTAATAACTGAGAGGACACAGGCAGATGAGGAAGCAGAAGATTCTCGAAATTGATCATTTCTAGTTCTGAGCACAGCTGCCGGGATTTGGAAGTTTCTTCTTATTGCGTGTCAAAGGCATTAACTTTCAGGTGAGCTCAACCCAGGCGGAATGTGGCTGTGTAGCTCAGAGGAAAGAGCGATCTTTCTTGGAAGTCTTCCATCTCTGAACCGTGGGGTTATTAATTCTCTAACAAATCCCAAAGGGAAATTTATGTTTATTAATGTGAGAAGTCAGTGCAGCATAAACAAAAGACTCACAAAGGGGAAAGGAAACTGACTCAGAAGTAGCAACACACTTCGCAATAAAATTAGAGTGACTTACGCTTTTTCCAGAAATGCATCCCTGGACATGTTTTGGGCCAGCAGGTTTGTGGCCAAACTGAAAACCTCATTTGTCCATTCCTGAAAAATGTAAATTACACTTGCATTAGCTTACATACTACTCAGTCATAAAACATGCTTTTAGCTTGGCTTCCAGGAAGACAAATTAATTCAATTTGAAGGTCAACAATCACCCCCCACACCCTTTTTTGATAAAAATGATATAATTAAATTCAAATCCCTGAGTGAATACTCTTTTCCTAAGGAAATGTTCTTTGCACATAAACAAGTTTTTTTTTCCTGCTTTAAAAAATTTCTATTGATAGGAAACTGCTGTGCTGTCTTCATTAACTGAACACGTTTAACTCTTTTCCTTGAATTGTGAACAGGAAAGGATGAATAGAAAAGTTTAAAATATAGTAAATATATTTTCAACAGAACTGCAGACCCATGTCAAAGCAGCTATACTAGGGATCTTTAAAAGATAACCATAGTTCTAGAACTTCTCTAAACAGTCACAATGTCAAACAGTACCCAGTACTCTCTCTTCTCCAAATCCGCCATCCCTCACTACTCTCCAAATCTTAATCCCCACCTCACAGCACTCATTTGACTTCCCAGAAAATAGAAACTAGCAAGTCTTTAAAAAGAATATTGATTCTTCATTCTGAAATAATTTTAAACACAAAATAAAGATTCTGGGCCAAAATGTATGTTTTACTGTAAGTGAAAAATGACGTGAGCTAATTAATCATTTGATACGGTGTAGTGGGTTTGGATCGCTCCTCAGTGAACTAACATCTTGTAGTCCCATATTATGACATCACAGTCCATCTCACTCCTCAGATCTGTTAAAATTTGCTAGATATACCGAGGTACTCCAGTGTTGGTTATTCACATATTTTAAAATGTTATATCTTCTTGATAAATTGGCCCCTTATCATAACATAATGACCTTGTTTGTTTCTTTTTAACAGTTTTTGACTTAGTCTGTTTTGTCTGATACACATATAGTCATGCTTGGTCTCTTTTGATCAGCATTTGCCTGAAGTATCTTTTCTCATCTCTTTACTCTCAGTTTGTGTGTGTTCTTCAGAAAAAAGTGAGTCTCTTGTGAGCATATTGTTAGATCTTGGTTTTAAAAATATATTTAGCCAATTTTTTGTCTTTTGACTAGAGAATTAATCCATTTATATTTACTTGTTGGTAGGAGAGAATTTGCTTATGGCATTTGATCACTTTTTTTTTTTTTTTACTTTATAATAGTTCCTTTCTTGCTCTCTTCCAATCCTGTAGTCTTTCTTTGTGTTCGTTGTGAAATAATGACTTATTTTGACAGACTTGTCACCTAGTTTTGTTACTTCTACAATTGATTTGCTGATCTGTTATATGACTTTTTTTGTGAATTTGTGTTTTTTCTTTAGGACTTAAGGCACTGACAATATTCTGGTAGGTAATATAATTTTTATGGAACTGGAAGCATGGGATGGAAGGAGGACTACAGTGATGGGAAGAAAAGAAGGATTCATTAGTAGAGAAAACAGTGTAGAAGAACCAGAGGTGAGAAAACATGAGGAGCTGGAAGCATAGGAATTAATAGGAATTAGAAAAGAGAGAAGAGATTGCAAGAACAAAGTATAGTTGGGGGTCAGAGTATGAAGAACATTTAATGTCTGTCTGTTCAGATATCTAGAGATAACTGAGCAAAAATGTGATCCCACCAAAAGCCCTTTTTTTTTTTTTTTTTTTTTTTTTTTTAGTTGCAAGGTGAGGAGAGCCAGGCTGTGCGTTAGGAAGATTATCTGACAGTCATGTCAAGGATGAATTTGAAGCTAAGAAATGCAGGAGGAAGGAACTGAATTAGGAAGCTGCAAAAGTTAGGTGAGAAGTACTAAGGGCTTGAGCTCCAACTCTATAGATTGTTGGCAGAGGATTTATTTTATTTTATTTTATTTTTTTATTTTTGAGTCAAATATCAGCTCACTCACTCTTAGAGCTGGTGTGTCTCTCTTTTTTTTTTTTCTTTTATTATTCATATGTGCATACAAGGCTTGGTTCATTTCTCCCCCCTTGGCAGAGGATTTAGACATAGGATACCTATGAGAGGAAAATAAAACTATTAACTACTAAACTTGATGTACCCACAGGAAAAGATAAGAATAATGTTTTTTAACAGCTTGAAATTAATTTTCCTGAAATTAGATAGTTTTAAACTGAGTAATAAGTACTGACACTGGGTTAAAAATATGTTTCTGATATAATATTTTCTGGGCTTAAGGGTGGAACTTTAGATATTTCCTGTACTTTGGCAACCTTATGTATCAGTAAGAGTGTTTATAAATGAGGTCAATGTGCAGTCTTGTATGTTTGCATGCTGGAAATAAGTACAGAAGGAATTATAAACATTTTGGAAGATTTAACTTAGTCTGACTTTTTAGGTTGAAAGCTAAGACCCTCAATATATCCAGTACAATAAAAATGTAATGTGAGCTATATGTAATTCAAAATTTTCTAGTAGCCATATTTTAAAAATAAAAAGAAAGAGACAAAACTATCCCAATATTTCAAATTATTATTTTTGAGGAGTCCTTATCTGAAAGTCAAAAATTCAAACTTTTTGAGCACCTCTGTGGTACCACAAGTAGAAAATTCATCTGACCGCATGTGATAGGTTGCTGTTATAATGCAAATGCAGCTGGCATCAGTAACTCAGGCCTGTAATCCTAGCTTCTTAGGAAGCTGAGATCAGTAGGATTGTGGTTCAAGACCAGCCCAGACTGCTGAGACCTCATCTCCAAAATAATCAGAGAAAAATGGGCTGAAGGTGTGGCTCAAGTGGTTGAGTGCCTGTTTTGCAAATGCAAAGACTTAAGTTTGAACCTCAGTCCCATCCCCCCTTAAAATGCAGTTTTAATAAAAATATAGTATGGAATTACCTGCAGACCATGTATATAAGGTAATTATGAAACATAACTAAAACATAAATTTTGTGCTTAGACTTGGTTCCATCCCCAAGATTTCTAGTTATGTATAGGCAAATATTCTAAAATCAGGAAAAAATATGGGATCAGCACTTCTGGTCCTAAGAATTTTGGATAAGGGATAGCACAACCTGTATTTGTCATATAATCAATTCAAAATTTATTGAGATAGTTTGCATTCTTCTGACATGGCAAATCTGTAAAATCAGGTGTGGATTTTATGCTTCACAAACTATCTCGATTTGTATTAGCCATTATTTCAAATGCTCAATAGCCAAATATGTCTGTGGCTGCCATATACGGACATTGGTCAGTATAGGTCTTCTACATCTTTGGATATTTCCATGGGTCCTTCATAAGGTTAGCTGAAGGAGAACATCATCACCGTTTTCACTGTACAGCCACAGTTAGCTCATTCAGAAAGTAAAGCATAATTAATTTTAATCATGTTTTCAGAATGTGATCACATGAATTCCTGTAACCCAAAGGCTTTCTACAGCCATTTTTGATACTCATGTCATCCCACGGTGCATCACAGATTCAGACAAATAACTCAAACTCTTGACTGGGTGCTGAGCTATACATTGAAACAGCATGTGCCTTACTTTGCTTTTCCCCAAAGTAGACTCCAAGACAAGAATTTATGAAGATTGAGTTCATTACAAAGTGTTCCCTGCCAAGAATAATAAAGGAGAGAGCTAGGCTCAGATAAGAAGAGGCAGAAGGGTGAAATGCCAAGTGAGGTTTCACAACTGGTGACATTAGCTTAATCCCTTCTTGTATAGACTACACCTTAAAGTTGAGTTTTCTGATCAGCAAGGAGGGAGTTGGAGTATGGAAATCTCTGTGACTATTCGTCTTAGTTAAGCGGTGCAAGAAGAGGATGAGCAGTACCCAGGTACTTCCTGGTCTCTTTGCTAGTGAAGTGGGTTCCAGCTTCCACAAGGAGGAACCAATAAAGAGATACAGGTATTGACTGCTGAGAGTGAAAGCCCACCAAGGGGTTGTGTGTGAAAATGGCAAAGGAACGAGAAGGAATATGGTCAGGTTGCCATTAGAGTCTGTGACAGCATAATAACTTGTATTTTAGGACTCTTTGGATGACAGAAGCAACAACTGAGAGCAAGTAGGGGATATGCAATAAAGCTTTGGGGAGATTGGTTCACATGTGTTCTAGAGCAGCATTTCTCACATTTTTATGTGCATTTAAGTCACTGGAATCTTGCTGAAATGCAGAGTTGGTTCAATAGGTTTGAGGAGAGGATAGAGATTCTGTATTTCCTAAAGGGCTCCTAGGTGAGGGCTATTCTGGACCATGGCACGAGTAGAGTGAGCATTGACTAAAACATAGTTAGAAATGTAAGATCTTAGGCTCTAGATCTGCTGATTGAATCTGCATGTCTTCAGGAAACCTTTGCTTTTTTTTTTTTTTTTTTTTAATGCATAGGGAAATTTGAGCATACTGCTGGGTCAGGGACAGCACATTGAGTGGAAAGGCTTTCCAGAACCTGGTTTAGGAAGCACTGTTCCAGTCTTCGTTTACCCCTTTCTCAAACAAATAAAGAAGTTATTTTGGCTATTAGCTTTTGCATAATCCCAAAGGCCTTACAGCTGTTTAAGAACAACACGGCTAAAGAGATAGGGGCAGAGCAGTTCAAGCAGCCTTGGTTCATCGTGAGATTATGAAATACGCTTTGCTGCAGGTTGGACAGATCCTGCTGCAGTGCTTTTGTAAATCCAGTGCTGAGCCTTGGTTAGTATGGCATGTGAAAGGCTGTTTCTTCTTTAATCTGGAGGCGTTGCTTTTCTACTGTCAGAAAAAAAGTTCTGATTGTCACTCAACTTGCTTCAGCCCTGCAATTTAAACCCTGAAGCTTCTGAAGGGACATTTTCTGCTTTATGATTAATCTCTTCTCATGAAGAGGACAACAGGGGCCTGACCCACAGAAAATGGTTCTAAATATCCTCTTCCACAAAATTCTGCTGGAGTTTAAATGCTTGCGTTGTATATTACTCCTGCGGTCCCTTCTCCCCACAGATGCTGGTTTAGACATGACCAGATAAACCAAGTTTTCTTACCATATCACAGGTACTTTTATTTCTAAAGCTATTTAAGTTCTGAAGTTTGTGGCACAGTATTTTATATGTTTGTTTAATATTATGAATGACTGTTTCATAGCTCTCAATTGTTCATCTAACTATTGTTGAATATTTGCTACATTCTGAGCAAGGGTCTTTGCATTCAATAACTAACTCTCATACTACTTTTTGGGAAGGCAGGTAGTTGTTATCCTTATTTTGTAGACGAGGATTCAGGGTTTTGAAGCACTTAATAAAACTTACTTATGCCCTCAGAGCTAATAAAAGTCATCATTTGGGATTAAGTGACTGGTTTCGTGGGCTTTCAAACCTGAACTCATAGATACTGTGCCCACCATAATTTTGTTCTAGAAAATCCAAGGATGGCTGGTACATTCTGTTAAACAAAATAAAAAAGATAAATAAATACATTTAAGTGTATTCTATATCCAACACAATTTAGCACTCTCTATGGGCCAGGCACTGTTCTGAGCATTCTGTAAATAGTTAACTCATTTAATCCTCAAAATGCCTTATAAGATATATTCTATAATCACCAGCCCAGCATAAAAATGGAAAAGCTGAGGGACAGAGGCATACAATAAATGGCACACGGTCACACAGCTAGTGTTGGGTGTACATGGGATTTGCACCTGGGTTTGCCTCTGGAGTTAAAAAAACACACCACTATAATACAATGATGAAGTAAACAAAGTAGAGGAAAATGAGAAATAAGGAAATGTGAGGTGAGCTGCAAAATGTAGGCCTGAAGTCTTGGAGTCACCAACTCAACTTGGACTTGTTTTAGTCATTGCAAAGAGAAAGATTCAATCATAACATGATTCACAGTTGTCCTTGATCTAACTATCACTCATACCATAGTTCAATATCTATTCCCAGTTCTGATAACAGAGAAAAATTTCTCCCATGGGTAATTCAACTTGTGACCAAAAGGGGTTAAGATAAAGATAGTGTCTTCAAGAAGAAATACCATTCTGGCATGTGTTTCTGTTTTCCATTGTTCTGATTCATGTTATTTTAAAATATTCTAATGAATGTATTTTACTTTCCTTTTTTCAATATTACATATATTTGTTATATATGAACATACATCTAACAAATGTTGAACTTTAACATAGTTTTTTTATTACTGTTTTTTCCTTAAAGCTGTACTTAAAACATTGCAAAGTATCGCAATCTAGTTTAAATTCAATCTGCAGTATGATTCTTCCTGAGCTCATTCTTCTCTATGTCCCCAAGAATAAGCACTATTTTGAAAGGTAAATAGCAATACCATATCTACCTTCAAACAGTATTCCGAGGTGAGTGGTATAGACCAGGGATCAGTAAACTAAGGCTTGAGGGCTTAATTCAGCCTACCACCTGTTTTTATAAATAAGTTTTATTAGAACACAGACACATTTGCCCATTTTTGTATTGTCTATGGCTGCTTTCATGCTATAACGGCAGACTTGGCCAGTTGCCACAGAGATCCAAAAAAGTGTAACATACTATGTGGCTCTTTACAGAAAAAGTTTGGCTAGCCACTGGTATGGACCCCTGCATGCTTAAAATCAGAAATAAATTTTCTCATATTACATGTATTCTTTGGCTAATGGTTATTTACTTTCAACATCATTTAAAATGAATCCTGACCACGCATATAGATCTAGTTCATTCATTTTATTATTCCATTCTTTCATTGATGGACATTTCTTGTTTTATCTTTAGATTTTGCCACCTGCTCACCAATGTGGTAAGGATACTCTACATTTCTACTGGCAGAGAATGAAAGCTTTTATTTCCTGAATTCTCAAAAATATTGCTATTATCAGACATTTAGAAAATGCTTGCAAATCTAACAGAAGCAATATGAGTTCCTGGGGTGGTCTTAGTGAACTCTGATTTACCAACATACAATCATTTTATATATTTGATACTTCTACTTAATTAAAAAATTTTCATGTGTGTATTCTTAACCCAGGTTTCTTTTCATTGATTTTTTAAAGGGGATATGGTTTTGTCTGTTTGATGTTTGAGCTTAAATGGAGGCCAGTTTTAGTAGCACTCCTGTTGGTAGAACGCAGTTGTAGAATATAGTAGCTTTGTGTTGTAAATGTCTCCCATGGCACCATCACATGCCAGGTAACCAGGCAATGGCTCTGACCTGACACTAACAGGATGGAGCCACAAAAAAACAGAAAGTATATCCTCTACTTTCAAAACCATATATTAATTCAAAGCATTGTTTGGGGAAATGAAAATACTCTAAAAGACCCCTGAATCTCTCTCTTCTTTGTCTTTGTCTGTCTCTTTTGCCACTCTCATCTCTTTCTCTCTCTCTGTCTCTCTCTCTCTCTCTCTCTCTCTCTCTGCAGATCTTTACAGATGTACAAAGATCCACATTTTGAGAATTGCTTTTGAAAGATGACAGGTCTAGTACATCTCGAGCCCTCTCTAACATTTGTTCCTCTGTCAAATGGGAAAAGTTCAGTGTAGTGAAATCAAATTAAAATGAACTTTAAGAGAATTGTTCAATAGGAAAAAAGTAAAACCCCTTGCTATGTTTGGATAGAGTTTGTTCCCTCTGAAATTCATGCTGAGATTTCATTGCCACTGTGTCAGTATTGGGATATGAGGTCATTAAGATGCAACTAGGTCATTAAGATGGATTAATGCTGCTTTTAGGGCACTGGGTTAAATGTTGTGGCATATACATATACACACATAAAATCTTGATCTATATCTAGCTATCTTTCTAATTATTTCTGTAATTGTGAGTCAATGGTTACTGCCATTAAGTAAAAAGAATGACAAATTATAATGATGCAAAAGCAGGTACTTCTGAAGCGCCCAATTTGGAAGCCTCTATTTATTGTACTCATGTATTTTATTTTTATTTCATTTACTTTTTTTGGAGATATTGGGATTTGCACTCAGGGCCATATGCTTGCTGGAAAAGTGCTCTACCACTTGAACCACACTCCTGTCCTTTTTGCTTTAGTTATTGTTTTCCAGAAACGGTCTTGCATTTTTGCCTAGGGTCAGCCTGGACCTTGATCCTCCTACTTATGCCTTCCATATAGCTGGGATGACAGGAACGCACCATCAAGACCAGCTTGTTGGTTGAGAAAGGGTCTTGCTAACTTTTTGATCAGGCTGGCCTCTAACTGAGATCCTCCCTATCTCTGCCTCCTGCATAGATAGTATTACAGGTGTAACTCATCATGCCCAGCAATACTTATATTTTTAAATGAAATTTATTTTTAAAGCAGTCTTAGATTTGTAGCAAAATTGAGTGGGGGGAACACAGGTTTCTCCATCTATATCCTCTGAGTCCCATCTGTTTATGTCTCCTTTTATTTAATTAGTTTTTCAAAAGTTCTTAGAATATGTCATAATTTAAAATGAGATATTTCCATTTTTGTAACATATATAAAGGAGCTAACTTTTTGTAATGCTTTACATTCATAGTCTACTTACTGGTGAATTCTTATTGCTGTCATTGATCATGGCATCATTCTGACTACCTCTACTTGTAAGTGGTAATAGCCTAAGATTTGAGCAAGGAAGAGTATTGTGTAGTTTGTTTAGAGCATGTTTTTCTCACCTCCTGGCATGCATCAGAATTCATCCTGCTGAACATTTGTCTTAATGACAGAGTGAAAAATATTTTAATGAGGAAAGATGTTATATGAGCTACAAAGACTTTTGCTAACATCAGAAAGGATTATCTGAGAAGTCACTGCATTTATGATACTATATAGAACATTTAGAATTTGGGGAAATTTTTCTGCCATGGTTTCTTTGTATTATTAGGTAGCAGAGAAAATAGTAGATTCTATAGTCAAAATGTTCTCATTTTCTTCTCATACTCAAAAAGAAATGATTGCCAACTGTATAAAATTATAAAATAAAACAAAAATCCAATAGTAACAAACCCCAAGCAGGAAGCACAATTGAGCACAATCTCATAACTATTGGGACACTGGCATAGCATATTGCTCAAATGATATAATATTAATAATATCAAAGAGAGGTGCATAGTCATTTTTAGACCATGTACCTCAAATGTTTTTAGGATACAATTGATAAAAGCACAATTCAAGCTAACTTGGGAAGTAGGAGACTTGGTCAAGGGCACTGGGTTTTTCATGCAACTCAAGGAAAAATTGGACAAATCACAGCAAAAGAATGTATTAATAAAACGAGATCATCAGGAATCTGGAGCCCGAATGCCAATAGACTTTCTTCATTTTTTTCCCATTAAATCTCTCTGCTGGGTGACATGATTTTTTCCCCTACTGATGCATTCTTCCCCATGGCCACTAACTGGACCAAGAGTTGTCCCATATGATATCTCCTACCACTAGAGAAAATCGGACTGATTTCCTCACTTGCATTATGAAGAATCCTGGGAATGATCTGATGGGTCTTCCTCTAGGAAAATCAATTCAGGTAAGAACACAGCAGTGTCTATGAGAACTGAATCACTGGAGCTAGGAGAGGAGCAGTGAGCAAGAGGGAAGAGCGTAGTGAGCAGAAGAAAGGATGTATGCCATCTGTTAGATCTTTGGGATCTCACAGTTCTGTGTCTTATTCTTTTTTTAATAAAATAAGCAATAAATTCATACTATTGAGTTGGTTGCATGAATGAATGAATGAACAAATGAAAAAGACTTACTTCTAGGCTTTATAATTTTTGGTTTTTGAAATTAATCTGTCTCTATAAGGGATTTTTTTTTTTTTTGATGGTACTGGGGATTGAACTCAGAGCCTCATGTTTGCTAGGCAGTGTTGTACCACTTGAGCTACACCCCAATCCTCCTATAGTTATAAGTTTTATCACCATTCTTGGCTATAGTTAGTTGGTAATTCTGGCTTTGTACATTCCTATTGTAATGTTAACTATGGTTGTAATAGGTTGTAATTGTAATAGGTTACAAAAAACAGTTGTCCAGGGTGTAACATGGGGCTGAGGACTGAGGGAAACCTCCAATTAACAAAGTACAGAAGCTTTTGTGTTAAGGATTATGGCATCTATGTTGCCCACATAGACATGTTTCTTGCTTTGTGTTAAGTTTTGGGCTGTATTCCGAAGAACTATTGCCTAATTGCCTTTCCCCACATAAGTGAAGGAGTACTATACTAAATTGTACCAACATGATGATCTAAGGGAGCATGTGCATGCCTGAAAGTGCACTGAAGGAGATGTAGATGTATCATCATCTACATTTTGGAGAATGCTTCTGAAAGGTGACAGGTTTAGTGCATCTCTAGTCCTGCTAGCATTTGTCTTCTGCCAAATGTGAAAAGTTTGATGTAATGAAATCAAGTTAAAATGAACTTTAAGAGAATTGTTCAATGGGAAAAAAGAAATCCCTAGCTATTGTTTGGATATGGTTTGTTCCCTCTGAAATTCATGCTGAAACTTAATCCCCATTATGTTGAAATTGGGAGATGAGGCCGTTAGGAGGCAAGTAGGTCATTAAGAAGGATTAATGAAGGCTGGGTACAAGAGGGAGAGTGCCTGCCTAACAACAGCAAGACACTGAGTTCAAAATTCCAGTACTGCCAAGAAAAAAAAAAAAAGGATTAATTCTGCCTTCAGGGACTGGTTTAATTCTTGTAGTAGTGAGCAAGTTCTATAAAGTAAGGCCACCTTTCAGATTTTGTTGCTTCTATGTACTCCTGCTCATCCTTTGGCTTTTCTGTCATTTTATGTCATAGCACAAGGCCCTTGCCAATCACAATTTCTTGGCATTCAAGTGGTACTGATTATCTGCTAAACAAAATCTGACAAAATTAGAACTCTGTTCCTTGGAAATTGAGTTGTGAACTATGCACAGGTAGTTCCTCATTAACTTATTAGATAATGACTGAATTCTGCTAAAATGTAATTTTCTCATTTGGAAATCGATTTGTTTTAAATTACCTTAATTATATCTCCCAACTTTACTTTAAACCTTTTGGCAAGCTGAATTTTTCTCCTTTAAATGAAGGAGTGTTTGGCACTAACAAACCTCCTTTGTCCCTCCTCTGCTATGAGAATTATTCTTTGCCTTTGTCCTTGATGATTTCATCTTTCGTCATTGCTCACTGCCTGTGGAGGTCATGGAAAAGTGGATCATACACGTCAGTTTTTTTTTTTTCTTGTTTTTTAATTTTAAGTCAAAATACTGGAATCATTCAACTTAATAGTTCTTTCTGGCTCATATTATTCATCTCTCTAGTTCTATTTCAGAACCACACTGTGCCATTTTCTAGCTATGAGACCCACTGTTAACTGCTACCTAATAATCATTTGCCTAACTGAAACCCAACAGTATCCAGATCATCATTATATACAGCTAAAAATTTCCCAACTTCCCCAGCTTTAGGGTGGACATGTGTCAGATGGCTGGAGCCATCCTATGTTTTCCAGACACATTGGTCTATGAGGAAAAGGTCATAAGAATTACCTGGGTCTCTGTCCTGCTATTCCTGTGCTACTAAACCAATGCCAGGGACCATCACTTTGAGGCTCTCTGCTGTTTGAGGAAAAATAAAAAATAAAAATAAAAGTTTATTTGTCTAAGCTAGTGTTTGGTTTAATTTACTCTGGATTCCTTACTCCAATGATAGCCACAATAATTCTTTTCAAATAGTTTGGACAGTTTCTTAAAAGATAAGCCTTCAGATTTGTATCCTGGGAAATAACTGATCATAAATTGTTCTGCATGAGGAACAGAGGAAGGAATGAAGGGGATGATGGTTTTGTCTGTATTCCTTTAATTAGTTCCCCTTTGGTTTTTGTTGTTGCTGTTATTATTTGTTTGGGGTTTCTTATTTGTTGTTTAGATTTTTTGGTTCTAGAGATTGAACCTGTGGCCTCACACATGCTGAGTACCACTGAGCCCCAGCCCCTTCTAGACCTGTTTTTATCCTTCCCCACATTCTCACTCCCATGTTCTGTTGGTTGGCAGTCCACTAGTCCAGAGGCTCCCTAATTGTTTCTGAGCAGGTCTGTGACTTCCTCAGCTATACCTGACTATGTGCCTGAGACTGTGGTTTTTCTCTGCTCTGCTTAATCAGACATCTTCTTTCCATTTTCTTATTCACATTTACTGAAATCTGCCATGTCCTAGAGGTCATCTCATTCTCTTTGTCACTGGGTATTTATGTTCCTTTACCATCATTTTCACAGGATCAAGAGAGATGAGAGGTCACAATTGTACTCATAATTTTGTGCTCCAAAACTAACTTTGATTTCCCCTCCCTAACCAGCGCTCTATCTCTGTAAATGCAATTCCATAAAACCCTGAGGTCATCCTTAGCTCTTGCCTTTCTCTCATACCATACATCACATCCAACAGCAAATCTTGGCTTTGCACTGAAAACACACCCAGCATTCCATCACTTTTCACTCCTTCACTCTAAGCACTCTTGCCTCTCTCTACTTTTTGCTTCTGCATTCCTATCATGGCTTTTCAACAGAGCAGCCAGGGCAATCTTGTTAAAATATGTCTTATCAAATCAATCCCTTGCTCAAAATAACCCAATAATTTTAGATGTCATTCAAAATAAAGCCAAATTCTTATAGTATCCATGTCACTATTCAGGTCAACCTTCTCCCCTTCCCTCAACTAACCTCTCACTGTTATTTCTTGCACATTTCCCCCTTTCATAACAGTCTTGCCAACATGCTGGCTACATAGGCCTCAGAATTTCTTCTTTCCAAGATATGTGCTTGACTCACCCCACCATCTTCTTTAGTGTTTCCTTAAATGGCATCCTGTTACCAAGGCCCTTTATAACTAACATGTTTAAAACAAACATGCTTCCATCCCCAACACTTCCTCTCACCTTCTCACCTTTCTTTTCTCCTGCAGTATCATTAACTTATAGAAATTATATAATTTATTGTCAATCTACCCCCTATTCTTACATGTTTAAATAACTCCATTTAAAATAGTACATGGAACACAGCAGGTAGTTAAATATTTGTTGACTAAATGAATATTATTATATAGCCATTAGGAAGATTACCAACAAGGTGCTTTCAATTTTTTTTTTTCTTTTTTATCCTTAGTGATAGACTATTCACTGGGAACATTTGACTAACCTACTCAAGATGCTTATCTGAACCCAAGGCATTTTGATGTTTGGCTAGAACATCTTACAGAGGAGAACAAAGAGCGGCAAGTCACCCTGACGGTAGCAGGTAGGGTGGGGGGAGGTCCTTTGCTACTTACCATGCATGCGTAGCATCTCCATTAGTAGCCCACTGCTCATCTGCAATGCACACACAACCCAAGTGCAAACAGTGTGCTTGTTGAGAAAACTCACTTTCCAGACAAGTCTCCTAAACCTCCTATCAAATTCCTACCTTTTAATTCCATGGTCAAATTGAAATCTAGAAGCAATAGATGTGCTAATTGTGGCCCCTTAAGTGGTGAGATACTCAGAAGGAGAGACTAAATCAATGCTTCATCACCAGCACTGACTCTACAGACGTGTTCAAAAGCCCCTGGGAACCACATACCTCTTAGGGCCCACAATATTCAGTCAGGCACAGTATTTATTGAGCATCTATCATGTCCCAGGCACTGTCCTGATACCTGGCATCATCTTAACCTAAGGGTTAGGAGCGAGTACGGCTGGCTTTGAGGGAAGACACTCCTTTCTTCCTTTCTTCCTTCCTCCCTCCCTCTCTTCTCCTTCTTTTTGTTTTTTCTTCTTTATCTGTGTGCCTGCTTCAAAGTGAGGCACAAAGATAATACATTCAAGCCATACTCAGCTGCCAGGCATCAGAAGCCAAGGCGGGGAGGAACAAAGGGGAAGCATGTCTCTTTGTTATGGGAAGGATGGACAGAAGCAGGGAGATGCTGCTGAGCCGGTTTTCTGTCTTCCCTGACTGTGGAGAGATTGGCTTATATTCACAGTAGCCTACAGTCAGAAGTCCCGGTCATGTTTGTCTCAGGTTTTAAATTTTCCCTTCACTTTGACTTGCTTCCTTTATGAGGCATTCTAGAACACTTCCTGGTTCCAAAGAAGCTCATGTTTAACAAAAGCAGAAAAGATAACTCAGTGGACAGAAGGCAAGAGCTGCTTTCTTCCATAATCACCAGAATAGCAGTTGCAGCTGTTTCTCTGTATGTAGATAAGAGACTGAAGTCCAGGTTGTCCACTTTTCTCTTTTTATTATGTCTCTTTTTCTACTTCTGAGCTTTACACCTTTGTGTGGGTGCTCCAATGGGTGACATTTTCACAATATAAAATTTTAAGATGTGTATGTCCTTCAACTGCCTGACATTCACCCAAAACTCAAGTATAGAACATGGGGGAAGTCTCATTTTGCAACAAAATGAGACATAGCTCAGAGCAGTGTACTGACATAGTAAAAGCTTGGTCTTTTCTTTTCCTTCCAAAGGCATTTATCAAGTATCTCCTACATGCAAGCTCTAGACTGGATTCCTGGATCATGAAAATGACTAAGCTACAATTTTTTTACTTTTAGCAGATAACAAATCCAGGTATCAGACATGCTAACCAATAATTACAGAGTAATAAATGCAATAGAAAATATACATGGGATAAAGAAAAGTAAAAGAGGGGATTAGTATGACTAAAGTACAATATATTGACAGGTAAAATACCAAGGTAAAAACCCCACTGAACAGACACAAAAACAGTGAAGAGCAGGAATGTAAAACAGGTCACGTTAATGGGAGGTTAATAATTGAAGGAGGAGGATAAACGAAGAGGATAAAGGAGAGTGAATATGATTGAGCTACTTTTTATATAGGTATGAATATGGAACATTGAAACCTGTGGAAGTCATTTAAAGAAGGGGAATAGAAGAGGGAGATTAGTGGAGGGAATGAACCAAACTGGGGTACAATATATGTATATGTGGAAGTATAAGAAAGAAATCTCCTTCATAACTATCATATATTGATGAAAGCATTTTTAAAAAGAAAATCTACATGGGGTTCATGGAAAAAACTGAGGGTGGAACAATGAACTATTTCTGGAAATTTTTGAATGGAAGTGGGAATGGATGAGCTCTACTGATGCTGAATCTCCCAGGAGGCCTAAATATGCTTATGAATAGTTGGAGAGCAAAGAGAAGACTCTAGGAGACTGTTGAGTGCTTGAAAAAGGAAGGAAGGAGAAGGAAGAGAAGGAAAGAGATGAGAGAGATCACTGGGGAGTTGAGGGCACTTGGACATGATCTGAATGGTGGGAAGCAATTGGTATGGATGTAGCTTCACATTAAGAAGTGAATTAGGTTCTCTAAAACACAACTACAGAGTGACAGAGATCTTCCCCAGCCCCAAACCTGAAATGACAAACACTGAAGACTGAAGTTATAATGTACAGAAATGGATTATTAGAGAGCTCATCTATTTTGTGGCAGCTACTTCAAAACATAACAATGTAACATATGGAGAGTCTCTGATAAACATATTTTTGCTTGTGAAATAGCATTAAAAAATCCAAATGGCTCAGCCAGTTTGAGAAATTGGCTGTATCTACTGAAGGAGAGCACATGAAGATTTATGACCAGAATTACACTGTCCAGTATATATCCTACGGAAAGGCAGATGTTTGTAGCTACACTATTTGTAACAGCCCTAAAATGGAAACTGCCTGGATGTCCATCCTCTATAGAACAAATAAATAAATTATAGAATACTATTTAGCAAAGACAATAAACACATTAAAACAATAAAAATAGAGAAGAATCTAATTCTTATAAATATAATATTGAATAACAGAAGTCAGAGTATGAAGACTATAGACTCCATTTACATGTTTTTTAAAAACAGGTAAAACTAATTCTAATATAGAAGTCAAACTAAGGATCTGGATTGTAGGGTAGATACATGGGGTCCTGGTAACGCTCTGTTTTGCTTTTTATCTAGGTACTAAGTATATGGATGTGTTTCCTTTTAAAAAATCCATAAAGGTATACAAGTTGGATCTGTGCATGTTTCTGAATATGTTATATTTCAGTAAACCATTCAAAGTCCTGGCTCAATTCCCATTAGTCTGTCTACAAAAATGATTTGTGTTTTGTTTTTCCTATTTATAGGAAAACTATGTTCTCAAGAGAATGTAATATTTAAACAAATAAGGCTTGAAAACAATGGTACCTGTGGGTGAAATTTCTCCTGCATGCCTGGTATTAGACATCTCAGATTCAACCCACTGGGTACTTGTTAGTTCAATCCACAGCTTCTCCATAGACTGAAGCAACATTTGAGTTGACATTTGGCAGAATGTGTGGTAATTAAACAATCTGCCCACCCAAGAATCTCATTGGAGTGTCAAACTATTTAGGACTTCCTAGCAGAGCCTGAATTTCAAATCCTGTCTATCAGGGTGGTAGACCACCTCACTGTTATGTAGCAGAGGTAGGGCAAGAAGATGAGCTTCCCAGAGTACAGGCACAGGAACATCTGTGTTTCCAGAATATCCCATACAAGACCTTGTCTTTCTGAGAGTACTTTTGTTTCCCCAGCCTTCCTAAAAAGCTATCTGTTCAATTTTCACCATGGATGGCCAGAAAAGGAATCAGACCGAAAGGAAAACATATAGAAAATAATTTTGATTTTCTAAATATAAAATAGAGTAGGCTTCACCTTTGCTTCCTTTGCATATTGGGATTCCTCTGGGCTAAATTATGGGACAGATTTCATCACTTCCTGAGATTCTCTAGATAGTGAGTGGTCTCTCCCAACATCTGTACGTTGAGTCCCTGAGACCCTAAGGAAGAAGCCAGCATGTGGCAGTCCTGGGAACTGCTGTCTCTGGCTTGCAACAATTTGCCTTTTGTAACCTATACAATGTTGCTTACACCGCATGGCTTCAGAGAGTAATGTACACACCTGGAAGTGTATTTCTAGGGAGGCTTCTATAGAATAACAGAAAATAGTATAAAGACTTGAATTGGGCAGATAAAAGCAAGCTGTTGTATCTTCAGATGCATTGGCCAATTGAAAATTTGATCTGACTCAGTTAGCTTGCTGAAAATAACACATTTGTCTTCTATAGTCCATGTTAACCTTACAAGTGGGATTTTAAAAGCAATTCACTAACTAGTGCTGAAAAGTGCTTGAGAAATCAAATAGTCCTTTTCCTCAGTGAATGACTTCTGCACTCGGTGAATATAGGCAATTAGAAAAGAACTTCTAAAATTCTTTCCACTACATGGACCAGTTACCAGCATCTCTATTGATGTACTCCGCTTTCCCTCTTCTGGGTGAAATGCCTATTGCTTCTGCCTAACACCAGTCTCACTCACCTGGAGGTGGTGGAAATGCCTGTAATTTCAGCACTTGGGAGGCTGAGGCAGAAGGAGTGTGAGTTCGAGGATAGTCTGGGCTACATGGTGAGTTCTATGTTAACCTGGGTTATGTAAGGAGACCCTATCTCAAAAAAAAAGAAAATAAAAGAAAGAAAGAAAGAAAAGAACTGTTACTAAGTTCCTCTGTGTAGTAGATGAGAATTAAAAAATGTTTTTGGTTAAGAATCAGATTGTAAATATGTTAGGCTTTGTGAATTATATGGTTTATAGTATAAATACTAAACTTTGTCATGTCAAAGCAGCCATAGACAATCTGGAAACAAATGGGTGTTGCTATATTCCAATAAAACTTTATTTATAAAACAGGTAGTGAACTTGACCCCAGGCTGTAATTTATCAAGCCCTCAACTAATTTTAGGGCTCTTGTTTGCTCAAATACATACTCCAGCACTTCTCCTGACCTACATCAGCATTTGGCTTCCGTCTACAGGATCATTTTCACCAGCATATAAACGTGCAATTATTTCTTCCATCTTCAAAATTATCTCTTTACCTCATTTTCAACAGCATCCCATTATCTTTCCTTTTTTTTTTTAATTTGTTTTGCTTTGTTTTGTTTTCTTATGGTGCTGGGGATTAAACTAGAGGCTTTGTGCATGCTTAGCAAGTGCTTTCTACCACTGAGTTACATCCCTGGCCCTCTGCTGCTCTTTAGACTGAAAACTTTCAAAAAAGTAATCTATTTTGATTTCTTAATTTGTTTCCTCCTGTTTTCCCAGAACTCATTCCAATCAGGGATTGGATACCAATCCACTGAAATTGAGCTACTAAGACTACCCACAATTTTTGCGTTATTAGATCCTTTATCTTACTTGAACTATGAGTAATATTTGATCCAGCTGATCACTCTCTTCTCCTTGAAACACTATTTTTCACCTGCTCCCAATGACACACACTTGACTAACTAGTTGTTCATTCTTAGCCTTCTTTTTTTCTGATTCTTTCTTATCTCATCATGTTGGAGTGTACATGACTCAGACCTTGGACATCTTTTTATCTAGAGTCACTTCCTGACTGATCTCATCCAGTTTCATTAAGTACTATGATAACTTTTAATACTATTAAATATCCAGTGACTTCCAAATTTATGTTACATCTGGCACTCAACCTCAGGCCCCATATATTCATCAGCTTACTCAACATCCCCACTTAGATATTTAATAATCTCAAATGGGACATGACCAAAACTGAAACTCTGCTATATACACACAAGCAAAAACTTACATTCTGGGTTATATTTTTCCTATGTCAGTAGTGATATTTTCATCTTTCCTGTCTCTTAGGCCAAAATTCTAACAATATCCTGATTTCTTTTTCTCTCACATGCAACATAAGCACATGGTGTTCTTCTTTTAAATATATATACAGATTTGGACCCCTTTTTATCTCCCCACAACCCCTTGGTCCACAGCCTTAGCAACTCATTTAAAATATTTCAATACTTTCTTGATTATCAATTTGTTTCTATTGTTATCCCTCTCCTGCGGCCCATTATTGAGTAGGTATTAAGTTGGATCTTATCTATCCTCAGCTTCCCTCTAATGGCTTCCAACTCACTCATAATAAAAACCAGATACCTTTCACAACCTATGGCACCCTACAAGAAGTCAACATCTGTTGCTTCCTCAATTCTCCCTGCTACCACTTACTCTCAATTTTGTGCATTCTAGTCCTGCCACACTTGACCTTTGCTCTTTCCAAACATACCAGACAATCTCTTGCCTCAGAGTCTTTGCACTTGCTATTCCCTCAATGTGGAATATTCTCTTTCCAGATATCCTTATGGTTTTTTCCTTACCTGCTTCATGTCTTTGCTCAAATCTCACTTTCTTAGAGACAACAGGGTTGACCAACCTATTTCTCAATACCCTCACTTCTCAGTACTGTCCACTTCTACTTCATTTTTGTTAATATCACTTATCTCTTCTTAATACATCGTATGGTTTACTTACCTATTTTATTGTCTTTCCCTTACTAAAATGATTGCTGCTCATGGAAAGGGTTTTTGCATTTTGTTCTTTGTTTTATCCTCAGCATCTAGAGCAGAGATTGGAACATTGTGGAGAGCTTACTGGAGTTTTGTGAATAAATCAAGGAGTAAATGAATCCAAGCTTTTCAGTTTATGGCTAAAGAATACACCCAAACTGTTGAGGGGCTTGAAGACTCATGTCCATTTGGCAGGAGAGTGTAACTGAGATGTCTAATTCATAGACTCATTCTCCAGTGTGCTCTTCCCTTTATGGTGATCCTTTCTGGGGCCTCAATCTCAGGAATCATTACCCATATGAGTTCCTTCCCCTGCTTAGGTCCTTCCTACAGTAAGCCAAAATTGTGGCCTTGCAATAGGAAATGAGCTTTCATTTGCAACAGTCCTATTTTCTCTAGCAACATAACAGCCCATATTTGTCTCCTCCAGCAGCAATTTCCCAATTGTTTGGTTTGCATTTGTTTAATTAATGGGCTGAATGTTGAAAGGTGAGCATGTAGAACACTGTGTAGTGTTTGTACTCTTCCTGACTTTTAAATTTGGCCTACTTAAGTCATGATATTTGTCTCCCTTACTTTTTAAATTTCAAGTTATATGCCTAGAAATAGAGACTAGAGGGATCCAAAAGATGTTCTTTCATACTATTTTGTCTCCTTTCCATTTGTAGCTTATGGAGGTTCTCCGGTTTCGAATATGATCCAATCTGAGGCACAAATAAGTGGCTGTTATAAAACTGTTGAAAAAATGTCCACAATGGCCATTAAGGGAGCAGATGACTTTGTATTTCTTGAAAAATTGTCATGCTTACAGGCCATATTTCTTAGGAATGTTTTGTAAGTTAGAGAATGTACAAGTGTGCTGGGGAAAGCCAATTCTGCTCTGCAAAATAATATTACATGCTTTCCCAATTGTGCTCAGTGGTCAGGACCTAAGGTTTTATTTAGTATAGTTTTTAGTATAGTTTTATTTAGTACATTATTTTTCTTCCTGAATATGAATCTGTACTAAAATGCTGTGAAATAAAGTCCATAAGCCTTATCCAGTCCATAGTTATGTTTTATTTGGCTCTCATGATGAATGAAAATAACCATTGCTAATAGTTAAGCTGGATTGGGAACAAAACCCAAAAATCTGACAACACTGAGCCCATACTTCTCTAAGGAAGAGAGCCTCAAAGAGTAGTAACTGTTCTGGCAGCATTATTTCAACTGGGAAATTGTTATAGATACAAATGCCCCATAGCTCCATCCCAGAATTGTTGGGGCTGAAGCCCAGCAGAGAAAGCCACTCAGGTGCTTCTGATACATGCTGACGTTATATACACACATCTCCAAGACAATTGGTAGGAGCCCAAGAGCAGTTACACTGATTAGAATGGTCCATTTAGATTTTCAGGTTGCTACAATTGCTCCAAATCCTCTCTGTCTACCTTTTTGCAATGTAGTTATTAATATCCCTGCTCAGCTTTTGCAGACACTTACGCCTACAAATCTTGAGAATCAGTGATTGTCCTTGGGCCTTGTGCTATTCCAGGAGTTAAGTGATGGATGACCAGGGATTAAAAAGTACATCAGTACCTCCTCAGTGGAAGGGACTCTCAAGGAAGCCTGGATCAAGACTCGGAGAGCTAAAGGCTCTTCCAGACCAATGGAAAAAATCAGAGCGTCAGAGTCTGTGTTGAATATGTACAAGTGAGGTGTAAGAGTTGTGCTTGGGTCCGGGTACAGGTCCAGGTTCTGTGCTGGACTAGAGAGAGCTGAAACCAAGAGGAAGTAACCATGGTAAGGAGGAACACTCCTCTAAATAAGGTTAGTGAATGGCATTGTGGGAATTTTCAAGGAAGACCCAGTCATGAAGAGAATTGGGAAGAAGTTCAGCAACTAGTGTGTCCCCTCAAGGATGTCTTGTCCAAGTTTTACCTCTTGTTTTTCCTCAGACCATGAAGAAATTTCCATTGCTGATACCTCCAACTTTACCATAAATCATGTAACTGTAAGTAGAGAATGGTTGTAAGTCAAGGATAGGAGGGTAAAGGGGTCAGTGACATTTACTACCTCCCCTACAGCTTTGCAGAGAAGTCAGACAATTCCAGAGAAGTGAACTGTAGTCTGGAAGTTCCAAGTTAGAGCAAAGACAAATGCCCATTTGTCTGCAGGGGAGCAGGGGATGCAGGGAGGATTGTATGATTTAGAGAGCAATATGAAACAAGCCACCTATTTCCAAGATACATTCAGGAGAGACACCTCTGGAGAGATGTGGTTGTTAGACATAAGGAAGGGCTGGCAAGTCATGATGGGTAACAAAAGTATCATTGTTATTTAATTGCAAAAGATACCACATTCTTAGTCTGGCAACAGAGGGAGTGGTTGAAAGATTGTTTCTTCCCATGACTGTCTCTCAGGATTCACTTGCCTTAAAGAATACATAAAATATTCAAGTGATTTAGGTAAGAAAAAACATGCATGTGAACTACCTTTCAGAAAGTTTAAGTGTTAGTTCTAGTTTAAATTTCTAACTGATCTAAGAGATTTCTCAGAAATCTATGGTAGTGTTGCAACTGAGCAGCTTCCTTCAGATTTACGTCTTCTCTAACCAGCCTATACCCAGTAATTCCCTTTTCCTGCCCTTATGCTCCCTGTCCTAATGCTTTATTCTTCCATACAGATCTCCATCAGAGATATGATACATTCACAGCTTACTCATGGTTATCTGGTTTATTTTCTCTCTCAGAGACAATGGCTTTGTTTAACTACTGATATCTGTATATCTGGAATTGTGGCTGGCACAGGGGAGGCACCCACCCAACAAATGTGTTGAGTGAATGAATGAGTTGGAATCCATTTTTCAACAGTCTCTCTGGATATATTTAACTTTTAAAGATGCTCAGGTTTCTGTTGGGTATTCTACATGACAGAAGTCATCTTTGGATTAAGCATTAAATATGGTATCATACATTGGCTCTAGAGAATAAATAGAATGCTCTGATATAATACTAACAATTAAAAGTGTGAATAATAAGTTTTAAATGTAAAATGACATTTGTGAATTTTAGCCTTTTGGCTGGGCTATTTCAATGGGGGGAAAATACCCTACAGCATATTACAGTCAGAGAAGGTAAAATATTCTCTGTAGTTTCATTAATTATACAGGAATACCAAGTAGCTGCTGGAAAAATCATTATAGATATAGCCCTGATGGGGAATATTGCAGGGCTCTGAAATAAAAATCCCTATACAAAATTAGTGGGTAGGAAGCACTGAGAGCAGAGAATTGAATATATTTTAAACACAGCTGCATATAAGTTTAACACAGTTTAAGATATGCAGGTTTGTACGCAACATAAGATCTATATATGCTATTAGTTAAAAACTGCCCTGAAAATGACTGTCATTTATTGAATGTCTTAAATTTAATCTCATGAATGTGTTGTTTTTAAAGGGGAATATGGTTGTGTTTGAGGAAAGTAATTTAAAAATATTTTGTAAATGTTTAGCATTTGTTTGGTTATATTCATCCATCCATTCAACTTCACAGCCATGTACTGAGAAATGAGGTATATACAATGTAGCAAATTGACAGTAGGAAACTAGACTTAGAACGATTGCAGGACAAATGCAATGCTGTCACACAAAGCCGAAGTGCACTGAAATCTCTCCAATTGTGCATTACACTGTAGAAGCAAATGGGTAGCTTGCTTATTAAAGGGAGAAAATAGATTAGGTTTTAACACACTTGGAGAGAGTAGTTTCTAAATGCCTTACAGTATTAAAACTGGTTGGCATTTTATTCATTCTATTGTAAGAATCGAAGTCAGGGTTATGTAAATGTTGGAAATAAATCCCTGTCAGAAATCACTAACAAAGTAGAGGTCAGGCTAATACATTCATTGTACCTTATAAAATCGTCAGGGCACTGAGAATTAGAAAATTACAGATCACAATGCCCAGACAATGTATACTGACCTGGAGTAACCTTGTAATTATAATGTATGACATGAGATGCTTTAAAAAGGCATATGTATGATATGCAAAGCTTTAAAGTATTCTTAGATTCATATTCGTAACTCCTGAAGGAAATGGTATGAAGAGCAGAAACATAGAAAAAGAAGGCTTTTCTTTAAAAATGCTCATTTCAATATTTTTAAATTGCTAATTGGACATTTCTAAAGGAAGCATGATACTTGAGTCCAGGGATCCTAGATGTTCACAGCTTCCTGTGTGCTATAGTGTACTTGTACTGCAGTTATTTATGAATGCATCTAAAAGGTCCATTATCTTAGCAGAATAGCAATCCTTAGTGGAGAGGCCACCTTCAATACATCTTTCTAGTTCAAAGCTGAATAAATATTATTTATAAATATTTATTTAAATTTTTACTTTTTATTCTTTCACATATTAATTAACTACTAGATGAATGGTGGTGGCCTATAGGCTGTGTAGTGAAAGAGAAGTTAAAAGGTGTTGAAGAGTTGGGTGTGGTAGTCCATGCCTATAATCACAGCACTCAGGCAGCTGAGGCAGACCACGAGTTCAAGTCTAGCCTGGGTTATACAGTGAGACCCTATCCCCAAAAATAAACAAAATGGGTGATGAAGTGGTGGAAATATTATGTATTCATGTATTAAAATGGAAAAATGAGACCCTACTCTAAGAATGGGGGAGAGAGAGGTAAAGGTTGGAGTGGGTGAAGATATATTATAAACATCTTTGTGAATGTCATAATGTATTCCTAGTACAACAATCATGATAATAAAAATTAAAAAAAAAAGAAATGGATATGGAGTTGGAAGTTGTGTAGAAAATGCCTTAGAATAAGATGTTTAGGTGTTTTTCAAAGGACTTATTCCTAAGGAAAACAAATCTCCATAATTCAAAGTAGAAGCTATTATTTAGAAGTGTTCAAATTACATTTAGCAGCTGAATTATTTTTAGATGGAATTTTAACACAAGTTAAATATGACGCAAGTTCAAAATTTTTCACAAGTATTCATACAATATCACAAGAATTCAGAAAGAGGCAACAGCTTTAGGTATCTCCATCTGCCATACCTTGGCCACTTCTTCTTGGAAAGCCACAAGATTCAAATGGGAAATGTTCACCAGGTCAGGCCCATACACCACTGTTATCATGCGATGCTCCAGACGCCCAATGTTTCCCACATCCAGAAGTTCACGTAATTTGGGGTCCTGGATGATAAATATTGAAAAAAATTAGTCTATAATGAGAGATTTCAAGTAAATAATTTAATTTTGAAAGAATGAGAGCTTTGAATGACCTCTAAACAAAGCTACCTTTTATTAAGAGAAATTTGCATGAATTGAAGTCTTTCACCTCACAATGGCCTAGAGAGGAGAAACAACTTCCCCAAAGGCGGTGGAGACAGAATTTCTGGCTCAAGACCGATGGCCTTCAGTAAAGTGCTCTTTCTGCCATGTTGCCATTCGGCAACACAGTTTTATGTGGCACAATTCTCCCTTTGTTTCCACCAATCTTTCCATGAGTTGTATATTAAAATGAAGCATCTCCATATTTCCCCTGAATTCATGGATATATATTAAGACTAACAGAATAGTTCTAATGGAATCAAACCACTTATTAGCCTGCTATAGTTTGGAGAGTAAATGTCCCTCAGGGGCCCATGTGTCCCTAGCTTGATGCTATTGGGAGATGGTAGAAACTAAGAGGTGGTGCTTAGTGGGAGTTCCCACTCAGGGTTTGTACCCTTGAATTGGATATTGGGACCTGGGCCTCCCTTTTTCCTCTCTATTTTTCACCTTTTGGTCATGAGATGAATGGATTTGCTGTGCCTTTCATGCTTCTGCCTTGGTGTGCTACCCTTCATTACCCAACCAGAAGACTGATTGATCATAGACTGAAACCACCAAAACTGAGCCAAGATAAGCCTTTTGCCATTCTAAGTAGATCATCTCAGGTATTTGTTGTAGTAACAGAAAGACGTTTAACAATGCTGTTAAGATTGGGGCAGATACACAGCCAGTGCTCTCAGTGTGGATCTCCTCCAACATGGAGCACAGAAGTAAAGAGATAGGGTGCTAGAGTGAGCAAAAGAACAGCACCACCATGGGTATGGTAGTTTAAATTCTATCCTCAGAATGTTCTGGGAGTTGGACGTAGGGAATTTCTGCCATCTTTTCAGATCAAGTTGCATTCTCTGGAACATCACAAGCGAGAATCCCTTGGAGATACAGTTTTTCTGGGAAAAGGACGTTTCTAAACTTTTGGAACTCAAAATAAAACCTAAAATAGGGCTTAGTCAACTTGGCTGGATTTATTTTCCTCCCGTAGGACAGGCCCTGAAGGACTTCTCAGTCCATGCAGAAAATTAGATTCAAATCAATCACTTAGCAAATTTGCTGCCAGCTTCTGAACAAGGAATAGACTTGCATTCTTATTTACTTAGCTCAATGCTGGGCCAACAGGGCCTGATTACTGAGGGTGGTTATTCTGACTTCCCTTGTGAGGTAAAAACCATCCTTACAAAGAAAGAGCATAATTAAAAAAAAGAAAGAAAACAAACAAAAACTTTCTAGCTGAGTTACTTTATTTGGCACTATTAATTCTCTCTTTCTCCTCTGTTTGGCTGCACAAAGAGGAACATTTTCAGGTAAGTTATAAAGAGAGAAAACCCCATTTCAAAGCTTTACCCAGTATATCTGAAGCCTAAACTCCATTGTCAAGTTGAGAATTTATCAAGTAAATTAGGCCTCCCAGAAAGATCAAAAGCTACCACGAAAACATCTATTTTATGACCTAGAAAAGAAGCGATATATAATAAAAATTTTTATTAAATAAATAATTTTGAAAGGGAACTTTTTAGCATTCTAGCAGTAATGAAAGATTAAAGAAGAATGTTCAAGAAGAATGAAATGTTTTGTGAAGGCTAATTAAATGATACCAGCTGTTTTGTGAAATGATTAATTGCATCAGTTTTTGAAACACTGTTGAAGCAAGGTTAGAGAAAAAGTATGTTTGATCAGTACTTGTAATACTGATTCTCAGAAACCAACTGAGACTTGTAATTATGGACCACAAGTTCTAAGTCAGTGATTACAGAGTTTATCAGTAGCTTCACCTATATCATTTAAGGGGCAAATATTTGGGAATGAATTGACTCTTAACTTTGGGCTCGCTTTTCCCTTTCAGGGAGAGCCACGTGAATTGTCCTCTGGCTTTTTTCTATCTCAAGTATTTTCTGTTCAGCCTGTTCTACTTCACTGCCCAATTCTCATATCCACTCAAAACACTTTTGCTCACTTATTAAAGAGTTGATTGGTTAAAGAATTCCACCTTTCAAAATTTCAGGGATAAGGTGTTGAGCTCAGAGGTTCACTTCAATTATCATTGAGAGACAGGAATTAAAGCAAGTATAGACCACCCAGAGGAGGTGCCCAGAATAGAAAATAATTCTAGAAAATAACTTCTGGTATTCCCATTGCCTTTAATAACATTATTGTTATTTATAGTCAACAAGAATATATAAGAAAAATAACAAACTCTTTATAGTAGCTTTGAAAGTTTTCCCACCAATGGTTGTTTACATGAATTTAAACTTTTTTATTTTTATGTAATTATTTTAATTTATAATTTACATAAATATGTATAATTATGCAATTATTTTAAATTTTATGTAATTAGAAATCACTCATAAAGTACTTAGAGGTAGTGTCTGGGATTGGGAGGATGAAACAGGCTGATAAAATGAAGCTGATGGTTAAATCTGAGGATTCATTATATAAGTCTCTGTATCTGGGGTGCTTCACATTTTTACCACAAAATTTTTAGAAGAGGTTATTGAGCATAACTGGAGAATGACTTTGAGAAGCTGTTTTCATAGGAGAAACTTATTTTCAGGTCATTTTGTTCTGGATATAAACAGAGAAGCAACTTAATGTAATAAGCAAGCTCCTTACTAATGTGTTTGGGGTCATGGATCCAAGCTGATGGCAGAGACCCACCTTTCCCTGGGACACCGGGGCAGGAGTTAAGTATTCTTAGGACACTGTTAAATACTGTTAAAGCACTATTACTGATAACATTTTGTTGCAAACACCCTTTTGAAACTTTGTTTTTCCTTTGCATTTGCTGAGATGTTGGGGGCTTGGGAGATTTAATTCCCTAATAGACAGCTGTTAGATCCTTCCCCAGCCTCCCCACTGCACACGCATGCTGCCTTGAGTGAAGGACTGTCAGCCAACCAGCTGGACTACCCTCCTGCCAGCACTGGACACTCTGAGCCCAAAACATGACTTTGGCTCCAGAAGGCATTACCCCAGCAATCAGCTTGGGCTGGACTTTTGCCACCACCAGACTCAGTGAACTCTAGGAGACCCTGCGGCTACTTCCACCCAACCAAGAAGGGGAGTGCTTCCTTTGCCTGGTGGCTCAGTAGAAGACCCATGACTGGTGTAAACACAGTCCTTCTTTAACATAAAGCGCCACCATGACTGCTGATAGGGACTGTGCCAGGATTATTACAGACTTCTTGTCACAACTCCTTTCCAGCCATATAAGCAGGTTGCTCAGTTTACTTTATGACAGCAGAGAGACACCTTCCTGTGTTGCTGCTCCCTGTTTTCACAATAGCAGGTCCAATAGACTTTTCTTGAGTGAGCTGTTTTACCTTTTTTTGATTCTTGTCATTCATTAGTAGGGCGGTGCAGAGGCAGTAGCAAGGGCAGGGCAGCTAGAATAGCAGTAGAGCTAACAACAAGCAGTTCCCAAGGTCACAGGAGCAGCCTTGTACCTGACAGCTGGAGCAGGCTGTCAAAAGCTTTGGACTCAAACTAAAGTGAGAACTGTAACATGCTCTGGCCTCAGGCTATAGATTGGCTAGGCTCCAACCTTGAGATGTGGAATTCAAGCAAAGGCCACCACCTGCCCACTGGGCAAAGAAGCTACAATGCTGAAGGGTGACCTGCTATTGCTATAAATCCATTGCCACTGTTTTCAAAAACCTGTCAAGGGCCTGAAATAACTGGAGGAACTTCACCTTGCCTACATACTATTTCTATCCAGTAAAGGAGGACCCTAACCAGTTGGTTTGTGTTACCACCATTGATCATTTTACAATATACCCTTGGTATCTATAGGAATATGGTTCCAAGGAGACAGCTGTTGAGGAAAACCCACAAATGGTCAGGATGCAGAGTTCAGTACTGTACTGTGGATTCTTAATTTGTTTTTCCTATTATGTCACTCATCTTCCACTAAAGACATGCTGCCTTTCGACACATCTAAAAATGTTCACTTTATTCTTAAATTAAGCACATTATATGCCCGTTTGGGCTTGGAAGGATTACCATAACTTTTACCCAGCATTTTGGACATTTGTATGATTTTAGGGAGGCATGTTCTCACAAAATTAAGGACAGGTAAACACTCAGCAGATCTCACAAATGATTTAAACACAACTGATGATAATACGGACTTTCTGAGAGCTTCTCCATGTCAGTTGAGCTGAATAATGCAGGTGTGAGAATTTGAAAATTTTGTTTGTGAACTTCTTTTGATTTAAAAAAAATTTTTGATCCTACTTGGTTAAAACCTTGTGTAGCAAATCTGTGAATAAGGCAAGGTTACTGTATCTTTAAAATTATACTTTTTTCTTCATCTATTTCACTTTTATCAACAATAAAATTGGTTATGTTAGAATTTTTTTTTTTTTTTTTAGTGGTACTGGGTGTTTAACTCAGGGCCTTCACCTTGAGCCACTCCACCAGCCCAATTTTTTGTGATAGGGCTTTTTAGATAGGGTCTCACAAACTATTTGCCCAGGCTGGCTTTGACTATCCTCCTGATCTCTGTCTTCTGAGTAGCTAGGATTACAGGTGTGAGCCACCAACACCTAACTACTCTTCACAAAGAAAGCAAACTATTTCTATAACTCTGTTTTGACTATTCAATTTTTCTGTTGAAGAACACTAAAGAATATAGCTCAAAAAAAGTATCAGTTGACATGAACTTTATTTATATAAATATATATATATGATTTCTTTATTTGATCTGTTCTAATTATAGCAGTTTTACTTTTTTTTAATCACTTCCAGTTCTAGCAGCCAGCATTACTATATTCGTAACAGACGATAATCTCAACACCACTTTTTATGACCACACTAGAAGAGGAGTGTGGGGAGTGGATCATAATCCATAGTTGTGCCTACATGAGCACAACTATGCCCAATAATCTGCAGGCTGAGTTGGCATGGCCCAGTCACAGAAGCGGGTGAGGGCAAAATGCAGCACAGCTGCTTTTCCTAAGATATTTACATTAGAGAGTAGCAATCACAGGTTCCTCTTGTTCTGCAGAACTACAGTGTCACACCCCCACCCCCAGAACGGCTGCTCCACCTCCTTGTTTGCCACTGTATATAATAAACTCAGGAGGTGGACGAGTCTGCTGCTGCTGCAGGCTGTTGTGGGTCTCCATCTGAGCGCCCAGCCCACCTGACCCCCATTTTCTGCATGTTTGTCTTCTGTCTTTTGTCTTTTCTTAATCTCCCATTGCTCCCAGTTAGGTTTCTAGGACAAGTTCACGCAGCTTGCAAGAGGTGGCACCTGAACAGGGACCCAGAGGGCTGTGTGAGAGAGGAGACCCTATCCTATTTAGCACTTATCCTGATTCTTCAGTTACCCAGAGGTAACTTAATTTTACCTGGGTTTGGCATAATCTCCTGTATTTATACTTTACAATCCTGGGAAAAAAAGAGCCCTTTGATTATATAGATGTAGTATGAATTATAGTGTCAATAGAATTCTTAGACTTTACCATATGAAATCATCATATATTTACAGTAGGTATAGATGTAGTTACTCAGGCATACTTCATATCTGCAACTATAACTACTGCTATTTCTATAGGAGTAAAAGCATTAAGCTGATTAGTCACCCTATGCAGAGGAAACATTAAATAATCACCAGCTATATTATGGATGTTAGTCTTTATTTTCCTTTTTACAGTAGGAGGCTTAATAGGAATTCTCCTATCAAATTATTCCCTTGATATTGTTCTCTATGATACATACTATGTATAGCCTATTTCCATAATGTTTTATCAACAGGTGCAGTATTCACAACCATAGGAGGGTTTATACATTGATTTCCATTATTTTCTGTCTATTCCCTACATCCAACATAAGCAAAAATTCATTTTACTATAATATTCATAGGAATAAATCCAACTTTCTTCCCTTGACATTCTCTTGGATTATCAGGCTTGACAATACTCCAATTACTCAGATGTCTACACTACATGAAATACAACATCATCTATGGAATCATTTCTTTCTTTAACAGTTATAATTCTTATCATTTTTGTAATATGAGAAACATGCCTCTAAATGAGAAGTAGGTATGAACTTAGAGTGACTTCACAGATGTTCTGCACTTTATCATACATTTGAAGAACCTACCATGTTAAAGCCCATTAAGAAAGGAAGGAATGGAGTACCTTAAAAGTAGTTTCATGCCAGTCCTATAACCTCTGTTTTTCTCTAAAAAAAAGATATTAGTAAAATTATTACATAACTTTGTTAAAGTTAACTTATAGGTTAAAACCTCTTACCTTTTCCAATTTGGGCTTCAAGATGCCACATCACCCATTATAGAAGAATTACTAAATTTTCATGACCACACTTTAATAATCATTTTCCTCATTATCTCTCTAGATATTTATATTATTTCACTTATACTTACTACTAAACTTATCCATACTAATACTATAGATGAACAAGAAGTCGAAACCATTTGAGCAATTCCACAAGCTGTCATCTTAATTATAATTGTCCTTCCATCCTTCCCTATTCTATATATGATAGATGGGATTAATAACCCACCACTAACTGTGAAAACTAAAAGACATCAATGATACTGAGGTTATGAATATACTGATTATGAAGACTTACCTTTGACTCCTACATAATCCCAACATCAGATCTAAAACCAGGAGAACAACAACTAATCATAGGTGATCATTGAGTAGCTGTAACTAGAGAGATACCTATTCAGGTATTAATTTCATTTGAAGATATACTGCACTCATAAGCCATTCCATCATTAAGTTTAAAAACAGAAGTTGTCCCTGCCACCTAAATCAAAACACTTTGAAATTTACATGACCAGGATTATTTTATGGTCAGTGATTCCAAATTTGCAGATTTAATCATAACTTTATAACTATTGTCTTAGAAACAGTCCTACTTTAAACACTTGAAAACGGATCACTATTAATAGTACAAAAAACACAATCAAGCTAAATAGCACTAGCCTTTTAAATTAAAGAATGAGAATGAAACCTCCATAATAAAATGACACAGCTTGATAATATACATGATTTATCTACTATTCTCACACTATTTGTTATTTTCCAAATAAAAATAAAGGCAATCAATTGCCCTACAAATCCTTCCTCTAAAAATCTTAAATCTGTAAAACAAGACAACCCTTGAGAAAAAAAAATGAATGAAAATTTATTCACCTCTTTTATCATCCCTACAATAACAGGCCTCCCAAATGTAATTTTAGTAAATGCTCTCTTTCCACTCCTAACTGATTAGTAACCAACTTACTTCTTTCCAACAATGAGTAATTCAACTGATCATTAAACAAATAATATTAATACACAGCTTCAAAGGTTGAACATGATCACTAAAATTATTTTCCCTAATTATTCTTATTAGCTCAACTAACTTTCTAGGGATTTTTTTTTTACCACATTTATTTAAACTCTATAACATAACTATCAATAAATTTAGGTATAGCTATCCCATTATGAGAAGGAGCTGCCACCACAGGCTTCTGATATAAAACAAAATGATGTCTAGCACATTTCTTACCACAAAGCACATCTATCCCATATATCCCTATACTAATCATTATCAAAACTGTTAGCTATTTATTCAATTTATAGCTCCAGCCATCCAACTCATAGCAGGCTACCTGTTAATTCATCTAATTTGTGTAGCAATTTTAGTGCTTTTATCTATCAGTCCAATTACAGCATGGATGTGTACATATATATATATAAAATATAATATTATAATATTATATATAATATATATTATGTATAATATATATTATACATTAATATATATATAATATTTTTGACTAAGCTGTCACACAAGGCCTCCTTTCTGCAGAGAAGATCTTAAATGTGTCTTCACAACTGGAATTAATCAGAGCAGCTGAGAATCCTGGCAGTTATAATTTAACTCCTAGATCATCTCTATTCCCATAAGAGTTACAAAATAGAGACTGTCTAACTAAGTTCACTTTTTCTAAATCATCAGGGCTTGTTATTAAATTACTTGATGTCCACTGAAAAGAAAGTTGAGTATTGCTCTTGTTAAAGCTTGTTAGCACCAGCACCAGGGGCTACTCAGGAGGTAAGAGATCAGGAGGATTGCTGTTCAAAGCTATCCCCAGGCAAATAGCTCTTGAGATCTTATCTTGAAAAAAAAAAAAAACCCAGCACAATAAAAGGGCTGAGTTCAAAAGCCTAGTACTGAAAAAAAAAAGCTTGTTAGCAATTCTCATTTCTAGTAATAGGCCACTGAAAAAGGAAGACTGTTCTACACCAAAGAATGGAAGACTCAGTTACTGCATTGGTTTCCCATAATTATAAAATATAACTTAGAATATTAGAGATTAATGGAAAGAATACATATGAGCTAAAATATTACTTTAAAAGAGAATTAAATGCCAGTGTGAATCTTCACTACTTAATACAAACTTTAAAGAAAAGCTATTTTATTTGTATGTTAGATATCCACAAAATAAAATAGCTTTTCAAGACCTTTACAATTCATTTTTGGCACTAGAAGTATGTCATACAATAGTCTTAATCTGTATTACAGTTATATGGGTGCAACTTTAATCCATCATTCATATGAAAGATTAGATATATGGAAGTCTTTTAATCAACACTCAGTCCAACAGGAAATAAAAGAGATGGATTTCTTGCTGTATTTAAGTGAGACTCATAAAAATACTGCAAGTGATTCAATTAGAAGAATAAAAAATAAAAGCATCCTTTCATGTCATCTCTTGAAGTGATATTTTAGGCAATTCATTAAAAATATAAAATAATCCTATGTTAAATAAAAATAGAAAAAAATGATCTTTAAAAAATTTATTTTTATTTTTGATTTAGCATACATTAATAATACCTGTGGATTCATTATGATAATTTCATACATGTGTATATAGTGTACCTTGAACAAGTTCTCCCCCTCCATTATATTCCTATTTCCTTTCTCCCTCTTTCCCTTCCTTCAAACAGCGTTTGGTGGGTCTCATTATGGAGTTTTCATATGGATAGAGCATACTTTCATCCTCTTCATCACTCAATATCCTTTTCTTTCCTTGTCCGCCTCCCACTGATCCCCACTAGACATATATATTCTTGTACCATTATTATTATTGTTATTACCATCATCATTATCATTTTAGGTCTAGTTTCCACAGATGAACGAGAACATGAGATGCTTGACTGATGAGTCTCTCAGTTCTTCACCATTGGTGCAGAGCTTAGTGCACTATTTGCTCCCCTCATCATCAGGTGCATTTTGGGGACATTCTGAGAGTTGCATGTGTATTATTGCCCAAGGGGACACAAATGGCAGAACCTGTGAAATAAGTGGGAAGTTACCTGCCCTATAGAATAAAAAGAACTGTGCAGCCAGCAGTGGTTTCTAGTTATAAGGAAGGGAAGCCTCTAATGGGCAAATTGCATAGAAGTGGACAACAGGCCCTGACCAGCCCAATTTTCAACTCACATGTAACATCAACCCAAGGATACGCAAGAGACTCCAGCTTCATCTCTTCTATCTGAGTGGTAGCGGGGACCAGGCCTGGTGTCTTCGACACATAGGTGAACACTTGCTGATGGAGTTACCTCGTCAGTCCAGTGGTGAGAAACTACACTGCAACACTCCCACTACATAGTCTTCCTGAACACTAAGAATACTTCAACTGCAGACCACTGGGATTGAAACTTCCAACCAACGAATTTGGCCTCAGATGCATACATCTCAATGCAGTATCATAAGAAAAATGAAAAGAAAAATGACAATGACAACCTCCAAAGGTCAACAACCCCACAGTAACAGACACTAAGGATAGTGAAGAGGAAGAAAACCCAGCAAAGACTCAAACATATGATTGTAAGAATGATTAACGAAATGAAAGAGGATATGTATAAAAAGATGAATGAATTCAAAGAGGATACAAATAAACAGGTGAACAAAATTAGGAAAATAGTGCAGGTTATGAAAAAGGAATTCAAAAAAAGATAAAGAAATCCTGAAAATGAACCAGACAAAAATTCTGGAAATGAAAAGTTCAGTAAGGCAAATAAAAAATTCAGTAAAAGTCTTTCTTAGTAGAATGGATCAAATTGAAGACAGAATTTCAGGGCTTGAAGACAAGGTAGATATTAGAACAGTCAGATGAAGAAAAAGGAAAGAAAATAAAAAAGTATAAGTGGAAGATGCAAGAACTCTTCAACTCTATTGAAAGACCACACTTATGAATCACGGGCACTGAAAGCAGAAGAGGTACATGCTAAAGACATAGGGAACTTATTAAAAAGTAATAACAGAAAACTTCCCACATCTTGAGAAAGAAATGCCCATTCAGGTACAGTAGGCCTCCAAGACTCCAAACAGACAGGACCAAAATAGATCTCCATGGCATATTATAGGAAAATATCATATAATAGCACCAGTTGCCTTCCTAGGAAAGAGTGGAGGCTAGGCAGTAAAGTTTAATTGTCATTTGTATAGTCATCCTTATTGACAGTAAAAGTGCATGAAATGTATAGTAGTTAGAAAAATAGTTCAGTGGAAAAACAAGTTAGCTTCCTCTTCCTTGTCTTGTTAGTATCTGTCAAACTTACAACTTCCAAAGTATAGATAGCTTGTCACCCATGTTTTCAATTATCCTCATCCCTTTCTGCCCATAATGACACATACCACACCATGTAAGTGCCAGTAAAATTCATGTCTACAGCTATCACCACTGTAGTGCACACATGAAAATCCACATGTCCTGAGGGGTAGCGGTGTGTGAGGCATACAATTAGGCATCATCTTCATTTTTAAGCCCCTATAAAAAGGGTGAAACACATTACATTCCCTTTCAACTTGTAGGAGATGCCAGTGATTCTAGGTAATTTTCAATATCCAAATGCCCAAATTTTAGAAGCATAAAGAGGCCTGTTTGTTGAAAGAATGCACAGATCCTCGTGATGAGTTTGCCTCATCTCCTTGCTTGGTGAGTTCTTATATTGCTGACATTTTCCCCCGTATTTTGTAGAAACACCTGCTTCCTTCCATGGTATTTTGCTATAAGTTATATGTGCCAAGGAGGCTTCTAGAACCTCAGAACATATTTTAAAATCAAACATATCAAAACAGGAAGTCCTACAATTCAATGATAATGATGAGCACAAACAATGCTCCCTTTGGGAAATCTATGTGTGTATATGCACATTCTTTTGAAACATGGGGGTAGGTGGCAAGATTCTGCATTCTGTTTTTCTACCTTTGAGATCTGTCTGTTTTTTCTCAACTCATTAGCTCTCTTTTTACATTTTCTTTTATTTCCTTTCCCCTCTTCTCAGCTTTTTACTTTCCCCACCAAAGTTTTTCCTGGAGGATTTTGTGAATCCATTGGAAACTAGAAAAATCAAATATTTAGAGATGAAAATAATGGCACCCAGTTTCATTTCAAGAGAATTAAAATCATCCTCTTTAAGCAATGTGACCTTGAAAAGCTTTGTTAGCCATTTTGTGCCTCAGTGTGATCATTTGCAAACTGAGGATAATGCTAGTGTCCTCTTAAAAACATTGTTTTGGGAAATAAATGAATCATTATGTATTAAATGCCCAGAGCAACATATAACAACCAGCAAGTAGTTGAAAACTAAATCAATAGCTTGAAAATGATAGTATGGGGCACACAGTGAAGAATTTAATGAACCAGAATATCTTTCTTTCTCTCTTTCATATATATATATATATATACTCATATGTCTTTATACAGATCTATCTCTATGTATGTATGTATATGGATAATTATTTGCAATTACTCAGCAAATATGCATTTGTAGAAGAATTTAAATAGATTTAAAGATTAAATGTTATCATATGTATACATACATTTACTACTTTGAGAACTGTCAATCAAGATATATATTTGCATTGGCATTTATGTTTATGTAGTTTGTGTATATTTGGCTGATTGCATTCTAAAAGGATGTGTTTGATTTTTTATTTCTCCTTATTCACTCTTCCACGGTAAGTATAGTTTAAACAGTATTAAGGGACAAGTCATTTCTAGAACCTCTCAGTTTCCAGTTCCTCCATTTAATTGGCTTTGAAAAGTAGGCAAAATATTTTCTCTGAATTTCAGCTTAGTTTCCACACTGGGTGAATGGACAAAACCAATGCCTGCTTACCTTAAAGCATTCATGCAGTGATCAAAACTAAAACTGCAAGCTGTAATGTGTCACATGTACTTAAGGATTCAACATATTTTGTAGTGACTTATATAATTATTTATTATAAGTATGCCATGAGAAACAGCAATGAACTAAATGTTAACCACTGCTTACTTTTTTCATATTAAAATTATAAAATGCTTGTAGGAGTTAAAAGAAGAGAGGTTTTCCCATCAATTAATTACAAATAGCTGAAGGAATTTTAAGCAAACAGATAATTTATCAATAAGTATCTAAACAAAGATGGGAGTATGCATTTGCTAAGGGCTTTAAATATACTTCAAGATTAAATATTATTTGATTTTTAGATTTGCTGATTTTATTTATACCTCTTTTCTGTTACTGTAGACATACATGAGTTAACTCTATTCTGTAATGCAGAAAGATCAATAATGTACATATAGCTCTCTACAATTCAAAGTCTCAAGGATGTTTGATGTCTCCTTTTATAAGGAGTAACTAGCAGCATCTAGAGAAGGCCTGTCTTAAATATGCCTTTTTATATGTGTGTTTGTCTTTGAAAGTAAGAAAATGTCTTCTATAATCCCTTACTATTCATCCATCAAAACATATTATGCATGAAGACTAAAAGTGTCATCTCTAAGACCTCAACTTTCAGTAAAAAAATCATCTTGAAAGTTGTGGATTGTGTCTATTCAGTAAGATTAGTTAGGTTAATTATGTCCCCATGTCAGGGAACTATCACCAGCATTCTTAGTATATTACTAAGGGAGTAAAAATATAATTTAAGGAGTATAAAGCTCCCTTAATTTTACAAAAATTTTGCCTCAAACAGTAAATATCCTCAAGACATTATTACTCACTTTGTTGATCTGCACTGGGTTTTTAGGCAACTAAAAACTTATTTCTCAACTCATTAGCTCTCTTTTTACATTTTCTTTTTTCTCCTTTCCCCTCTTCTCAGCTTTTTATCTTTCCCCACCAAAGTTTTTCCCAGAGGATTTTGTAAATCCATTGGAAATTAGAAAAATCAAACATTTAGAGATGAAAATAATGACACCCAGTTTTATTTCAAGAGAATCAAAACCATTCTTTTGTGAAGAACCAATGAAATTATTCTATTTCATGACCTCTTAATTTATTTATTCAAATATTTGCTATATAGTTAATTTGTGGCAAATACTGTCTTAGCTATTCAAGAGAATAACATTTTCTTCTTTTTCCTTTAATGATTCCCATTAAACACCTTTTTTGTGAAATGTATATTAGAAGAAATACAGTTTAGAATATTGAAAGATTGCTTCACAGTTTCACTTGGATCTGGTAATTTCATAGCATTGCTGGAAATTTTAACAATTAAGTACAAAAAGATGGATTGCACTGGGCCATGAATATGTTGTCTCCTGTGGTATGTTGGTAAATGTTGAACAACAGACTTTCAAAAAGAAACAAATAAAAATGCCAAGAAAAATCCCAAACCCCAAAGCCCCAAACTCAAGCAAACAAACATAGGGAAAAAAAAGTCCTACAGCCCTGAATTCTAGAACTTCTTCCCATCTGGGCCTGACCCTGTGTAGCTTCTGAGATCAAATGAGATGGAGAGCCTTCAGGGTAGTAAGGCCTTAGACAATTCTAGCACTTACTGATGTCAAGGGGATAAATAAATGGGATGAAATCAAGTGCACACTACTCAAATACCATCAGTTAATTTGGAATCAAACAGATTATTAGTAGTACATTATTATAAACTATTAACTGTTCAACTATAAAAGGTATAAAGTCCCTCAAAATCATGACAATGACATTAAACAAATAACTAAAAAGTGATTAATTTTAAACATTTTCATGTGTGTTTTTAATGTAGTTAAAAGTTTGTGGTGTTTAATCTGTAATAATATCTGGGTTCCACAATCAGAAGAAAATTTAGCAAACATTTGGCTATCTTAAACTGGTACAAACAGGCACCAGTGTACCACTGGTTGAATCAGAGACGGTCTGTGAAATTTAAAAGTTAGAATAAGAAACTCTATTCTCACCTGAAAGACCTAAAAGCATATATAAACACCAACACAGTGGTTGTGGGAGACTTTAACACCCCATTATCATCAATAGATAGGTCATCCAAACAAAAAATCAAAAAAGAAATCCAAGATCTAAAATATGCAATAGATCTAATGGAGCTACTTGATGGCTACAGAACATTTCATCCAACCTCTACACAATATACATTCTTCTCAGCAGCCCATGGAACCTTCTCTAAAATAGATTATATCCTAGGGCACAAAGCAAGCCTCAGCAAATATAAGAAAATAGAAATAATACCATGCATACTATCTGATCACAATGCAGTAAAAGTAGGACTCAACAACAAAAGTAAAGACAAAAACCATGCAAACAGCTAGAAACTAAATAACTCACTACTTAATGAACAATGGATCATCGATGAAATAAAAGAGGAAATTAAAAAGTTCCTGGAAGTCAATGAAAATGAAAACACAGCCTACCAGAACCTATGGGACACAGCTAAGGCAGTCCTGAGAGGAAAGTTTATAGCCATGAGTGCATATATTAAAAAGATTGAAAGATCCCAAATCAATGACCTAATGATACATCTCAAACTCCTAGAAAAACAAGAACAAGCACATCCCAAAACAAATAGAAGGAGAGAAATAATAAAAATAAGAGCTGAAATCAATGAAATAGAAACCAAAAAACCCATACAAAGAATTAATGAAACAAAAAGTTGGTTCTTTGAAAAAATAAACAAGATCGGTAGACCCCTGGCAAACCTGACTAAAATGAGGAGAGAAAAAACCCAAATTAGTAGAATTAGGAATGCAAAAGGGGAGATAACAACAAACACCATGGAAGTCCAGGAAATCATCAGAGACTACTATGAGAACCTATATTCAAATAAATTTGAAAATCTTAACAAAATGGACAGATTTCCAGATACATATGATCATCCAAAACTGAATCAAGAGGAAATTAATCACCTGAATAGACCTATAACACAAAATGAAATTGAAGCAGTAATCAAGAGTCTCCCCAAAAAGAAAAGTCCAGGACCTGATGGATTCTCTGCTGAATTCTATCAGACCTTTAAAGAACTGATACCAACCCTCCTTAAACTGTTCCATGAAATAGAAAGCAAAGGAAAACTGCCAAACACATTTTATGAAGCCAGTATTACACTTATCCCAAAACCAGGAAAAGACACCTCCAAAAGGGAGAACTATAGGCCAATCTCCTTAATGAACATTGATGCAAAAATCCTCAACAAAATAATGGCAAACCGAATTCAGCAATGCATCAAAAAGATTATTCACCATGACCAACTAGGCTTCATCATAGGGATGCAGGGGTGGTTCAACATATGAAAATCAATAAATGTAATAAACCACATTAATAGAAGCAAAGACAAAAACCACTTGATCATCTCAATAGATGCAGAAAAAGCCTTTGATAAGATCCAACATCATTTCATGATAAAAGCTCTAAGAAAACTAGGAATAGAAGGAAAGTATCTCAACATTATAAAAGCTATATATGACAAACCTACAGCCAGCATTATACTTAATGGAGAAAAACTGAAACCATTCCCTCTAAAATCAGGAACCAGACAAGGATGCCCACTATCTCCACTCCTATTCAACATAGTACTGGAATTCCTAGCCAGAGCAATTAGGCAAGAAGAAGGAATAAAAGGAATACAAATAGGTAAAGAAACTGTCAAAATATCCCTATTTTCAGATGACATGATCCTATACCTTAATGACCCAAAAAACTCCACTCAGAAGCTTCTAGACATCATCAATAGCTATAGCAAGGTAGCAGGATATAAAATCAACATAGAAAAATCATTAGCATTTCTATACACTAACAATGAGCAAACGGAAAAAGAATGTATGAAAACAATTCCATTTACAATAGCCTCAAAAAAAATCAAATACCTAGGTGTAAACCTAACAAAAGATGTGAACAACCTCTACAAGGAAAACTATACACTTCTGAAGAAAGAGATTGAGGAAGACTATAGAAAGTGGAGAGATCTCCCATGCTCATGGATTGGTAGAATCAACATAGTAAAAATGTCGATACTCCCAAAAGTAATCTACATGTTTAATGCAATTCCCATCAAAATTCCAATGACATTCATTAAAGAGATTGAAAAATCTACTGTTAAATTTATATGGAAACACAAGAGGCCACGAATAGCCAAGGCAATACTCAGTCAAAAGAACAATGCAGGAGGTATCACAATACCTGACTTCAAACTATATTACAAAGCAATAACAATAAAAACAGCATGGTACTGGCACAAAAACAGACAAGACCAGTGGAACAGAACAGAGGACCCAGATATGAAGCCACACAACTATAACCAACTTGTCTTTGACAAAGGAGCTAAAAATACATGATAGAGAAATAGCAGCTCCTTCAACAAAAACTGCTGGGAAAACTGGTTAGCAGTCTGCAAAAAACTGAAACTAGATCCATGTATATCACCCTATACCAAGATTAACTCAAAATGGATCAAGGATCTGAATGTCAGACCCCAAACTCTTAAGTTGATACAGGAAAGAGTAGGAAATACTCTGGAATTAGTAGGTATAGGTAAGAACTTTCTCAATGAAACCCCAGCAGCACAGCAACTAAGAGATACCATAGATAAATGGGACCTCATAAAGCTAAAAAGCTTCTGTTCATCAAAAGAAATGGTCTCTAAACTGAAGAGAACACCCACAGAGTGGGAGAAAATATTTGCCAACTATACATCAGACAAAGGACTGATAACCAGAATATATAGGGAACTTAAAAAACTAAATTCTCCCAAAACTAATGAACCAATAAAGAAATGGGCAAGTGAACTAAACAGAACTTTCTCAAAAGAAGAAATTCAAATGGCCAGAAAACACATGAAAAAATGCTCACCATCTCTAGCAATAAAGGAAATGCAAATTAAAACCACACTAAGATTCCACCTCACCCCTGTTAGAATAGCCATCATCAGCAACACCACCAACAACAGGTGTTGGCGAAGATGCGGGGAAAAAGAAACCCTCTTACACTGTTGGTGGGAATGTAAACTAGTACAACCACTCTGGAAAAAAATTTGGACGCTACTTAAAAATCTAGACATCGATCTACCATTTGATCCAGCAATACCACTCTTGGGGATATACCCAAAAACAGTGACACAGGTTACTCCAGAGGCACCTGCACACCCATGTTTATTGCGGCACTATTCACAATAGCCAAGTTATGGAAACAGCCAAGATGCCCCACCACTGACGAATGGATTAAGAAAATGTGGTATCTATACACAATGGAATTTTATGCAGCCATGAAGAAGAACGAAATGTTATCATTCGCTGGTAAATGGATGGAATTGGAGAACATCATTCTGAGTGAGGTTAGCCTGGCCCAAAAGACCAAAAATCGTATGTTCTCCCTCATATGTGGACATTAGATCAAGGGCAAACACAACAGTGGGATTGGACTATGAGCACATGATAAAAGTGAGAGCACACACGGGAGGGGTGAGGATAGGTAAGACACCTAAAAAACTAGCTAGCATTTGTTGCCCTTAACGCAGAGAAACTAAAGCAGGTACCTTAAAAGCAACTGAGGCCAATAGGAAAAGAGGAACAGGTACTAGAGAAAAGGTTAGATCAAAAAGAATTAACCTAGAAGGTAACACACACGCACAGGAAATCAATGTGAGTCAATGCCCTGTATAGCTATCCTTATCTCAACCAGCAAAAACTCTTGTTCCTTCCTATTATTGCTTATACTCTCTCTACAACAAAATTAGAAATAAGGGCAAAATAGTTTCTGCTGGGTATTGGGGGGGCAGAGGGAGGGGGCGGAGTGGGTGGTAATGGAGGGGGTGGGGGCAGGGGGGAGAAATGAACCAAGGCTTGTATGCACATATGAATAACAAAAGAAAAATAAAAATAAATAAATAAATAAAAATTCCTCTGTACGGAAGTAACTTTAAAAAAAAAAACAAAAAAGAATCTCTATTCTCCTAGGAAAAAGGGAATCACCTCAATTTGAATGGCACCACCTCAAATCTCCATAGGCATCAATTTTTCCATTTTAGCCCTCCTTTGGCTCTCTTCCTTCTGGAAGGAGAATGTTTCATGATTGCATCATTGCCACAGATCTCTCTCTCTCTCTCTGTCACATACACACACTGTCTCTCTCTCTCTCTGTCTCATTTGCTCAGGTATGTCAGAGTGAGGTAGTATAAATAAGATAGGGGAAAAAAAAGATGCAAACTACATAGTAGCTAGAAGTTGGTAAAACCACAGAGCTATATTGCAGCAAATCTGGTGACCGCTCACAGTAAATAAGCAAGGTCACCCAAACCCAGCTTGGGACCTACACAGACCACAGAAGCAACAACTACTTGTCATTTGGTTCATTACAATGTCATCTCTATACCATTAGCCTTGCAAAATTGGCTGTTTCCATTCTATATCTGATGTCATGGCATATCAAAAATCTCAATATAAAGACAGAAAAGGTACCTTATTCCAGAAAGATCCTGACCCATACTGAAATTCCTCATATTTTCCCACCTTTACTCATTAATAATCCTCTCCTCTATTTAAATTTTCCCACAATACAAGCTATCTGAAATCCCAGTAGTGTAATTGTTTCTTGAGAAACCCACACTCAACCCTTGAGTGTCTACTTGCACTCTGTAATAAAACTTCCTCCCAGTTCCTTCTTTTGTCTTGTCTCTGACTTCTTTCTCTATTGATGAAAAGAACCTGGAAACATTGTGAAAAGGTCTCAATATGGTCTCTCTATCTTTGAAATTTTCCTAGCCTTCAACACTGGCAACAAAAGGATCCTATTCTAAGTATGGCCCAAGAATGGTCCTGATGGGCAGATTCCAGCTTCCTGGGCTCTACTCCAATAGGGCTGGGTCCTGGACTTCATGTTCAAATACAATCCAGATAAACACAAAGGAAAATGTAATTAGGACATTTCTTTCCAAAGTATAACTGTGACTTTCTCCTCATGATAGAATCTGCTTCTGTAAAGACACTATCCTTTGGATCAAAGGTGCCTTTGTAGAAGACAGAGCACTTCCTTATTCTTTTGGGCATAAGTATGATATATTTGATATATTGTAGGAACTTTTGTAAATGCCAAATGTACCCCCAGCAAAATAAAAAAAAAAAGAAAGAAAGAGAAAATGCCTAGGAAATAAAGGTAGATTGAATGATATAAAAAGAATTTTTTAAATCAAGCCCCCCTATTATTTAACTGGCATTGTGTTAATGGAGCTACATTGTTGAAGAATAACAGATACTAATCATATTGGTGGCATTTACAATCTGGTGAGGAAATAGGCATTAATAGAATCAAAGCATCTCAACAGTGCAAGAGAGTGTATAGGACAATTTTGCATAATTAATGAAATTAGGGAGGGTTTTTCTGAAGTAGTATGTGATGATCTGAAATTGGAAAATGTGGAAGAATCTTAATCAGATGAAAGAAGGATAGTTAAGAGTCATTTCAGGCAGAGGAATAATATATATAAATGAATTAGAAGGAAAAATCACAGGAGATCCAAGATGGTAACTGGGACACAGCCGCAGACTGTGTGAGCTCTGTGAACCAGGGACTTTGCTGAGATGCTGGAGACACACTTGGCTGAAAGCACAAGGGAGAGATGAAAGTATGGCACTCTAAATCCCTAGATCATGGAAGAGCATGGTGTGAGGTCTTCAGGGCACTGAATGAAAATAATTTAAATCATAGGATACTCTACCCAGCAAAACTATCATTCAAAATAGATGGAGCAATAAAAGTCTTCCATGATAAGCAGAAACTAAAACAATATATGACCACCAAGCCACCACTACAAAAGATTCTCTAAGGAATTCTGCACACAGAAGGGGAAAGCAAACAAAACCATGAAAGGGCAGGCAGTACCAAACTACAGGAGAAGAAAAGGCAAGAGAGTAGAGAGTAGAGGAATTCCAAATGGAGGCTAGAGGGAGGAAGCAGAAAGCGAGCCTCCTAAAGTAAAATCTTGGAGAGACACTGGAGATACACATTACAGGAAAAACCACCAAGAAGTGGCAAAGCTTTGACTCCTCCACACCTCCAGCCTGCGCATAGCATCTCCACTTCACGTTAAATGGAGAAACCAGAAGGGCTCCTGCACTGCCACCAGATGCCAGTGCCCAAATGGCTTGGGAAGATGCGGACCACAAGGTGAGCTAAGAGGTACATGGTACTCCTACAGACAATCCTGGGCCAGATCAGCATAGACCCCTGGACAGACTTACCCAAACCCAGGGAAAAAAAGAGAAATTCAATAATAAGCAATAACAACAAAAAAGACACGTAACAAAGAGGGTGGGGTGCCCTGAGTGCTGAAGACAGGGGGAGGGGAAATCCCTCACAAGCCGGCTGGAGAAGTCAGGAGCAGCAGCACACGCCTAGCAATCAGGAGCGGGAAAGCTTGTAAAAGTGGCAGTGGGAGGAAAACTCCACAGGAGACGGGGGAAGACCACTTCCCATGTGAGCTATAAATAAACAAGCTGGCTGGAGAAGGCAGGAACATTGGCACACACCCAACAATCAGAAGCAGGAAAGGTTGTAAAAGCGGTAGTGGGAGGAACGCTCCATAGGAGAGGGAGGAAGACCCACTTCCCACGTGAACTGAAAATAAACACACCAGCCTGAGAAAACTGGTGCAGTGCCACCTCCCCCAGTGTGATTGGAAAGGGGAAAGCTTGTAGCAGCAACTCGTGCACAGGAGAACTCTGAGTAAACAAAGCCTGCAGGGCCAGGTGAGTGTTAAGCTCACCCCAGAGATCTGCATAAATAACGCCTCCAGCAACAGCAGGCTGACAGCAGTGGGCAGGCAAGCCACAACTGCAGAGAGCCATTCACAGGAATGTCTCCAGACTCTTTTTTTCTCTCTCCCTACCTTTGATGAGAAAACAACTGAACTACACCTGCATGCTGAAAAACTTACTGAAATTGTATTGCATTTGAACTTGGGACACTTCATGGTTTTTTTTTTTTTTTTGGTGCAGTTTTGTTGTAGTTTATGCATCCCCTTTGATGAGACAACTACAGAACAACATCTGAGGCACCATCTCCAGGATTGGTGGCTGAGATGGACACCAAAATTATTAAGACTGAAACATCATTGCATTTGAACTTGGAGGTTTTTTTTTTAAATTTTCTAATTTTCATTTTGTTTTATTTTATTTATATATATATAATTATTTTCTTTCATTTACTTATTTTTTATTTTTATTCTTATCTTTATTCTTCTTATTTTTTATTTTCATTCTTCTCTCTGTCTTTCTAATGCCTGTTCAGCTTACTGACGATTAGTACACTAACACTCCCTGTTTATATCTTTGAAACTTTTTGGTTTGATTCTTTGTTTTGTTTTAACCTACTTGTCTGTTCATTTGTTTTTCCCTTTTTCTTTAACTTCTTTGCTTTCCATCTCCTCTCACCCTTCCATTCTAAATATCACCATTGTTATTATTACAAGCTAGGAAATACTTAATCACACACAGTACAGGGAGAGTAACAACACCAAGGGCAATGACAGGAAGACAGAAGAAACAGGGAAACCAGTTTCCCCACAGCAAAAAATTAGTACAGGAACCAGAGGGAAATGAAGAAAACAGATACTCAGATCAGACTCCAACAAAATGAAGATAAACTATGCCAAAAAATCCAATGAAGCCCACAAGAATAATATAAAAGAAGACATACTACAGGTACTCAATGAGAATTTTATAGAGATGATACAGGATAGAGTCAACCAAAATGTACAGGAGACACTCAAGAAATTCCAAGACAACAAAAATAGAGAATTTGAAAAAGCAAAAGAAGAAATAAAGGAAACCAAAGAAGCACTGTATGAACACCAAAGTGAAATAGAGAACACGATTAATAAACAGATAAATGAACTCAGAACAAAAATAGGCAACATTAAAGATTAGGAAACCACCCAGGATATGGAAAACCTCAGAAAAAAGAATGAAACAGAACTGCAAAACAAAACGGAAGGCCAATCCAGCAGAACAGAACAAACAGAAGACAGAATCTCAGAACTTGAAGATGAAATGGTAATTAAAGGAAAAACTGAAGAACTATGAATTAAACAACTCAAGACCTGTGAAAAGAAAATGCAAGAACTCACTGACTCCATCAAAAGACCAAAGGTGAGAATCATGGGCATCGAAGAAGGAGAAGAGATGCAAGCGAAGGGAATGAGTAATATATTCAACAAAATAATGACAGAAAATTTCCCAAATCTAGAGAAAGATATTCCCATACAGATGCAAGAGGCCTCCAGGACACCAAACAGACCAGATCAAAACAGAACTACCATACAACATATCATCATTAAAACAAGTTCAGAAACTAGGGAAAGAATATTGAAGGCTGTAAGAGAGAAAAAACAAATAACATACAAAGGTAAACCCATCGAAATCACAGCAGACTTCTCAACAGAAACATTAAAAGTAAGAAGAGAGTGGGGTGAGATCTTCCGGGCACTGAATGAAAATAACTTCAACCCCAGGATACTCTACCCAGCAACACTATCATTCAAAATAGATGGAGCAATAAAAGTCTTCCATGATAAGCAGAAACTAAAACAATATGTGACCACAAAACCACCACTACAAAAGATTCTTCAAGGGATTCAGCACACAGAAAGTGAAACCCAACTTAACCATGAAAAGACAGGCAGCACCAAACCACAGGAAAAGAAAAAGCAAGACAGCAGAGAGTAACCTCAACTTAGATACACATAATCAAACCTTCAAACAACTAAGACAACTAAATGACAGGAATCACCACATACCTATCAGTACTAACACTTAATGTTAACGGACTTAATTCACCCATCAAAAGGCACTGCTTGACGAAATGGATTAAAAGGGAAGATCCAACAATTTGTTGCTTACAGGAGACCCATCTCACCGACAGAAATAAGCATATGCTTAAGATGAAAGGCTGGAAGAAGATTTACCAAGCCAATGGCCCCTGAAAACAGGCAGGAGTAGCAATACTTACCTCTGACAAAGTAGACTTCAAACCTACATTGATGAAACGAGATAAAGAAGGACATTCCATACTAATAAAAGGGGAAATAGACCAAAAGGAAATAACAATCATCAACCTGTACGCACCCAATGTCAACGCACCCAATTTCATTAACCGTACCCTGAAAGACCTAAAAGCATATATAAACGCCAACACAGTGGTTGTGGGAGACTTTAACACCCCATTATCATCAATAGTTAGGTCATCCAAACAAAAAATCAATAAAGAAATCCAAGATCTAAAATATACAATAGATCAAATGGACCTACTTGATGGCGACAGAACATTTCATCCAACTTCTACACAATATACATTCTTCTCAGCAGCCCATGGAACCTTCTCCAAAATAGATCATATCCTAGGGCACAAAGCAAGCCTCAGCAAATATAAGAAAATAGAAATTATAGCATGCATACTATCTAATCACAAGGCAGTAAAAGTAGAACTCAACAACAAAAGTAAAGACAAAAAACATGCAAACAGCTGGAAACTAAATAACTCATTACTTAATGAAGAATGAATCATCGATGAAATAAAAGAGGAGATTAAAAAGTTCCTCGAAGTCAATGAAAATGAAAACAAAACCTACCGGAACCTATGGGACACAGCTAAGGCAGTCTTGAGAGGAAAGTTTATAGCCATGAGTGCATATATTAAAAAGACTGAAAGATTCCAAATCAATGACTTAATGATACATCTCAAACTGCTAGAAAAACAAGAACAAGCAAATCCCAAAACAAATAGAAGGAGAGAAATAATAAAAATAAGAGCTGAAATTAATGAAATAGAAACCAAAAACCCATACAAAGAATTAATGAAACAAAAAGTTGGTTCTTTGAAAAAATAAACAATATCGACAGACCCCTGGCAAACCTGACTAAAATGAGGAGAGAAAAAACCCAAATTAGTAGAATTAGGAATGCAAAAGGGGAGATAACAACAAACACCACAGTAATCCAGGAAATCATCAGAGACTACTTTGATACTCTAACAAATCTGAAAAGTTTGATGAAATGGACAGATTTCTAGAAACTTACAACCACCTAAAACTGAACCAAGAGGATATTAATCACCTAAGTAGATCTATAATACAAAAAGAAATTGAAGTAGCAATCAAGAGTCTCCCAAAAAAGAAAAGTCCAGGACCTGATGGCCTCACTGCTGAATTCTATCAGACATTTAAAGAAGAACTAATACCAACTCTCCTTAAACTGTTCCATGAAATAGAAAGGGAAGGAACACTGCCTAACTCATTCTATGAAGCCAATATTACTCTCATCCCAAAACCAGACAAAGACACCTTCAAAAAAGGAGAACTACAGACCAATTTCCTTAATGACTATCAATGCAAAAATCCTTAATAAAATAATGGCAAACTGAATCCAACAACACATCAGAAAGATCATACACCATGATCAAGTTGCTTCATCCCAAGAATGCAGGTGTGGTTTAACATACACAAATCTATAAATGTAATACAGCACATCAATAGAAGCAAGACAAAAACAACTTTTTCATCTCAATAGATGCAGAAAAAGCCTTTGGTAAGATTCAACACCACTTCATGATAAAAATTCTAAGAAAAGTAGGAATAGAATGAATGTACCTCAACATTATAAAGGCTATATATGACAGACCTATAGCCAATATCATACTTAATGGAGAAAAACTGAAACCATTTCCCCTAAAATCAAGAATGAGACAAGGGTGCCTGCTCTCCCCACTCCTATTCAACATAGTACTGGAATTTCTAGCCAGAGCAGTTAGGCAAGAAGAAGAAATAAAAGGAATACAAATAGGTAAAGAAACTTTCAAAATATTCTTATTTGCAGATGATATGATCCTATATTTTACAGACCCCAAAAACTCTACCCCAAAACTCTTAGACACCATAAACAGCTACAGTAAGGTGGCAGGATACAAAATCAACTTACAAAAATCATTAGGTTTTTTTTATACAACAATGAACAGACTGAGAAGGAATATATGGAAACAATTCCATTCACAGTAGCCTCAAAAAAAATCAAATACCTAGGAGTAAATTTAACAAAAGATGTGAATGACCTCTACAAGGAGAATTACAAACTCCTGAAGAAAGAGATCGAGGAAGACTACAGAAGATGGAAAGATCTCCCGTGCTCATGGATTGGTAGAATCAACATAGTAAAAATGGCTGTACTACCAAAAGCAATCTACATGTTTAATGCAATTCCCATCAAAATCCCAATGACATTCATCACAGAGATTGAAAAATCTACCCTAAAGTTTATTTGGAAACACAAGAGACCATAAGTAGCCAATGCAATACTCAGCAAAAAGAGCAAGGCAGGAGGTATCACAATACCTGACTTCAAACTATATTACAAAGCAATAGCAATAAAAACAGCATGGTACTGGCACAAAAACAGACATGAAGACCGGTGGAACAGAACACACACAACTATACCCACCTTATTTTTGACATAGGTGCCAAAAATATAAGATGGAGAAAGACAGCCTCCTCAACAAATGTTGCTGGGAAGAGTGGCTCCCTGTCTGCAAGAAACTGACAGTAGATCCATGTCTATCACCCTGTATTAGTATCAACTCAAAATGGATCAAGGACCTTAATATCAGACCTGAAACTCTGAAGTTACTACAGGAAACACTCTAGAACTAATAGGTATAGGCAAGGACTTCCTCAATACAACCCCAGCACCCCAGCAACTAAAGAAAGGATGTACAAATGGGACTTCATAAAATTAAAAAGCTTCTGCACAACAAAAGAAATGGTCTCTAAACTGAAAAGACCACCCACAGAGTGGGAGAAAACATTTGCCAGCTACATATCCGAGAAAGGACTGATAACCAGAATATACAAGGAACTTAAGAAACTAAACTCTCCTAAATTCAATGAACCAGTTAAGAAATGGGCAACTGAACTAAACAGAACTTTCTCAAAAGAAGAAATTCAAATGGCCAAAAAACACATGAAAAAATGCTCACCATCTCTAGCCATAAAGGAAATGCAAATCAAAACCACACTAACATTCCACCTCACCCCTGTTAGAATAGCCAACATCAAAAACACCACTAACATGTGTTGGCAAGGATGTGGGGAAAAAAGAAGGCTGGTACACTGCTGGTGGGAATGCAAACTGGTGCAACTACTCTGGAAAAAAATTTGGAGGCTTATTAAAAATCTAAACATAGACCAGCCATATGATCCAGCAATCCCACTCCTGGGGATATACCCAAAGGAATGCAACACAGGTTACTCCTGAGGCACCTGCACACCCATGTTTATTTCAGCACTATTCACAATAGCCAAGTTATGGAAACAACCAAGATGCCCCACTACTGATGAATTAAGAAAATGTGGTATTGTACTCAATAGAATTTTACTCAGCCATGAAGAAGAATGAAATCTTATCCTTTGCAGGTAAATGGATGGAACTGGAGAACATCATTCTGGGTGAGGTTAGCCAGGCTCAGACGACCAAAAATCGTATGTTCTCCCTCATATGTGGTCTTTAGATCCAGGGCAAATGCAGCAATGTGCTTGGACTTGGATCACATGACAAGAGGAGAGCACTTACGGGAGATATAGGAGGAGGTAGAAAACCCTAAACATGAAAGCGTTTGATGTCCCCACTCCAGAGGAACTAATACAGAAACCTTAAAGCGACAGAGGTCAACACGAGAAGGGGGTCAGGAACCAGTGTAAAGATCAGTTAGAGATGAATCAACTTGGGTTGTAACATGTGTGTGCATGGAAACAATGCTAGGAATCTCTCTGTATAGCTATCCTTAACTCAACTAGCAAAAACGCTTTGTCTTCCTTATTATGCTTATGTCTTTTCTTCAACAAAATTAGAGATAAGGGCAGACAGGTTCTGCCTGGAAGTGAGGGGGGAGGGGAGGAGAGGGTGTGGGAAGGGGACATGGGGGAGAAATGACCCAAACAATGTATGCACATGTGAATAAATGAAAAAAAAGAAAAAGGAATGATCACAAGTTTAAGAAAGTTAAAAGTAGTGGAGGAGGTTGGATTAAACAAAACATGAAAGGTAAATAGGGCGTCACATTATGTAAAGGGGTATTTTGCATTCTCGTTAAGGCATCCTAAGCTCTTGAGCAAAGTGACTGCATTGATTGGTTTTAAACCAGGTAAACACAGGAAGTCATTGCTAGAATGTGAAGGAGGACTGTAGGGGGGCACCTGCAGCATTTTAAATGGGAGAGGGCAGGGATATAGTAATGTAGCTGGACAATTTGAGAGATATTTAAGGAAAATTAGCTTGACCTGATGTTGGATTGGGTATTGGAGATGAAGAGATAGAAGTGTTTTCATAATTTTCAGGTTCTGAACTGTGTGATTGAGATGAAGAGATAGAAGTGTTTTCATAATTTTCAGGTTCTGAACTGTGCGATTGAGATAATGATGCTGTAGTCAAGAGAGAAAGACAAGGGTTGCAGCTTTTGGGGGAGTAGGGACAATCATCATGCATTTTATTTTTGACATGCCATGTCTGAGGTGCTTTCGAGGCTATTTCTACTTGCAGACCATAAATCCAGTTGGAAAGGTCATGTCTACTAAGATGTGGCTACAGAAAACAAAGACCCTGATTTCAGTTTTATTTTGGATAAGATTCTAAACACAGGAAAGCAACCCGCAGAGCAAGATGTCATGTAGATTTGTTATGCTTTTTCCTCTTCTATGAATTTCAGGTCATTGTATTTTTGTTTGACAATTTTTTCCTTGATTGTCACATTGAAGTTATTTTACATTTATCAAAATGTTGCTCAGGAAAGCCTAATGAAGTATAACATCTAACGAATAGCTTCTAAAGGGACTCAATGAGAAGTGGATACATTTTGGACAGTTCTCTACAGAAGAAAGGCATTAAAAATTTTTGTGCATTGTTGCATTAAGTAGTGAAAAGGGACACTTTAATAATAAAGGCACTTCATCAAAAACATTGATTTCTGAGGCTATTGTGTTTTATGTAGGTGGTTCTGAAGAGTGATTTAGAATGAAAAAGTGTAATGTATTTGATGTTTCTGTAATATAACAAAAGAGCTATAAGTCACCATCATCCTTATGAATTCAATTTTCCAAAATCCAGATGATTTACAAATTTCTTAAATATTTTGGTAGACTATTTGAGGCAACATAAACAATAGAAATAATTCAAAGGAATAGGATGGAGTAGCCAGCAGGTTTTTAAAGTGATTTTTATGAATAATTTTAAAGAGTAAGCTACAACTTACATGGTAAAAGCAATATTAAGAACGTAGAGGGGAGAGGATATACCTCACTGCTGGAGCAATTACCTAACATGTACAGGGCCCTGGATTCACTCCTCAGCACCACAATCAAAATTGTATATATGATGCTACAATGTCGCATCATATGTACCTATAATTATTTCGTGCAAGTATGAGCAAATAAAGCAAAGACTGCAAGGCAATCCAACATAGTATTAGTTAGTATTATTTCTATGTGGTGGGATCATAGGTTTTTAAAAAATATATAAGAAGCTTCTGAATATGAAAATGTTGCATACTCATAGAAATTCAAGCAATTTAGAAAAGCAATTTCATGAAATGAAATGAACTCGGAATCTCACTACTCAGTAGCAAGCATGGAGACCATGGTGGAGGACATTTTTCTAGAGCAGGGCTGTTCTATATTTGTGCTGTCCAATATGATAGCCACTAGCTAGGTGTGGTTATCAGGTACTTGAAATGTGACCAGTGTAAATCAGAAACTGAATTTTTAATTTGATTAAATTAAAGTTAGATTAACTAAAACTTAAAATTAAATAGTCACATGAGGTCAATGTCTACCTAGTTAGATGCAGTTCTAGATATTTCTCTACATAGACACATGTGTGTGTGTGTGTATAGTGTGTGTGTACGTGTGTGTGTGTGTGTAATCATACACTTTACTAATGATCAACTTGGGATAAATTCCCAATGTGAAATTGTAGGGTTGAAGAGAAAGGTATTAATATTTCAATTTATGGTACATGTTGCCTGATGTTTTTTAAAGATTGTTTACTCATTTACATTTCCATAAATAGCATATGTGAATATAATATGGTTTATTGACAAATTTTACATCCTTTGCAGTCCACAGAAAGAAAAAGCTATTATGTTATTGCTTTCACTTGTGTTTTAAGATTTATTAGTGATAGTACACCTTTCTTCTTGTTTCTTGGCTATTCTCATGCCTTTTATTGTAGGAATGCATCTACGGGACAGTCCTTGTTCTCATTGATTTACATACAGTTTTTACTGACCACAGAATACCATACATGTAGTATTTCCTCTGCATATCCCATTTGGCTTAATTCTGGTTGTGAAATATTTTTCTCATTTGGAATTTTTAATTTTTATTATTAACATTTATCAGTCTTATTTGTTTTTTTTTTTTTTGATTTATCATGGATGGAAAAGCCTTCCTTATGCTGACATCACAAAAATATTCAAGTTATAGCATTTACTTTCTCATTGCCTTTTATGCATTTTGGGAATGTTTATACCAAGATCATGAACTTTTAGTATATTATTATACTATAATATCTTAAAAAGTACAAAAAGCAAATCTTTTATTCAAAGAACTGAGAAACAAATTTTCTTTTCATGAGAACTTGTGCTAATACAGCTTATAGATAAGGATTTACAAGTGCTAGACTCTTTCTTTTGAATCTTTAAAGGAAACATAATATTGACTGAAAATTATATGTAGCACAGAAGGAGACAGCTACCTGCCTATATTCTGAATTTCCCTTGTGTGATAATTACATACTCAACAGATGTGTTTAATGGGCACAAACCATGTCCTTGAAGTTGTCCATTGTTGAACTTGTCATTTCCTGAAGGCCTTAAAGGCCTTCTGCAATTGTTAAGTGTCTGAACACTTGAATAGAAAGCCTCAGTCTGAAATTGTGTGTAGGTGATTAAAAAATTGCAGTAAAGGTCGCTTACATGAATTTTACTACTCATGGTGGCCAGTGGTGACTGATGTTTTTGCTAACTATGTGATGCACAGCTCCTTACTTCCTAGAGGAAACTACAAATTCAGCACAGTATTGAAGACTACTATACACTTCTTGAAGACTCTTTGTGTTTTTTTTCTTTTAGAGAACTAAAGAGTGTCGGCTGCAGGAAAATTGACATCCATAACTCCAGGCTCTATTTCTGCTTGAACTACTTAGCTGCCAGCAAGATCTTTTGCAGCACTCGGGTTTGAACTCAGGGCCTTATGCTTGCTAGGCAGGCACTCTTACTGTTCAAGCTTTATTTCTTTATCTTTAAAGAGTTAGCAAACAGAATGGCTTTATACCTACACATCTCACATCCAGATCTACCTCTGCTTTACTTGTGCATTAAGCTGAATCATGGCTGGGAGAAATGGTTGAATGTGATCTTCCAGTTTGAGCCCAAAATTCTACCTGAAAAATCATTAACGGATATTGTCTTTCTCTAAATGTTTCTGAAAATGTCCTTAGTAGATAAGGAATTGTGGTTGTTTCATTAATTGGACTGACAGTTTAATTTTTATATAATAGCAGTGGGGGAAAAGACTTTGAGCCCTGTAGGGCACAGGTGATGGGGATCTCAATAAGCTGGTACATGTGGGTCAGTCAGTAATTGGGGCAGAGTGGTTTGGTATAAACTGTAGAGTTTAGTGGATCCATGACATCCGAGAACACAGGATATTTACATCTTCTGGAATATGTAAATCAGAGGGTAACTGTGCCTCTTACTGGGAAACCCTTGAAATTCTATTATGGACACAGTAAAGAAGAGGATGTTAGGGGATAGGTACATAGGCCTTGAGAAGATGAGACCTGAAAGGCTTACAGGGAATTGGGTTGATGGAGGAACCAGCTATTCTTGATGCATACTTCCCCCCATGTTTCCCATCCAATGAATGACATAGATGAGGACTTTAAGAATTGCCTTCTTCCAGGAATAAAAGGAATACAAATAGGTAAAGAAACTGTCAAAATATCCCTATTTGCAGACGACATGATCCTATACCTTAAAGACCCAAAAAACTCTACTCAGAAGCTTCTAGACATCATCAATAGCTATAGCAAAGTAGCAGGATATAAAATCAACATAGAAAAATCATTAGCATTTCTATACACTAACAATGAGCAAACGGAAAAAGAATGTATGAAAACAATTCCATTTACAATAGCCTCAAAAAAAATCAAATACCTAGGTGTAAACCTAACAAAAGATGTGAACAACCTCTACAAGGAAAACTATACACTTCTGAAGAAAGAGATTGAGGAAGACTATAGAAAGTGGAGAGATCTCCCATGCTCATGGATTGGTAGAATCAACATAGTAAAAATGTCGATACTCCCCAAAGTAATCTACATGTTTAATGCAATTCCCATCAAAATTCCAATGACATTCATTAAAGAGATTGAAAAATCTACTGTTAAATTTATATGGAAACACAAGAGGCCACGAATAGCCAAGGCAATACTCAGTCAAAAGAACAATGCAGGAGGTATCACAATACCTGACTTCAAACTATATTACAAAGCAATAACAATAAAAACAGCATGGTACTGGCACAAAAACAGACATGAAGACCAGTGGAACAGAATAGAGGACCCAGATATGAAGCCACACAACTATGAGCAACTTATCTTTGACAAAGGAGCTAAAAATATACGATGGAGAAATAGCAGCCTCTTCAACAAAAACTGCTGGGAAAACTGGTTAGCAGTCTGCAAAAAACTGAAACTAGATCCATGTATATCACCCTATACCAAGATTAACTCAAAATGGGTCAAGGATCTTAATATCAGACCCCAAACTCTTAAGTTGATACAAGAAAGAGTAGGAAATACTCTGGAATTAGTAGGTATAGGTAAGAACTTTCTCAATGAAACCCCCGCAGCACAGCAACTAAGAGATAGCATAGATAAATGGGACCTCATAAAACTAAAAAGCTTCTGTTCATCAAAAGAAATGGTCTCTAAACTGAAGAGAACACCCACAGAGTGGGAGAAAATATTTGCCAATTATACATCAGACAAAGGACTGATAACCAGAATATACAGGGAACTTAAAAAACTAAATTCTCCCAAAACTAATGAACCAATAAAGAAATGGGCATGTGAACTAAACAGAACTTTCTCAAAAGAAGAAATTCAAATGGCCAGAAAACACATGAAAAAATGCTCACCATCTCTAGCAATAAAGGAAATGCAAATTAAAACCACACTAAGATTCCACCTCACCCCTGTTAGAATAGCCATCATCAGCAACACCACCAACAACAGGTGTTGGCGAGGATGGGGGGAAAAAGGAACCCTCTTACACTGTTGGTGGGAATGTAGACTAGTACAACCACTCTGGAAAAAAATTTGGACGCTACTTAAAAAGCTGGACATCGATCTACCATTTGATCCAGCAATACCACTCTTGGGGATATACCCAAAAGACTGTTACTCCAGAGGCACCTGCACATCCATGTTTATTGCGGTACTATTCACAATAGCCAAGTTATGGAAACAGCCAAGATGTCCCAGCACTGACGAATGGATTAAGAAAATGTGGTATCTATACACAATGGAATTTTATGCAGCCATGAAGAAGAACGAAATGTTATCATTCGCTGGTAAATGGATGGAATTGGAGAACATCATTCTGAGTGAGGTTAGCCTGGCCCAAAAGACCAAAAATCGTATGTTCTCCCTCATATGTGGACATTAGATCAAGGGCAAACACAACAAGGGGATTGGACTATGAGCACATGATAAAAGCGAGAGCACACAAGGAAGGGGTGAGGATAGGTAAGACACCTAAAAAACTAGCTAGCATTTGTTGCCCTTAATGCAGAGAAACTAAAGCAGATACCTTAAAGCAACTGAGGCCAATAGGAAAAGGGGACCAGGAACTAGAGAAAAGGTTAGATCAAAAAGAATTAACCTAGAAGGTAACACACATGCACAGGAAATCAATGAGAGTCAATGCCCTGTATAGCTATCCTTATCTCAACCAGCAAAACCCCTTGTTCCTTCCTATTATTGCTTATACTCTCTCTACAACAAAATTAGAGATAAGGGCAAAATCGTTTCTGCTGGGTATTGAGGGGGGGAGCGGGAGGGGGTGGAGTGGGTGGTAAGGGAGGGGGTGGGGGCAGGGGGGAGAAATGAACCAAGCCTTGTATGCACATATGAATAATAAAAGAAAAATGAAAAAAAAAAAAAAAGAATTGCCTTCTTCCAAACTGCCTTTTGAAATTTTAGATTGTAGAATTTCAGGAAATTTATGAATCTTAATTAAATGACCTTTACTATAAGAATTAAAATACCTACATACAAATGAATGTTCTAGGAGCTCTACAAATAGCATAAGCACAGTTCTTTCATTTGTTCTTTTGTTTATATCTTTTCTTCATTCATTCAACAAACTAGGCCTTAATTGTCGTTCTTTATAGTAGGGATATATTTGTAAATATGGCACAGTCTCTACCCTCAAGGTTCTAATGTCTGTGTAGTAGAAAAAATACATAGACACTTTGGTTATTATGGGATAAGTACTTTTGGAACACAGAAAGTGATCAGCTGTGTTTAAAGGAGTTGAAAGAGGTAAGAGATAAAGCTGATTGGTTTTTCAACAGAGATACCTTAAGGTGAATGCTCTTAAAATACCTCTGGAAACCCTAGAAGAGTTGATCAAAGAATCGTTTAAAATTTCCAGCACACTTAAGCAATAAAACTCCAGATATTATATTTGGCCAATAACCTCTTTTGTGGTCAATATTACTAGCTCTCCTGGCAATACTTGCTCTCTTGAAGAATTTATGTTTACAGGTTCTAAAAGTAGAATTACAGGTGAGAGTCATATCTTTAGGAATTAAGGAGCTCATAGTTTTTTAAAAATTAAAGGTGTAATAATTTTTAACATTTTAACCAGGTTGACTAGGAAGAACCAGGCTGATATGAAAGAACTGACCAGTTGTAGTTGGGATGTGGAGTGTTCCCCAAAGGTCCATGTGTTCAGAGCTTGGTTCCCAGCATGTGTGGCTATTGGGAGGCAGTGGAAAATTTCAGAAGTTACTGGAAGAAGGTTAATTCATTGTGGGTATGCCCTTCAACGGGATATTGGGATCCTGTACCTTCCTAAATGTCTTTTTGCTTTCTGTCTGTTATAAAGTAGGCAGCCTCCTCTGCCATCCAATCCAGCCACCAGGATTTATTGCTTCACCACAAGCCTCAAAACAACAGAGCCAACTGATCTTGGACTGAAATCTCTGAAACACTGAGCTTTGCAAAATAAGTCTTTTCTCTTCTTAAATTGTTCATCCCAAGTACAATAACAGAAATCTGACTTGTACAGTAGTGGAAACATTTCTTGTTAGAGAAACCAATGTGTTTTTAATTTTAACCTTATGAAAGAATTTTTAACACTTAGACTTAATCTAATAAAAATCAAAGTATTTCCCTGTATTTAACAACTTAAAATTCAAGAAGATGAATCCCAATGAAACCATTTGTTTCTTGTATATGTATTTTTTTCAATCTTCAAAACACAAGGGATTTTACCTTAAAATGAAATTTTACATTTACATCAAGCTTAGCACATAAAAATAAATAAAAGTAAAAGTTCACATATAAATTTCTTCAGTATTGTGGAATATAGGTTGCTTTTCCTAGGAAGCATGAAAAAATTCAGCACATATCTTAGAAGTGTATGGTTTACCAATGATTTAAATTGGCATTTTTTAACTTAAAATAAAATTTTTATCAGAGTCATAACAACATTGGCCCCTTACCTCACACTGCATAATAAAATTAACTCAAAATGTATCATAGAGCTAAATGTAAGACTTAAGACTATAAAGATCTTAGAAGAAAATATAAGTATATATGTTTGAGACTTTGCATTGGCAATGGTTTCTTATAGAGTAAGAGCACAATCAACAAAACAAAAGTGAGCTAAATTAGATTTTATCCAAAATAAAATATTAGGCTGGGGTATAGGCTAGTGGTAGAACATTTTCCTGGCAGGTACAAATTCCCAGAGTTTATGAAAAACAAAATAATGGCAACAAAAGTAAATAAAAACATTACACTAACGAGGGCACTATCAAGAAAGAAAAAGACAACCAATAGTATGGGAAAAACTATTTGTAAATTCTATCTAATACACTGGGCTGGTGGGAATGTAAATGGATATAGCCACTTTGAAAAACAGTTTGCAATTCCTTAAAATGGTCCCCATATGGCCCAGAAATTCCACTTCTAGATATAGACCCAAGAGAAGTAAGTACAGGTCTACCAAAAAACTTGAACATGAAAGTTCATAGTGGCATTTTTCACAATAGCCAAAAAGTTGAAAAAACCTAAATGTCCATCAACTGATGAATGGGTAAACAAAACGTAGCATATCTATGCAGTGTAATATTAAAATCAATGTAGTACTGCCAATTAAAATCAATGTAGTAATGATAACATGCTACAATGTGGACGAATCTTTAAAACATTATGCTTAGTGAACGAAGCCAATCACTAAAGACCATATATTTATGATTCCATTTACATGAAGTTTCTAGACTAGTCAACTCTATAGAGACTAAAATATTAGTGGTTACTCTGAGGAGGGAGGAAGAGAGAGTGATTGTTAATGATTTGGGGGTTTTGTTTGGGAGTGATGAAAAGAGTGTAAAATTATATATTAGTGATGGTTGTACAACTCTGAATAGTGCACCAAAATACTGAATACACTATATACTAAAACCCACTAAATTGTATACTTTCAAAGTATTAATATATTGGTGCATAAATGCTGATGTTCATCTTAAGGTATCTGTATTTCCCTGAGGTGCATACTATGCCCTGAAAATAGTTGCTTTAAAGCATATGTGTAAATCGTGGAATTCAGTGTGTTTGATGGAAACCTCAAAATATATTTCCTCTTAGTAGGTGATCAGGTTTTCTCAGCCTAATGATATGTGGTGAATTAAAGGGAAAGACAATGATTAAAACAGCAGAGGCTGACTAGACAGATGTGTTGGAGTTAGCATTTATAATATGTGCAGCTTAGAAGGATAACATTTAGCTCAGCATAATGGCTTTTAATCCTTAGCTCTCTTTAGCTGTATCTTACTGTTCCAACTTCATCTAAATGCTGGGGAGTTTCTAAATTTTTGATCTCCTTCTGATGTTCAAAATCACCAACATCAATTGTTGGACCAGGTCTAGCATCTTGAGGACATGTCTAGTTACAGTATGTGTTTAACTAAAATCAGGACCCCTTTAAAGCCCCAAGAGTCAGCATATATTGCTCCACTGATCTGCCTGCTGTAGAAATGAATGACAGTGGTGCAGGGAAAAGTTGGAGGAAGATCACATTTTCAAATTCATAACTTTTTCTTATTTTGGTAAGGCATAAGAGAAGGTCGTTTAACTTCTTTGCTCAAAAAGTCCTGGGAATACGAAGGCCAGTTTTGGGGGGAACATTTATAAGATTAAGGTGTCTATACTTATAAATCTCAAAAGATTTTCAGAATCAACAATACTGAATTACATATGTCATCACTGTGGTGTAATTGATAATTGTTTCAGTTTTCTGATTATGAGAAAATAAATATTGAATCCATTTAAATATTAGAAACTGCAATTAAAATAAAGCTTTATTTGGAACCAAGATAATTATCTCTAATGTTTTTATTTTTTAGCCTCATGAATTCATTTATTTATTCAGAAAATATTTGATTTGCTACATTGTCCATGTGGCTATGCCAACTGACTCATATTTGTCTTTTTATGAAATACATTTGTGAAACATTTTATGAAAGGTATTAAGTGTCTTAGGCAAGAAACCACCCTATAAATCTAAGTATCAGTATCTAAAGTCAGGAAATGTTTTCTTATTCTGAAATTTAACAAAAGTCTCAGGATAACAGTGCATAATTTATGTGAGCAAAGGAAGATTACAAGATTAAAATTTTTTGTGTGTGCTGAAACAAGTTTGCCCTGTGGGTATACCCCTTTTCTTTATGCCAGATTGATTAGTGGCTCATTTTAAAATTGATTTACTATCTTGAGTAAAGAGAACAATTTTGTCAACCAAAATCTTTATATAATCCCCAAGCTCATTCTCAAAGAAAATTTACATATGATCTTAGGTCTTAGACAACGTGAAAATGGAAAATTTTGAGTTAAGCATATAATTTAAACTTGGGTCTCTAGCTAATTTAAATATATATTTATAGATTTATTTTTTAGGGATAACATACATGTGCATTAAATAGTACCAAGAACATTAGTTTTAATAGTACAACTTATTTAATATATTGTAAGAAAATTTGTAAATGCAGCACAATAAAAAAAGATTAAAAAATTTTAAAAATGCTAAATAAAAACAAAAACAATAACAAAGAGTACGGCTTGATTGGCTAATGGACTAGCTAAAGTGGTAGAGCACCTGCCTAGCAAGCATGAGGCTCTGAGTTCAAATCCCAGTACTACCAAAAAGAATGTTCCCAAGAGTACAGTTTGATGTTTTTCATATTTATACACATTCTGTACTCACTCCCAGCTTAGGATTCAGCACATTCCCAGCTCCTCATAATCCAGTCACTTTGAAATTATGAATTGAAGGGACAAATAAAATATATAAATATATGTATCTGTGTGCATGTGTTTATGTGTGTGTGTTTAGTATATGTTGTGTACAAGTGATGTTTTGACATATGTATAAATTGTGGAATGCCTAAATGAAGCTAATTAACATATGTATTTATTTCATTTTTGGTCAAGTTTTTTTATATCTAATTTTTTTAAAAATTCTCATTCTTATACCTATCAAATTCATACATTTTTAAATCATCCAGACACCATCCATTTAGTCATCCACTCACTAATTCAATGCATTTCCATAAAGGCATAGGTTTATGTGCCAGGCACATGTTAATAACACATACAAGGCTTCTGCTTAAAAGAGCTGTTATAATGAACAGGAAATTTTCAGAGAATGATAAGTCTGTGAAGAAAATAAAATAGGGCAAGGTAAAATAACGAGTGGATTGAGGGTAGAGACAACTTTAGGTGGCTTGGTGAGGAAGGGACCTGCAAAACAAAACATAGATAGAAGAAGGAGGAGCCACATAAAATGTGGGGAAGAATGATCCAGGCAGTGCCAATGCCTTGAGGTTGGAATGCATGGCTTGTTCCAGGAACATAAAGTACAGAGAGTCTCAAACACAAGACAGCAGGCCAGTGATCTGTGGTGAGATGCCTGGTGTTGGGGGAAAAATTCCAGGCCAAATCATGAGGGCTCTCCTAAGGTGGAATTTGAAACATGGTGGAAAGTGGCCATGTTTTATGCAGGGTAGTGACATGATTTTATTTATGTTTTTGGAAGATCACTTTGTCATATACAAAACTGGAGTCAGGGAGGCCAATTTAGAAGCTCTTCCAAAGTCTATGTTCATGATGGTTGGACTAATGTGGAGTCTATGGAGGCGAATCAAAGTGGATGCATCTGGATATAATTTGTTTATGGTGGCAACAATCTTGCTAGATGATGGCATATGGGGGTCATGGTGATTGGCACCAAGGAAAAGGGAGGAAATAGGGAGAACTCTGGTTTTGGCTTTTGAAATGGAGAAAAGGGGGTTTGTATTTACTGAGTTTGAGATTACTGGGATGGATTTACGATTGGGGACAACCCTAATTAGATGGTTAGAGCAACTTTCTCACTGGAGTCTACCTTTAAGAAAGCTATTCAAAGTTACTTTAGAGAAATATCATGTATCAAAACTGATTCAAAATAAAGACAATTTTAAGTTTTTAGCAGATCAAAAATCAAGAAAGTCCAAATGTGGTGTTAAGTGACTATAACCTCAGCACTTGGAAGGCTAAGGCAGGAAGACTGTGAATCTGAGGCCAGCCTAGGCACATAGTAAGACCCTGTTTCCAAAATGAAATGAAAACCCAAGAAAGACCTTGAAATGGTTTTCAAAGCATTGACTTTAAAAAAAAAAAAAGGCTTAGGCCCATAAGGATCTGGAAAGAATTCTGTCAATATATCATGACAAGGATAAATTCTATATTTAACAATATAGAAATGAAAAGATACAGAACTTTTTTATTTTATGAAACTACTAAGTCCCTCATTCAAAACCTGCCAAAGTTAACATAAACACAAACAACCTAGACAATCTTATTTATAAATACAAATGTAAGTATCCTGAAAGGAATGCTCCCTTTTTTATTATAATTTTTTATTAGGATATATTCATTGTAGGGGGAGTGATTCATAGTGACAATTTGATTATATTGTACATTGGTTAGATCACCCCCATTGTCTTCCCCCTTCAACCCCCTCCCCACTCCACTCAAAGCAATTGCAAGAGGTGTCTTTGCTCTATTTCATGTAGGTATATGATGTCCATCAACCATATACCATCACCTTAATCTCCTTCCTTCACCCTCCCCCTCCTACTAGTACCCCCCACATTGTACCTGTTTTATAGTACTGTGAAGTCGATGTTCAAAGGGTTCTCAGTGTATGCCCACTGTGAGTATACTTTACTTTGGTCTGTTCAACTCATTCCATTACTCTCTCTTATCCCTTTACCTCCTACCCCTCATTTTTCAACAGCTTTCAGTACACATCCTTATATCCTCTACCTTCACAGATGTTATGTTTTATGATATTATTGCTATAAGGAATGCCCTCATACTGAGTCGGATATATGGGCAATAATAATTAAATAATAGCAACCAAACAGCTAGTGGTAGTCTAATGTCAATCAAGATTTTATTCTGCATCAGGTGCTTTTAAAAGACTTTCCATATATTTGCCTTTTGGAAGAGGTGCCATTATTTTCTTTATTTTAGTGGGAGAAATTAAGGCACAGAGAAGTTAGGCAACTTGCTCTATTTCGTACACCTCATCTGAGAAAATTGTTTTCTAAATCTATTGATAAAGCATTGTTCAACAAATGATGAGAAAAGATTTTTTTAACATTTTGGAAATACTAATTTAGATCTTTTTTATTTTCCCACAGAATAGCTCAATGTTAAAACATAATGTTAATTATAAACAACAAAATCATAGTAATGAGATTGTAGAAAAATTTTTATATAATATCGGGACAGGAAGATGATATCATGCAAGGAAACACTGAACTTGAAAGAGATATGGAAGCTAAAATTCAAAATAATGAGCTACATTGGAAATAATATTTGACAGAGAAATAGGTTGATGATTTTAGCATACGCAGAGATCTTACAAATCAATGTATTAGAAAAACAGTCAGTGAAAATATAAGTGCAAGGATGTTAGTCACAGTGACACAGATCTTAATGAAAAATTGGAAGTAATCAGTGTACTCAATTACAGGAAATTAATTCATAGTGGACTAAATCCATTGGTTGAAATACTACACAGCCCTTAAAAATAATGTTAATATTTTCCAAGACTACTGTGGTCAAGGGAAAATTTCAGTATATGGTTAGAGGAAAATAGTTTTCAAAATGGAATGTGCTAGAAAAAAGAATAAAATAGAAAAAAAATGGAATGTGCTATTATAATATTGGCGATAGTCCATGCATACATTTGTGATATGTTCACACGTGTATAATACACACACAAGATACAACAGATTTTATTTCTCATTTTTGAGAGGGTGATAAAATTGTTTTCTTATATATATTTTTCTCCAATTTTTATATTGTAATGAATTATGTTTACACATTATAGGGGGGTTATAGGGTTATATTATAAAAGGCTATTTAAAAATTTAATTGACTAATGTTTTCTACTTTTAGTGAAACTTCATAGACTTCTCCCCCCTCCAGTAAAAACTCCCTCAGTGCCATTGATAAAAAATATATTCAGACTCTAATAAATCCTCTATCTAGACAAGTGAAGACTCAAGACCTGTATGTTGCACAACTCCAGGGGGCACCCTTGGATTACATTACAAAGTGTAATATTCTATATTCTATTGAATAAAGAATAAAATTCTACCATAGATAGCAAATGAATGGGCTATTTTGAGCTGTGCAGCATGAGGGGTGCCAGGAAGCACCTCCTGAGAGTTAACTTTAAAAACCTGGTTTTTATCTTCCTGGCTTTTATTATCCTTACTCTACCAGTGATAGGCAACTAACTAATAATTTCTCTTGTTTTGTTTATACTTGAAAATTTTGATTTATCAAGAAATTTGAATGAGAAACTTTCCATGAATAGCATTCAAATCACAGCTATACAGATACTCTATTTTCCATGTATTTCTGGGAAACTTTAGCAATTGTGTTATTAAATATGTCATATTTTCATATGTGTGTGCCAAAAATGTTAGGATGTATTCAAAAGAAGAATGATTAAGAATTGGAAAAATTTTAATCTGCAGGTTTATTGTTTAGACAGGCGTGTCTAAAGCACTTCAGTAGCAAAATGTTTTCATTAGAATTTGAGGTGAAATTCATACAACATTAAACTAAGACATTTTTAATGTAAAGACTCTAGTGGCATTTACTGAACTCACAATTTTGTGCAACCATCACCTCTTTCTAGTTCAAAAATATTTTTAACACCCAAAATAAAACTCTGTACCCATTGAGCAGTTGAAATCATTCTAGTGTCAAAATATTTTTTAACACACCTGTAACCATTGAGCAGTGAATCATTGATTACATGAGGTTGTGCTATAGTTTAATTTTGAATGTCCTCCAAAGGCCTATATGTTAAAAGTTTGGTCACCAGCCTGTGGCATTACTGGGAGGACCTTTAGATGGAGGGAAATTAGGTTAATGAGGACATGCACTTGAAGGAGATATTGTGATCCCAGCTCTTCCTTTCTTGCTCTTTGCTTCTAGGCATCCAGGAAGTGGGCAGCTTTGCTGTACCTCTCACTCCCTCCATGATGTTCTCCCTCACCACAAGCCTGATCCAGTGGAGCCAAGTAACCATAGACTAAATCCTGTGAAACCATGAGCCAAAATAAATCTTTTCTCCTCTTAAGGTGATTATCTCATGTGTTTTATTATAGCAATCAAAAGCTGACTAACACAGGTGAGGCTTGAGAGTGTACATTTCCACCACATTCTAGAGGATGCTGATGTTGATGGTCCTAGAGACCACCTGCTGAGAACCACGGACCTATGATCTTAGACACAGCTGAATTAATAAGCACTGATTCTGTGCTTAAGGCCCCCCTGTGCTTTGCAGAAAGAGCAGAGGGGCCCATTTGGAACCAGCTGGTAATGCTAAAACCTACCAGCTGGAATTACCCAAAAAGTTGTTTGAATTTCATCTTAAGAGACTCACTTCAGGGAAAAGTACAAATGTTAAACCTGATTTTGGATGGGAGCCACTTTGAAAAGCTTAAACACTGGGCTTAACCATAGATTTACAGGGGTGTATACAGAAGAGGCTCTTGATTCCTCAAATGTATTTGTAGTGACAGGTTCTACTCATAGAGTAAATGTCTAGAAGAAAGAAGAAGAAGAAAATGGAAACAAAAACATGAAAACATTCTGGAGCATTTATAAATAGTAAGTGCAGTAGCAGGTCACAGTTTGTGAGAAAATCAAATTTATTTTTACTAGAGCATGCATCTTATTTTTCATAGACAATAGATCTTTTGTTTTCTGTAGTTTCAGAGACCTTAATACAATACAAATAGCCCTGCTATACAAACAATGTAATATTTGAACAGTAAGTTTTATATATCTCAGGCTCTTCAAAAGCAAGAAGGGCTGAAGACAAAAACAAAACAAAACAAAACCCCTCAAAATAACCCCAAGTGCTGGGCCTATAAAAGAGGAGCTTGGACTGTCCCATGTCTCTGGACCCTAGCTCTCAACCGGGCATGCAAGAGAACATTTCTACTGAGAACAGGAACATTCTCAACTAAGATATCAGTTTGTAACTGAACTTCCAGTTTCCCTAAATTTCAAAAGCTACAGAACTTAAACTCTTTGTAAAAAGAAGGGTCTGCATATTTGCATTGTTAACTTTAGTTTAACTTGTAGCACATAGGTTTTCTAAATTAGCATGAACAATCGATCCAGAAGAGAACAATTAAGTAAAATTTCAGCACTTCTTTAAACATTCACTCTACTTGCCCTTTAAGTGATAGAAAATTTCCTGTTAATATTCTTTGACCTGAATACATTCCTCTATTAGAATTTTGAAGAATTTCATTGGGTTTCAACTAGAATCTGTAACCTCTGGTTAATCATCATGTATCACACAGTTTGTGGATGAAATACATTTGGACAGGGATAGATAAGTCTATTCATGTTAATACAGCATTGACATTCAGGGCTTAATTCAATTTTCACAAGTGATGATATCCCTGGCATTTCAGCCAGCCTATTTTAATTAATATCTCTACACCTTTTTAAATACCATTTTGCATTTTATACACCTGCTTTAAATTAAGGCAATTTAAGTCTGTCATAAGAGCCTCTATTCTGGGAATACCAAGAGTCAACCTTGCCTTTGTTTGATTTAAAAAAAGAACTTGTCATCAAATATTCTTTTTATCTCCACATCATTATGAGTATTAGAAAATTATGCTTTGTCTCATATGATCAGCTTTTCAAACTGGCCTCATCAGAGAACTTTAATTTTTATCTGAGGCTAGACAAAATGGCACCATACATGTGAAGTGACATTGGATGAACATCAGGTATTATTAAAAACCTGAAAGCTTTATAGACCTAGGGGATGAACCTGATAGTGGTGTGGGAAGAAGAGAAACAATGGGATAAATAAACAGAACTATGGAAGAAAATAGCTACTTATGCTTCCAGAGCAAGTCTCTTAAAGCAGGAGAGATCACTTGTTAACCTGGCAGGTTTAGATGAGTTTTACATTTCCAACTTGGCTGTCCACCAACATCTAAGGCAATGAGTTGTAGTATGGTAGAGGACACCAGGAACAGCAGACACCAAAGGTAAAAATACAGACCCCTAAATCCATTTCAGACTTATTTTCAGGGTCAATTTCAGAATTATTAAGAGGCTACCAAGTTGTTCAGTAGAATTTTATTGGAAAGTTTAGAAAATAACAAGTAGAGCGTTAAAGCTGATGTTCTGAAATAAGCCAGATCTAAACTTTAATATCTAGGCTTCCCTTTTGGGAGCAGTAAACTTCAGTTTCCTCATAGTAATAGAACTTTCCTAAAAAGATTGTCATGAGGCTGTTGGGTCTGGGAACCTAAAGGACAGATGAGTGAGTGTCCCATCCCCCATGGAGAGCACTATGAGCCCTGTACCCTGAGAATGAGTTGTAAATCTGCATTCCTGCACCCTGAGGAGGAGATACAGAGCCTCACAAATCTGCCACAGGGCTGAAAAACAAAATGCTCTTAAGGTTGTTTCTCCTCCACCCCACGCACCCAACAAGGGGCAAAGAGACCAGCTCATCTAAGAGAGTCTGCGTGTGTGATCCACAGCCAACAGGAAAAAACTCACCTAACCAATACCCTAACCCAGAGTTAAAGTGTCCATAAAAAGCCCCAGCATTCACCTGAGCAGGGAGCCACTGGTTTCCCGGCTCCGCTACACCACTCTAGCTGTAGCCTTTCCTTTCTTTCTAATAAATCCTACTTCGTGTATAGGCCTTGACTCACAAGACAGCTGCCTCACGAGCCAGTTCTCTGGCCTGTGAAGGCAAGGACCCTAGACACCAGCCCACAGCACTTCACATCGGCATGTAACAAGGCTATAGGAAATCCATCAAAATTTCTCATATAACCCAATACAGGAACCACCTTGGCTGCATGCTGGAATCACTAGGAAGCTTTAAAAATTTAGTTGCATGGATCCCGCCATTGGAAATTCTGATTAATTGGTCTAGGCACAGCCTGGGCCTTGTGAGTTATGCAAGAGCTTAGGTGGTTCAAATGCATAGCCAAGGTTGAGAATGGCTGCTACAGTGCCTATTCTGTCACTTTTTAAACTGTGTGTAGAACCAGGACTCATGTTTTATTACTTACATAGCTGATATTACAGCTATGTAAGTAATTGTGTCTCTCTCATCTGTTAAGCTCTAACTCCTAATGTGACTATATTTGGAGATAAGGGCTTTAAAGAAGTAATTAAGGTTAAGTCAGGTCAAGATTATGGTAAGAAAGAGCCTATTTGCAAAGCAAGAAAAAAGGCCTCAGGAGAAACCAAACCTGCCACCATCTTGATTTTGGACTTCAGCCTTTAGAACTGTGACAGAATAAATTTCTTTCCTTTATAGCACTGAGTATGGTATTTTGTTATGATAGCCTGAGCAAATGAACATAGACGAAGGTTTGACCTTTCATGTTGTCTCCATTGTCACCATAGTGATATTTATAATCTGCCTTACTCTCCAATCAGGAAAGTGGAACAAAATCTGGTAATAGGATGCTTGACTTCACCTCTGTCCCTCAGCAAGAAAACCTGATACAAAATATCCAGAAAATGTCTTATAAATGATGTCAGAATTCATAATAGGTCTGCCAGGGAGAGAGCATGGCACTCAGAACTGGCTCCAAGGAGGAGACATTTGTCTGGGGCCAGGTGAACTTCCCTGCCTGTTTTTGCCTTTAGGCTTAGCTGTGCTCTTTTCATCAGGGTAGACAGAAGGAGTCCAGGCAGGAACATACTGGGAAAACCATTCCTTTATTTTCTCAACAAATAATTGAATACTGGGCACAGTTGTAGGTGTTTGAGTCACATCAGTGGCCAAAACAAACCCAAACCCTCCTTTCTGGAATTTATACTCTAGCAGGGTAAGGAAAATAAGACAACCCCTGCCTTTGACATGAGAATGGGTTAAAATGCCACATGAATGAGGTTGGGAATACTTTTTCCTAGAGGAAACATGAGGCACAAGACTACAGATACCTAGGTCATTATGACCTGGCATGGTGAGTTTCTGCAGACTTCCCAATGCCCTGAAGATAAAAGCAGCCCCAGTAAAAACCTTTTCTTGGGGGCTTTGGGTTTGACTCCAAGGAAGAGCACTTACCTAGTGTTTACAAACACCTGGGTTTGATCCCACCACTGCAAACAACTACCAAAAAACCCCCAAAAAAACAAACAAAAAAACCAAAATCCAAAAAAAAAAAAAAACCATAAGTAAACAAACAACAACAAAAACCCTTTTCCTGGTTATCCTTGTTATTGTAGCTCTTACCTGGAATATACATAAGGGACCAATGACCAACCATAGCCCTATGCCATTCTTGTTGTTCAATGCAATTATAATATATAGGTTGTTACAATATCCTTCTTTTCTTCCTTCTTTGGTTTTTTAATCTATAAAAAACCCAGACCCCACCCCCCACCACCACTTTGAGAGCAGTTTTTCTGGGCAACTGGAATTGGTGTTTCCCTCCCTAGCTAACCATTCTCATTTTGGCTTAAATAAATTCTGTTTTCCCTTCAGTATAACTAAACTTGTCTTTTAGGTTGACATTTCTGGAGGCCGTGGACAGTCTTCTGCATGACTCTCCTTGCTTCCCAGGCCTCAGCTTGTGGAATCAGCAACTGAACCTATCATGTTCTCTAACTCAGGGGTTCAGCTGGAGGTTAGGTCTCCATCCTCCTCAGGATCCCAAGTTTTCTCAGACCTTTGGCTGAGACTGGGCTTTATTTGAGCTGTTTTCCAACTATTCTTTGTGAGAAGCAGGACTAGAGGTGTTCTTGTGTGTACATCTTTCCTGTCTTTGCAGAAACTCAGTCAGGGATGAGGGCAGACTTGCTTTCTGGTGAAAGTTTTAAAGTTTTTCTGGTGCTTTAGTTTAAGCACATTGTATGCTTTTTGCTTTGTGATTCTGATGTACTTTTGAGATCAGTCCTCTTAAGTCTCTTAATCTGATCCCAATAAAAGTATGTGAGAAGGATTCTTGCTATGAAGGGGAGAGGAGAGGAGAGAAGAGGAGAAGAGAGGAGGGGAAAGGAGGGGAGGAGAGAGAAGAAGAGAGGAGAGGAAAGGAGAAAAAAGAGAAGAAAAAAAGAAAGGAGACATTGCTCTTTCAGCCCAAAAGGGTACGGTAGACAATAGAGCCTTAGTGTGTGGGTCATTCTGGTTCATGACCTGCATCTGTCTCATAGAGACATCCACCAGAAGACAATTTTAGGAAATTTTCAGCTCATTTAGAAGATTGTTTGGGGCAGGGAGAAGGTCACCTGGCACTTTGAGTAACCCATTTTCATAAGGATTTCTGAGACATGCAAAACAGCAAAACTGACTCAAGGAGACCCTGAAGATTAAACCTCATAAGCAACACACTTGACCTCACCCACAGCACTGGAATGATCACATCCCAAAGAATAGTAATATGTGAGAAATTAATCATCAAAGCCTGCCTCCTTCACAGATAAACAGCCTCTTCCTTAAACCCCAGTTTGTGTCTGTGCATCACAATTATAGTGCCACATCTGCTTGGTACCTAGGCAAGTGGTCTAATCTAAGGACAATCTTAAACTCCAGTGGCTAAAACAGGGATCTTATGAAACTCTAAAACTGGGATATTTCCACACTTAATTGGAAAAACTCAGCTTTAAAACAAAAGAGTAGATGGCTCACTTTAAATGACACTTAAGAGCTTCTACAATACAGCTCAGAAAAAGATTGCCTCCCTCCAAACAGTAAATAAAAAATTAAAGGAGACGTTTCTGAACTAAAAATCTTCTAAAGCTACTTTGTGCTGTCTGCCTTCTCCCACCACCTGGTCCGCTATAGCTCCAATATGATCTAGGCATGAGGATTGAGCCCTCTCACTGCTGTGGCCTGGGTTCAGATCCTGTCAAAGAACCATGACATTCATGGTGACCTTGATGGGATTCTGATATTTCCCCCTTTATCTCCCTCCTCCACCTCCTATTTTAAGGATACTCTGAGAATTCCCAGGTCTTTCTTCTTTTGCTTAATAACACCTTAGGAGAAACTGAAGTATCTGTCAATGAAGAACCAAACTTAGCTCTAATAGTCACTGGCTGGATTGCCTCTGCATCTCAACTCTGCCGCTGTAAGTTTTCTACTTCAGGCTGTGGGGAATGGAGCTCAGTAGTAGAGTACATGCCAGGCATGAACAAGGGCCTGCATACTATCCAGAGCTCCTCACAAATAGTAAACAAATAAATAAAAAACTATCTTCTTCCTTCGAGTACTGAATCTGTAACTTGTTTTTGTCCCTAAACTGGGTCCTTTTTCCTTCTCAGAATTTTTGAATAAATCACAAGACCAAGCACCAATTGAACAGTGAGGACTTTTTTTTTTTTAATTCTTGCCCAAGAATGGCAGAAGTGGGAAAAAAACTCACAAATAAACTTCTAAACTTATGAGATTGGGAAGTTATAGATACAGAGTAGAAGAAATGATGGTGGGGGATATGCTAATAAAGTAGAGGAATATCCATGTCTTTTCTGGGAATGAATGTACATTTCTGGGAATTTTGGTGTCACTTCTTTTTGCTTCTTTAAGTGTCCTTTGCAGTAGGTGCCATGGCAATTGTCAACTGTCAGGTGAGGGATGGGAATGAGTGGGGGAGTCATTTAGCATACGGATGAGGTTTTAATGAGGTTGTCTGGCAGCCATCTTAGATCCAACCAATTTCATCTAGCTCACATGAAGAGGAGCTTCTGACCTCCAGGCATCCTGTCCCCAAATGATAAACAAGATTAGGATGGGGAAATAATTCAGCAAGTGATCTACACAATACACAGGGTAACAAACAAACAGGGAAACAAACAGTGAGGGTTTCTAATCATCCTATGAACATTTGTAAGGTCTAATCCATAGTTTTCCAAGTGGGGTCTCTTCTATATTCTTACTTCTTTCTGCTTATTCCATATACAACAATGTATCTTGATAAGGTATGGATTTTTTCCCCTACCTTCCTTTCTTCTTTCTTCCCTTCCTCTCTCCCTTCCTCCATCACTCCCTCCTTTCCATCCTTTCTTCCTCCTCTTTCCCTCTTTTTTTAAGACATTCTTGCTGTATTGCTCAAGCTGGTCTTGAACTCTTAGGCTCCTGCCTCAGACTCTTGAATAGCTAGGAATATAGGTACACACCACCACCCTTGGCTTCATAAGGACTTCTTAAAAACTCATAATACATTATTTCTTTTTGCAAAAGGGGAAATATTTTTAAACCTAAGCCAAGAAGAGCAATTAGAACAATAAAAACAACTAAATTTCTCATATTTAGGCTTCTATGATGATCTATAGACACTAAAACTCTTTTTCCTACAAGTCTCTTTTTAAAACCTCTGAAACTTTCTTAAGAAAAGCTTAAGAAAGCACTAACATGAGGCCTTCCCAAATACTCCCTTGGGTTAAGTGGGAATAGAAAATGTTATTTGCCTTATTCCTTCAAGGGCTATACCCTGAAGTCTATAATCTAATTTTAAGAACAAACTCCATTAGCACTTAAGTCTATTGACTAAATTGATCTCCAAAGTCCAACTTTCTGACATTTTAGTTGGCTACTATAAAACTCTTTAAAGGTGGACATGGAGGCACAAGTCTGTAATTCCTTCACTGGAAGGCTGAGGTAGGAGGATCACAAGCTCAAGGCTAGCCTGAGCTACATAGTGAGTCCCTATCTCAAAAAATCAAGGGTTATAGATGTAGTTTAGTGATAGAGCTCTTGGCTGGCAGGTGCAAGCTCCATGCTCATCCCAAGTATGTTAAAACAAAACAAAACAAAACAAAGGAAAATCCTCTTGGTAAAAGAAGTTGGCTTGTCTAAAGGAAATTTCCATTTCTAAAGGTAGCTTCTTCCTTATAGACTAACTCTTACAAGGGAAAGATAGTAAATTAAATCTGTACAGCAAGACTCTCCCTGGATTATTTAATCTCTACTAGGTCTTTGCTTATGCCTTTCTTTGTCTCAGCAAATAGTGGCGTTTAGATCTAACTTCTGTTTCTTTAAAATGTAAATTTTCTTCATTGTTTCATAAAAGACCTGTACCTTAAAAAAATGCTAATTTAGGGTTGCCTAGCTACTGAGATAGCTTGGGGCAATAAAACAAGTAATCAAAAGATTGATAACATAAGAGATAAAAGAAACTACTTAAAAGTCAGAAAAAGAAGAATGTAGAAAGCTCTAAGATTTTCTGCCAGTAGTTTTGTTAGTTTTATGTATGTTGTGTATTGTATATTATGTATATATGTATGTCTATATGTGTGTTTATCTGTCTATTGTCTAATGGCACCAAAATGATTTAGAAATAAATTAAATAAAATAAACTTTAGTGTCAAAGGGGCTGCTTCTCTTCATTTTAAAAATTGTTTAGTAGGGACATTTATTCAAATTGGTCCTAGTTTCAATGGTTCCTACTTGATACAGTTGCTTCCCTCTTTACCTTAAACCCTTTACCAAACACCACTAAAATAGGACACCGTGAGTTCCTAGACTGAAATGTAAACTTTAGTGGGTTATCTTCAGGTGTATGGACACTTCTGATGGTATAAGGTAGGCAGGTAGAAAGTAAACAGTAACACAAAGGAGCCAGAGAGTGGGTCAGCACCACATCTGGTTATACTTTGCTAAATATCCTGCTCCACTATTGTCCTGAATTAACAGATAACTATGGTTGACAGAGTAATAATGTCACTATTTTGTGACTCAGCCAAAATGGCAGCCCCGCCCCTTAACAGGAATACCCATGCTGTAAGACAGACCCACCCCTGCCAGAGACTACCACACGTGCTAACTTCCTTAACCTCCCCGTTCTATAAAAGCCACTCCTTGCCCAGACTCTGGGCTGTGCCATCTTTTCCCCAGCCAGCCTGGCAGTTTGGGCCCTGCCATTAAATTTTGCTCTGTGGATGTAAGACTTTTCTTGTGAGCTTTCTTTATGAGTGGCGGTTTTCCTAACATTTGGTGCCATGACTTGGATCGGGGTGCACTTCTGGCACTGACCTTGCTCTCCTGGCCTCCCCGACCCCATCCCACTCTCTCTCTCTCTCTCAACTACCATTCCCTTCCTCCCAGATTTGAGCTGCTTTACTGGGCCCCTGATCCTAAAAAACACCATTCCCTCACTAGCTCATAGGGAAGTTCCTCTGCCCCAGCACACCTCCAACTGCCATCCACCACCGGCCAATCTTCCCTCACTGTCCTCTCTCTCTCAGTGAGTCCTCCTTGCATGCTGAGCTGTGGTCTCTCTCTCTCTCATTTCCTTGAAAACCTAGCTCTAGGTAGCAGCTCACTCTCGTCCCTGGGAACTGGGTTCCCCACTAGGGACTGTGGACCCACTGTGGTGAAGATGTTCCCTCTGGGTGTTCCACATTTCTCTCTCTCTCCTGAGGACCCGATATTTTGGGGACACCCGCCATATCTCTCCTCAGGTCAGGCCTCACCATGGGAGGTGGACCGTACCAAATTCCTTCAGACTCCCCATTGGGATGTCTCCTGGCCAACCTTGGGCCCCTCTGCCTAATGCCTGATCTTAAGCCACAAAAGCTCATTTTTCTCTGTAATCAGGCCTGCCCCTAATACCCATTAGACAATGCCTCCAAATGGCCACTTAATGGCACTTTCAATCCCAATATTTTAGGGGATTTATACAATCTCTGTGAGTGTGCTGGTAAATGGAAAGAACTTTCCTACGTCCAGTCCTTTCCCTATCTCCCCACCAAACCCTCCCTCTGTACTTTCTGTTCCTTTGTGCAGATTCTCTTAATCGCTAAACCAGTTTCTAAATCAACCAAATCCTCTCCTGAACCTCCTCCTTCCCCATGTAAGCAGACTTCTTGTGCTGCTCACACTGCCTGCCTCTTCCTATCTTCCTGAGGAACTTTCCCGTCATGGAGTTAAACAAGCCACTCCCTGCCAACTCTGGCCTCATGGTGATTCTGGCTCTGGGGAGCTCATGCTTCCTCCCTGTGGGCTGAGACCAAGCCTGGGGTTTATTCAGATACACCTCATGCTATGTTGTGGGAGTCCTGTTTGATTATCTAACGACTACTTCTCTTCTCCCCCCTCCTGTCTAATGTTCCTTTTCCCTGAGACAGTGACCAGAGAATGGAGGTTTTGTGTTGCTGAAAGTATTCCAGTACTAGTCAATGAGAGTGACCTAGAGACACAGGTGATGGCTAATCCCTCAGGCGTGTGTCATGCCTCCAGGCTCTGCCTTCCCCTCCCTTACCTAAGATGTCAGCACACCTTTTCTGCTTCCTCCATGGTCTCACCACATGTCCTTTGTCTCTGTCTGCCTTCTCCTCCCTGGGTTTATTGGGACCCTGCCTCCCATGAAAAACCTGTAGCATGGTACCTTATGCCTTAAGTTATTCCAACTAGTTTGCCGGGCTTCTCAATCTAAAGTAACTTTAAATTAGCTGGTAACACAAAAGCGCTTACAAAAACCTTCGCCTGCCACACTCACACCATAATTCCGCCCCCACAAGGGGAGGAGGGAAAGCAAACAGGCACGGTCATGCTCAGGGATGCTGGCTTCTGGACATAGCAAAAACGCCTGCTATAGCTAAGAAAATCCATAGAGAGGACCCAGCACATCCTGGGCTGCCAGCCACACATGGCGATGGCTGCAGCCTGCCACCACTTCCCCTAGAATAAACACATGCAGAGTACACAGGAAGGGGGGACGGGCGACAGGCCTCAGGATCAGGCCTAGACAGTCAGGGTCATTTGTCCCAGGTGTGTGTGGAGGGAGTTGGTGCCTTGCACAAGTCCTGCTCCTACCCCCACCTCACATCTTGGGGCATCAGACCCAGCCCTTGTAAGCCAATTGTTAGCTCAAGGATATAGTCCCAGAAATAACACATTACTATGGTCTCTAAACTTCTCATTTAAAACTTTCTGTGCTTTCAGACTCGATATAATTTTTTCACTCCAAATATTAACACTAGTTGTCCCATATGGTACTGTTATTGGCTGGTATGCCCTCTCAATGCCCTTCTTTAACTTTACAAATGATTTATTTCTTTGTTAAAAAGTTAGCCTTTATTAAAGAGGCTGCTTGCTGTTAGCTAAAAGACAGGATCCTAGCATTTTGCTCTTTCTAGATGGAATCTACACCTTCCAGTCTTCTGGCTTGTAGATGTTAAAAGCTTTGTAATGACGTCTGGCCTCAATATGCCATGGGTGACCAAGAGAACTGGCCTTCACAGGGTTCCTTAAATTACAATACCATACTTCAATTAGACCTTTTCTATAAAAGGGAAAAAAGTAAATGCAGATCCCCATACAAATTTTCTTTCATCTCAGATTGGCTCCACAATTACTATTTAGAAACTCAAATGCTGGCCATTCTTTGCAAGCCACAGGATAAACATGGAAAGGAGAACCAAAATTTGGGGCTGAGGAAGTAGCTTAATGGGAGAATGTCTGCCCAGCATGTGCAAAGCCCTGAGTTCAATTCCCCAACATTACTAAATTAAAAAAAAATGGTAAAGAAGATAAGTGGCATTAATGTCACTTCAGCCATCTCATAGTGGAAGAAAGTAGTTTAACCTAGACCATATCCTTCATTCTTCAAGTGAGGAAACTGAGGCCCAGAACAGTTCAGAGACCTGCTCTCCAAAGTGTCAGATGTCAATGTAAAATAACAACTTTGCTTTACAGCAATGCCCTAAAGAAAATCCCCCTACCTTTCTACAACATCTTAAGGAGGCTGTCAAAAAACATATCACGATGGACCCAGAGTCACAGGTGAGAGAGGTTCTCCTCAAAGATAAATTTCTAACAGTCAGCCCCAGATATTTGTAGAAAACTCAGTCTGTGGCTTAAGGAGAAAAGTCATTGGATCAACTAATACAACTATCCATGTCTGTATATTATAACCAGGACATTACTAACAGAGAGAAAGATAGGAGACATGACCTCATTGCTGCCCCCACCTGACTGGAGCCTGCATCTCGAGTTTGCTACAATGGTGGACAGGAGGGGCATTTCTGCACACAATGCTTAAGGGGGACAGCCTGGGAGACAGCCCCACCCCCAACTGGGACCCTGCCCTCTCTGCAAGGGTAACCAGTGCAGGTCTAAGTGCTCCTGTCACCAGATGGAAGGTGAGGTGCCACTTCCTATGTATTTATGGGTCCCAGCCTCCTGTCTATGCTCCACTTATTGATATTGATATTGAGGAGCCTCAGGTAGTCATAATGGTAGAGAAGTGAAAGGTCATTTTCTTCCTAGACAGTGGAGCCCATTTCTCTGTTTTACCTTTTTCTCCTGGTCCTTGGTCCAATGACAAAAGTTATCATTTGGGGCAAATCTGGCAAGTCCCTAGAGCGCTATTTTACCAGGACTCTGGCCTGCTCTTAGGGAGACCTCCTCTTCTGTCACTCTTTCCTCATAGTTCCTGAAACTCCAGTAACACTGCTAGGATGGGATTTACTATCTCAACTAAAAGCTCAAGTTCTTCTCCCTGCAGGCTGCTATCTCTGCTGCCCCCTCCTTCAGGAACAAATAGATTCCACAGTGTGGACTGATGAGTGTAGGGCAAGCTAGGACGGCCCTCCCTATTCAAATAAAACTCAAAAATCCCTCACATTTTCCACACCCAAAACAATATCCCCTCAAGCCTGAGGGACAATGAGGCCTTATGCCTATCATAAATTCCTTAAAAAACACCAAGAGCTACTAATTATTTACTCCAATCCACATAATAAATTTAAAATTTTTATAAAAGTTAATTTTGAAATACAAGTTACAAAGTAAACAACTGGAAAGGATATAGATAGGTAGTGAATGTATTTTTTGAGAAGTTAAAGGAAAAAGAAATGTTTTTAGATGAAAAAGGATTTTATAAAGAAGAGTTCGTCCTAAAGATTGTTTCAAATAGGAGGGATAAAGACAAGCCATCAAAGGGTTTAGTATGCTATATAAAGGTCTAAGTAAGTTTTAAAAGTGTATAATAAAAAGCTTTGTGTGATATAAAGCTAAAGTTGAATATAATCTAAGAGTTGCCTAAAAGATTTTTAGGGTCATGTCAAACTAAAATCAAATTCTCTATGTCTATAAAATAACAAGGTTATCTTAATATTGTTCTGCTCTGAGTAACATCTACAAAAAACTGTAACTGAGAAAGATTTTATCAAAGAAATTGCTTGTGTTTTCTGTTAATCTTATCAGGCTCTAAATACTAGTAAATCAGAGTTCATTTACATTTTTGCTTATGTGTCTTAAATAACCACCTTGTAACAGTGTTATGTCTATATTTTATCTAAATATGGTACAAACATTTATAAAGTTAAAAATGTAAAATTACATTAAAAATGAGCTAGAGCTCTCTTTTATCGAAAGGTGTTACATTAAACCTAAATCCTGACAGCCCCTGCCTCCCACAGGTCACCTACCTAGGTGTGGCCTTAAAGGGACAGACTCACTCCCTGAGTCATGAGTGCATCAACCCAATCTTCCATTTCCCTCCCCTCCATACCATAAGACAGCTTACAGCTTTCTTGGGAGTTACAGGATTTTGCAGAATTTAGATCCCTAGGTATGCAGTCCCTTAGCAAACACCTTGTTATGCTCCTCCTAATATTCCTATTTGGGTCTTAAAATAATGTATGGCCACCCATTTCTCTTAGAAAACTTGCTTCCAAAAAACTGCTCCTCTGGGTGACTACCTGTCTTACCTTAACCTTCCCAGGGAACTTCTCAGAAAGTATGCAGACCAGATCCTGCCCCACCCTAGAACAATTTCTGTTAAACCAGGGAATCTTGTTCTCCTAAAAGGACCTTCTATCCTCTCCATTGGGACTTCAGTGGACCAGCCCTCATCTGGTCATTCCCATGACACCCACTGCTGTCAAGCTCAATGGGATCCCCCAGTAGTGACACTTCTCAAGGAACAGTTAGAAAAATGGAGAAGGGAATTGGAGGACTCTTGAAATTGTCTAGGGAACAACATTTCACAGTGGTTCTCCTGGCCAATGCCCATCCTGATGCCTATGTTTCTTGCTCTCCTATTCTTAAGCTTCCTCCCTTGTGTCATACTACATGTCTGCCATTGCTAATCAAAGTTTAAGCAGTTGTACCTCCAGGGATATCAACCTCTCCAAAACCATCCAGAGGACTGCTATGAGGGTCCCCACCAGGATGCAGGAGCCTGAGGGTCCTGCCCAATACAATGCCCCCTGCCAGCAGGAAGCAGCTAAAGAGACTGATGCTTCACCCTAATTCCTGATCCTCAGCCTCTACCCTCATCATTATTAAAGAAAAAATGGAGGAATGATAGAGCAATAATGTTGCCATTTTGTGAATTGGGCAAAATGGCAGCCCCACCCCTTACCAGAAATTCCCATGCTGTAAGACAGCCCCACCCCTGCCAGAGACTACCGCGCATGTGCTAAATTCCTTACCCTCCCCCTTCTATAAAAACCACTCCTTGCCCAGACTCTGGGCTGTGCCATCTTTTCCCCAGCCAGCCTGGCAGTTTGGGCCTGCCATCAGATTTTGTGAGACTTTTCTCGTGAGCTTTCTTTGTGAGAGGTAATTTTCCTAACAATGGTTGAAGTTACTTTTGTTACAATGGCCAAGAGTCCCCAGCAATGATATCAACAGGGACTTTTGCAACTCTACAGGTTAATCAGAGGCCTCATTTACATCTCATTATAGTTCTGATTTCTTTCTTTTTTGTTCTTTTTCTTTTTTATCTTTGATATAGTTGTGGTTTCTTGCACCATCTTGGCACCAAAGAAACCTTATTAGGCAAACCACTCCCCAGTTCTTGGAAATGCTCTCTTATTTCTAAGAAATCTCCACAATTATGTACATATCCTTAGCATAATCATTAAACCCTAAAACCTAAGAGCTTGTACTTGACTACCTAGTCGAGTTGCTCACCCTCAGTTTTCTTTGTGGAGTGTATTTTTACTTTGCAATCACTTCTGCTTCAATAAAACCTAGCTATTGCTTAAATAAATCTGCTCTGTTAAAAATCCTCTTTTCCCATTCTCCTGAATGCTTTCTTTGGCAAGACCGAGAACCTGACATTCATTTTATCTGATGTTGGATATAAGGTCAGTGGTGGTCCATTTTCAAGGCAAAACAGTTAAACCTGAATGAAAAATTACTGATAACTTGCTTACATAGCCTCTTGGGGACATAACAAAGCTCGTACACCTGGGAAGTCACAAACAGGATTTTGGGGAAGGGCCATCTGACAATGGAGGAATAAACCACAATGAAATGAGAAAATGGGTAAAAACTATGTATGTGCCAGAAAGCACTAGCACAGGGAGGCCTTCCTGCCACAAAAAAACAAACAGAGGTGGAGACAATTAAAGTCTGCTTCTAAAATTTGACTAATCTCAAGAAAGGCATATTTTAAAATAACCCAATAGGAAATAATGAAAGTTAGGTGACATTCAAGAAGATTGTATGCCCTGCAGTACTCAGTCAATGAGGAACTGGTGGGGGAAGGGACCTGTGCACTAGAGGATAAAATGCTTGTTGTAACCATCCTGGGTATGCCTACATATCAGATACTTGATCTTGCAAGACAAAAGTCTCGCTTTTGCTGTGTTTTGTTACTGCATCCCATTCTTTGAGTTTGAGCAGGTGAGCATATTTCTCACATCTGACACTGAGATCAGGGTTTCAAACTGATCTTGATCTTTTGCTGATTATTATTTCATTCTGCTTTTGCCTAATTTAAATTGCTTGTCTTTTGGGTGTCCCAATGTTTCAAAACTGTAGCAAAAAACTAAAATTATTGTGGCTCAGTGATTGGACAGGATTTAGGAATTTACTGTCCTTAGGAGACAGAGACCCATGCACTCACAAGCTCTGGTGTTGGCCCTAGCCTCAAAATTTACAGCCTTCTCTTTGTCTCCTATGTGCCATGTGACCATCTAAGTCCTATCCTAATCACATGGGACTTTCAGCTCTTAAACCTTTAGAATCAATAGTAGATCATCAGTGTTTTCTGGAGAAAGATTTTGGTGAAAATCTTTGGGGAAATGATAAAGGATTTAAAATGTCAGAAGAATGACAAAATTCTTTAGCCCTGGGAATATCTGAAGCATGAGACCATAGTCACTAGGTCATTCTGACCTACCATCGAAGCTCTGTGAATACCCTGTTGCCATGAATGTTATAAATAACCCCAGTAAAATCCTTTTCGTGTTTATCACAATTCTTACCAGGGAAATTATAACAAAAAGGACCAGTGACAAATCAATATCCTGTGAGCTCCTATTTCTTGATATACGGATGGATGACTGTCTTCATGCTGTGTCATTGAATGACAGAGAGGGTGAGGGATGTCTCTGGGGTCTCTTTTATAAGTACATTAATCCCATTCATTAGGGATTTCCCATGAATAATCTCTAAGGTCTTAATGCCTTTCTCTTGGGGCTTAGAATTTCAACATATGAATTGAGGGATGGAGCATAAACACTCAGTCCATTGCAGAACCAATTAAACTAATACTTACAATAAAATAATAAAAGTAGAGGAAGCCTGAACAGGGATGCGTAAAAGGACTCAGTAAAATGACTGAGCCAAAGTTTCTTTGAAGAATTTCTATTTATCTGTACAGCATACCAAGGAATACTCTACTTACCATGAATTCTGAAATATTGTCTTCAAAATTAATTCTGCTTTATTTTCAATTCATAAAATACACAAGCAGTATCAGTTGGGTTATATTTGATTTCTTTTCTGGGTATTTAATTATTTATACAATAATTAAATTTAGCCCAGTAGAAGATAGTCCTTAGTATTTTTTTACTGTTTCTACTTTATTACAATTTCTATTGCTATTGTGACAAATCACAACACATTTAGTGGCTCAGAACAACACAGATTTAATATTTTCCACTTTTATAAGTCAGAAGACTGAGCTGGATGTTACTGTGCTGATCAAGGTACCAGCAGAGTGTGTTCCTTCCTGGAGGTTTTTGTAGAAAATTTGTTCCTTTGCCTTTTCCAGCCTCTAGAGATGGTCCAGTTGATCATCAGTGATGAGCATCAGTACTCCTGCTCATCTCCAAGGCACCTGATGAGATGCTATCTTTTGACACTTGAAAACATATTTTCACCAGAAAGACCATATGGCAATGCCTACCTGTGAAGCATTTTTAATGAAGTTTTCTTGTCTGTCTTTGTCATAGATTATATAACTTTCAGATGCAGGAATCTGTTCAGGTATTATGCACATTACTTTATATAGTTTTGGGGGGTCACTGAGAAACATTTAATTATATGTAATTTTCTGGTCACCCCAAATATTATTATTATGATTACTGCTATTACTTTAGTGAACAGTTGTTGAGGCCAAGACTCTATGCTAAGTGCTTACCATATATTACCTCATTTAAACATCATGAAGAAAGGCAATTTAAAGTACTATCTTGTATAGACATAGATCACTACATGGTAACCTATTCCACTACTCCCCTCAAAATTATTTGGGGGACTATTCCTTTCATCTCCCACTTCCCTTAATACCTGCCTCTTCAAACCATACTACGGCAGAAGCTATGTCTCAGAGACACTTGAATTTCTTTACAATTCTCACTGGAGATCCTTGCATGAAATATACATGCTAAGAGCATGTATTGACAAATGTGTGTAACTATCAACTACTTTTTAATATGGCTATTTACCTCAACAACAGAGGAAATTTTCAGCACATCATAATCCGGTACAGACTTGCTTTCACAAATTTTGATTTCGATGGAGATATCAAGTAAAATCTACCAATTTTGAAATTAGAAGTAACTTGAGAAGTCATCTCATTTGTCATTCTCTTTTACAGTGGTGGACCAGAAATACCCAGAAATAGTTAATAACTAGTCTATGGCCAACTAGTTAGGAAAAACAAGAACCTTGCACCCCTGGCTCCGTACATTGCTTGTCTCTTAGGATTTACTTATTATGCTATACTTAACAAATCTTACTATGATCATATCTGAATTAATACTCTACTATAGGTTGAACACCACTGATCTGAAAATCTAAATAGGAATTTTCTGACTGCCAAGAAAACCCCCAAAGAAAACTCTCAAATCTGGAACATTTCTGTTCTCAAGCCTTTTGGATAGGGGATACTTAACCTGTACTTTGAAAATTTTATAATCTCAGGCAAGAGAGTTGTTAGTTGGAACACAATGGCTAGAAATGTACAACTGTGATATTTCTTCCCCATGCATCTTTGCAGAGATGAATACAAGCACTTTTAAAAATAGAAAAGTAAAGAAAAAAAAAAGAAAGAAAATAAGAAAGGAGAAACAAAAGATTTGTGATGTCTTCTATAAGGAATAGCCCTCTCACCTTTGCTTTCCTGTTTTTCTTTAACTTTGGAATGCCGTGGAGGCCTCTTTTGGGTGGGGTGGTATATATTGTGGAATCTTCCATTCTTGTGCCATTATGATGTTATTATATAAGAAAGCAAAAAGCCAAACCACCACACACCATCCTAAGAGTGTCCCTAGGCAGGCTACATTAAGAACAGTGCTGTACATGATCTGATAATTGTTTTAATTCCTACTAATTAATAATAACCCAGCTCATTTAGTATAAGTCCTGGGAGAATTCTTTGTTGGTACTGCTCAAAGATAAGTAGATTCTACATCACCCCCCACACTTTGAATTTTTGTTCAGCTTTTATATTTGCTAGCTCTAGCATTAGTCTTGTTTACACAATAGCAAAGAAAGCAGATCACTTTTTGGTCTTAAAATTTTGGCACAATTTTACAAACTTAATAACACTTCTGATAGGTAAAAATACTTTAATCTACAAAAAATATATTTTTAGGCCTGCAAATTTTATTAAAATGTCATTGTTATATAACTTATACCCAAGGCATATCCTCTATACTCCAAACTAAAACATATCATGTGAGGGTAGGAAACCATATCTCAATGATTCCTTAGTGTATTTATATGAGTACCCAGTTCTTATACCTCAGACTTTTAAGTTAATACATAGTTCTGGATTTTGGACTTGAAATATTTGAGCCCCAAACACAAAGGCATGGAGGGAATGAGGATGGACTATATTTATAGAATATGGTATACACGCACGGAAATCTTAAATTTTCCTTAGTCTGATTAACATTGAAACGAATTTTGTAGAATATATGAAAAGATGTTTTTGAATTTTTGAATGTACTATTCAGAAATTTGTTCTCTATTTATAAGTGAGAACTATAGTCTATGGCATGTTGTTATGTGACTATCAGATCTTTGTAACACCTGGCCCATATAAGGGAATGAGGTAGATGGCAAATCTGGCCATACCACTGTCCCAGTATCTGCTTTTTTTTTTTAATAACTATTTATTTATTTATTGTTGCTGGGGATCCAATCAAAGATGCTGTCATGTTAGGCAAGTGTTCTACCACTGAGCTACATCCCTAGCCCAATATCTGCTTTTAAATGCAATTTTATTTCTCTCTACTTATCATGTCGATGATAACTCTTGCCACTACTCCTAAACAACTTTGTTTCTTTGAGAAAAATGTCTGTGGAAAGAAAACCAAAGTCTAAAGTTGGTAAAGTGATCCAGAAAACAATGCTGCTTAGGCAGAACAAAGAAGTTTCAGAAGAATTAAAGAGAAAACCTCTAAGTTGGCAGTTACTTAGGTCCACAACAGGAATAAGTCAACCATATACTCTACAGAAAATTTGAAAAGGTAATATTTGAGGATGACATACATTCTATGTGAAATCAAGAGTATGCGAAATTTATGGGTCACATTGTCTTTCCAAAAGCCAGATAATGCAAACAATATAACAAAATGTCTTTACTCATTTTAATGGATATGATCAATGAGGGAGGCTTGCATATCCAATGAAGTCTGTGTGCAACCATTCAGTGAGAATTTATTGAATTAAGAGTATGGAGCTGATGTGGACAGGAATTCAGTTTTGAAAAAGACAGACTTCCTTTCCTTAAGGTGGTTTTTCTTCTTTACAGTCTAACAGGACAGATAAAAATATGAGAACCAGTGAGGGGTATTAACAAACTGTCAAATGTGTAGAGAGGAAGCAGTGACTCCATTAGAAAGAAAGCAGAAGGATTTCATGGAGCTAGTGTTTAAATTTGAATTTTTAAAAGGTGCAGTATTTGGATATTTGGTGCTGGCATGGAACAAGGACCACCTCAAATTTAGGAAACAATGGAAATAAAACCAAAGAAATATATTAGGGCTGGGGTTGTAGCTCAGTGGTTGAGCTTGTCCTTAACATGTGAAAGTCTTGGGTTCAATCCCCAGCACAAAAAAATACAACACTATACAATAAAATAAAATAAAAAGAAGGACTTAGGTGAACTTGGGGTTTTGGAATATGATAATTTGGCTGAGACTTGAAGGTAAAAAGTATGAATGCAAAGTTAGGCATGGGCACAGATCCGTAACTCCAACCAAGAAGAGTGTGAATTCAAGGTCAGCCTGGACAACATAGCAAGACCCTGTCTTAAAAAAACAAAACATAGCAAAGCATTCAGATCAAGAAAGGTAAACATTTGTCAGTGCTAAAAAGAAGTAATAATGTGATCAAATGCTGGGACACATGAACCAATGTGATATACTAATAACTAGAAGCTGTTTAGTATTCTTGAAGTAAAACATGTATAGGGCCTCATGGAAGGAGAAGTTGTTGTTATTTTGTTCTCAGACCCAACTCACCTTAAACAATTCTGTTTTAGAAAGATGAACCAAACTATGCCATCTTTTGAGATGTGCAGTTGAGGGTCAGTCAACTGGAGACTTAGCAATTGAGTATGTCCCTGCCACATGGCCCTAGCTTTTGTATAGCATGGTGGTACTGGCTCCAAGACATGCACAGAGAAAAATCTTGCCTCTGGCAGATAAAGGATGGCCAAAAAGACCTAGTATACATCTAGGCATTTGCATCTAGATGTGTACTGATTGCAGCAGTACTGAGAGTCAGAAGCATTTTGTTCCCAGAAAGTGAACAGAAGCTCCATGGATCATATTGAGAACCCGGTCACAGTATGAGTAAGAGTAAGTGATGAGAATAATACAAGACTGAGATCTTCTGAGTATAACTAGCAAAAAACTAATGATTTCTTGGGATTATGGTGACCTAAAGAGAGGCTGGAAATAGGATGCAAAGGATGCAGTAGCTAGATTACTCTTTATGCTGTTCAGAGGACAAATTGTTCCATGGAGACATGAATATTCAGGAAGATCTATGATGGAAGAAAGATAAGAATGGTGGATACCTTTAGGTGAGCAGGTAATTGAAAAGGCTTAATGGACTACTGCAAATTATCTCATTCAATATGGATGGTGAGTCTATGATATATGTGCATGTATGTAAATCAGTCAAGACATACACTTAGGACTTACACACTGTATTCTAGGTAAGTTATGCCTTAATGAGAAGTAAAACTTAAGAAGAAACTAAAGAGGAGATATTGACAAGTCACAGTTCTGAATGCTATGTTTGACATGATTTATATATTTACAACATATTTATGGAATTCTTCCATGGTACAAGGCACCATGTCCTGTTGTCAGTTGCTGTTTCTTTACATTTTGGGCATCAGCAAATTTTGCCACTTGGTTATAATCTTTCTTAGGGCCTTTTCTCATTTAAAAAATATGAAGTGAAAAGAGTCATTGAAAATTATTGTTATTAATAATTAAATAGATTCTAGAAGTGTTCTTCCTACAGTTAATTTACAAATGCAGACAGAAACCAATATTGCTTTTTTCTACTAGAGTGCTTCATTTCATTTCTCTAAGGTCCTTATTTTTTGCCCCGGAAATACTCATTTAAATGCAGGTGTGAGGATGCATAAGCTTCTTAGCAGTGACTCAGAGTGCTGACGGGCCCCTTTTTATGATTTTTCCAGACAGAGAGGAATGGTTCAGCATGTTAAGTAGCTACAATGGTATAATTCAGTCATAAATGGCTGTTCCACATGATTGCCTACTGCTGCTAAATATCTCCACCTTAAATGCCATGCTAATACATTGGAATTTCACTTCTCCTTCTCTTACTTGGTTAGATAAAGGTAGATCCAAAGTTCAAAATGCAAAATTGAAAATTCCCTCTTGAAAGCATTTTCGAGGTTTCAACTAGGTATGCAGAAGGGAATGGGGTAGAATTATATAACGATATTCTAGTCAGCTCAGGAATCAAAGGGATGTTCCTTGCTTAAAGTAAACATGCAGGTCACAAAGTTCACTCAACAGTGTGTTAGTTAGGATGGGATATATATGCTAAAGATTCTATGTTGACTCCATAAAAATTCTCCTGCACTGGGCATATTAGTTCAGGAAAGAAACTAAGCAAGGATGAAGTCTGAACTGGAGACAAGTCTCAGCCTGATTCTAAGAAGAGTTCTTGAATTTGAATGACACTACTTGTGGTACCAACTTGGGTTTCGCCACTACTAAATAGTTTATGAATTCTTCATTATAGAGGAAAAAAATGATAATGGTTCAAACTTTCTCAGTATTTTGTAGAAAAAAATCCATTGTATTTGACATAATATCCTAAGAATAGAATTATGGACATATTCAAGGACTTAGCATTCATGTTCATATGCTTCTGTACTTATGACTAACAAGAAGCAGTTAAATTTGAGAAACCAAGACATACAAGTTAGGTGCTGTCATATTAATGCCACGTAACAAACTACCCCAATTCATGGTGGTTTAAAACAATAAGGAGTTGTTTAGTTTATATGTCTCTTGATTGGCTTCATGATTCTACAGGTCTTGACTGAGCCTTCTTACACATGTAGAGGTAAACCAGTTGCTGCCTCATCAAGGGTGGCCTTGGCTGTGACAAATGTGTTCATTTCTGTTCCATGTGTTCTTTCTCTGGCAGGCTAGCCTGGACATGTCCTATTTACAACAGTGTCAGAGGATAGCCCTAAGAGCAAGTCCAACCTCACAACTGCTTTTATTTCATTGGGGATGTCACATTTGCCAGGATCTCATTTGCAATGTGAGTCACACTGCTGAGCCAGAGAGGAAGGCAATTATAAAGTTGTAAGTCTAAGGGCACAGATACAAGGAGGTGGTGGTGGTGAAGAACTGGAGCCCTTAATGTAATCAATCTTCCAACAAATAAATGCCAGCAAGTCTACTTAAAGGAAAAAAGGTGCTCCAAAAATAAACAAGATTAATATTCTATCAACTGTTATAATGCTTGGGAATCAAGACTTATATTTATTAAATAATTTCTATGGAGCCAGTATGTATTCCTGAGATGTGACTGCTTTTAGAAATTTCTTCAGGTCTACATGTATGTGTGTGTGGTGCTGGGGCTTGAACTCAGGGCCTACACATTGAGCCTTGTTTGTGAAGGGTCTGTTTGACATAAAGTCTCCAGAACTTTTTGCTCAGGCTGGCTTTGAACCTCGATCCTCCTGATCGCTACCTCCTGAGTAGCTAGGGTTATAAGTGTGAGCCACCAGCACCCGGCATGGCTGACTTTTTTAAAGTGATCTTGAATGGTAATGGACAAAGAGGAAATGTGCAGCATTTAAAAAGCCCAGGGTAGTAACTGGGGAACAAGTAAGGGGCTGTTTCCGGTAAGAATTTAATCTAATTTTTGTACTCTGGTAGTCCTTTAAATGGTATTGCATAGAGCTTTTTATCTTCAGTATTTGCTCCTCTTACAAATAACTTATGTGTGTTCTCCATTATAACTTCTTATGGTTTCCATGACCAATCAGCACTTATCCTTGGTATTCTATTTCTTATTTGGGAGACACCATTTTTTACTAAGTTGTTTTTATGGGGCAACCATTTTGTTTCCTACACTCACGAAGTTTCTTTCAGATGAAGGGCTGTTCAGATCTGATTATCTAAACTGACACACTGAATATCACTGTAATTCTCCTACAGAGAATTATACAGAAGTGGCTATCTCAAGCCCATCCAAAGAAAGTGGACTCATTGAACAAAAATTTAAATGGCAAACAGAAAATATGCTAAACATTAGTTAGGTTGGTGTTTGCAAAGTACACACAAAGTTTGGTCCTTGCTCTTAACTCAGCTATTAATCAGTGAAGACAAAGAAATGAGTACACCAAAAATAAATTACAGAGGCTAACAAAGGTTAGGATTATGAGTTAATTGTTAGTAAGTCTTATTAGAACAGAAAGGGAAGAAATCCCTATGGGCTTGAAGGGGTCAGGTTTATTAGCTGCTGGGGCAGTTTTTAAAGACATGCTCACACAGGCAGAGGCTCCACAGCCCACATGCACGGACCCACTTATAATGAGAATCTGGTACATATAAAAGCACAAATGATTTTTATAAGACAACCAAGTATAGGAAGCAGTAATGAGCTCCTTGGCATTTTAACACTGAAAAAAAAATCAAACAAGGAAGACAGAGTGAGGAAAAAACTGAAAGTAATTGATAATCTAGTAATTAGTTAAGAGAAATCACATGGTTTATTGCCCTTATCTTTAGCCTTTTAAATTTATTACAATTTTAAAAAGTGTCAGTTCTTCTAAGACCTCCTTAGGTACTAAGGCATATAAGCTAAACTAAGACACACATCATGTGTGTTTTAAAGTTTAAAGTTTTTATTGTTTTTTCTTTGCCAGTTAAGATTGCTTAAGGTAAAAAGTCATCAAAGAAAATGTTAAATGGTCTTATGACTCAACATGGCTATTTTCAAGACTCTGAGAAAGTATTCATCTCTTATATACAACTAATAAATGATTTAATTATTGACATTTGTTCATATTATTTATCATCAAACTTTCATTCTTTCACCCCTAGCTCTTCTGGCAGAGTTTTCTACTCTTTTCCACAAGTTGTTACCATAGAAGTCAGGTCAGTTCTCATTCCGTACTTCCCACTGTGCATGTGGTTTGCTCCTATTTCACCTGCAGATTTCACTTATCTGCAGGTATTCACTTACAGTAATCTATGGATTATTGTGCACTTCAGAATTATTGATGACTACAACTAAAAGAAAAACATTTAAAAAGTGGCATGAAACACAACCCTACATTTTACTTCATTTTGTGTTGGAAAAAATAAAGAACAAGTGAATGATTATAATATAGTACTAGAAGGACAGATGCTATAAAGTTAACTTGCCTTTGAAGGAGGATAGATGGAGAGATGAATAATGAATTATATATTCTGCTTCTTTATATAACATATATTCCCCAAGTATATCTAAATTGGACTTATAAATTTTAGCAATTATGTATGTATATTATACATGTATTATGATATATATGTGCTTGTATTAAAAACTGAAAACAATAAATTTAAATTATTGTATGGGAATACTGTCCTTATGTCAGTGTGAAGTGTTTTCTCAACCTTTTGCTAAGATGAAAAGAAGAGGTATTCTTTTATTTTACTTTTGAATTTTTGGGACAGGGTCTCACTATGTAGCCCACGCTGGCAGGCTGGCCTTGAACACAGGATCCTCTTGCCTCAGCCTCCAGAGTGCTGGTATTATAGACATGAGTCATCATGCCTGGCTAAGAAGAGGATTTCTTTAACCTCATTTAGAAATAGGAATATCTGTTTATAGCCATACCAACCCAAACATGCCCAATCTCATCTAATTTTGGAAGCTAAGCAGGGTAAGGCCTGATTAGTATTTGGATATGAGAAAGAGGAATGTCTGGTTAGAGAGCATTCTTTTCTTCTCCTTAGTCTCTTATTTATTGCTTTATAGTTTGTTCATCCCAGACTGGAAGAATTTCATCAATAACATAGATGGACTCTTAGGAATGCCTTTAATGGCAGAGCAGTCTCAGAACTCCTAATGGCATTTCTTTATTGAGATATGAAATCAGGTGAAGTGCTTTAGGAGGAGAAGGTAAACTACTATCTTTATTGCCCACCAATCATTTCAATTATTGATTTAAACTGGGAAGGAATTTATACTGTTGAAAAATTAATTTTCTAAATAATGTTAAAAATTCTTTTTGTACATTATTTGAATGTATGTTAGTGTGTATGCTTTTTAACTGGGATATTTTATAAAGTAGTCTAGCATATATGATTTAATTACTATGCAAATATTTGAAGACTGTGTGTACGGTATGATATATGAGGTTTCATTTATTGCTCTGTTTCATCACTGAATTTCAAAGTGTGGCTGGTTTATTTCTCTAAGTTTATTGCTAGTAAGAAATAAAGAGACAAAACAAGTAGCATAGATCACAGTCACTGGAGGTGGGATGAATATCAGCACTCATGTGAAATCAAATCAAGAAATGATATCAAGTTGGAATTCTACTTTGATTCAGCCTCACCATGCACATAAGTCATATCAATGAGAATCCCTCTGTTGATACTCTTGGGTAAGCTGAGAAACAGCAGGCAATTTTCCTACTTATGGTTAATCAAACCTATCCACCAGAGGGGATGACCAAAACCCTAAGGCAGGAGAACTCATTTCCACATACGCTGCTATGATAGGTTGCTACTTGATTCTGGTCTAATTCAAAGTCCACTACCAATGACTTCCTGCTGAATTTATATATGATTCAAGAAAGAAAAGAAACTATGGGAATCACATGGTCTCTATGCATCCTCAGTCATATTCTGTGAGCACAATAATCTTCAATGAAAAAGGGAAAACTGTTAGAATCTTGATGCTGTCTAGCCTAGTGTTCTTGTTTGTTTCTGAGTCTGGGTGGGGCAACATATAAGCTAATAAGTTTCCATTTTGAAAGATTTTACTCAAATGTCCAAGAGAGCTATTTTCTTCCTTTCTTTGCATATTTAAGGATGCATTTTACTGATGGTCATCACGTTCACATATTAATACATAAAGATATCCAGCTTCTGTAATGCATCTGTCATCCTTGAGTAAGTCATTAAATGTCATTGGGCCTCCGTGTCCTCTTGAGTAAATCAAAAGGCTGCACTAGATGGATAATTTTCAAAGGAGGCATGTTGAGAGAGAGGTCTCCATTTGAATTAGCATCAAACACAAGTTCTAGAGGAGCTTTGTTTTAGCTACTATTATGTACCTTACTACTTGCCACCCTCATCCCAATCTTATATTGGTTCTTTGGTCATGACTCCCTTTTATCATTATGTTACATTTAACTTCTAACTACCAGCCTTTGTGTCTTTTTAGCTGGAGTGATTTTTCTGTTGTCAGAGTTAGCTTAGTGCCTAGCAGCCTGGAAGTGCCACAGATTTGATGTCTCCTGGAAATAAGGAGAAAAAAGTTGGTGGATATTTTGGCAACCTTGCATCTTAGGCAGGGAAACTCTGAGGCTTGTATTTGACCCTGCCTCCCAGTTTCCAGTGGGAATGATTCTGCCTGTCTACAGTAGTAACTGACTTGATAACTTATCTTTTATTGACTGTCTCACTTCTGCACACCTCTAATGAGATTTCCTGGGAACTCTTTCAAAAGAAACTTTTTTTCACTCAAATCCTTGCTCAGGAGCAGCATGTGGGCAACCCAAACTAAGATACCTCCCACTACTATTTTTCAGTAGAAAAAAAAGATTAAAAATAATATGCACTTATTATTTCCTAATAAATTTTAAAGTTCTATAATCCTAAGACACGCTATTCTTTTTTTTTTTTTGAGATCTAAAATATATTAATTTAATTTGGTTTATATTACAATGCAATGATTCTTATTTTGATAGCCCCTTTCAGATCTTCTAGGAAAATCTGAAAATGCCTGACAAAAAGAGAATTTTTAGAATGGTGAATACAGAGTCAGGTTTCCATAATAAAGCCCACTTATACTTTAAACAGAACACTAAAAAGCACTACCTTCCTCCATCTTTTTATTTATTTATTTATTTATTTTTCGTTTTTCTTTTATTATTCATATGTGCATACAAGGCTTGGTTCATTTCTCCCCCCTGCCCCCACCCACCCTTACCACCCACTCCGCCCCCTCCCTCCTCCCCCCTCAATACCCAGCAGGATTATAGAATTTTAAAATTCTATAATCCTAGGACACGCTATTCTTAACCTTTGTATTGGTGTGGTCTTGATATATTCTCTTTTGTTGTGTAAAGTGATTGCTGGAACCTTCTGAGATCTTCAAACATGAATCAGATTAAAAAAAAAAAGTCTTAAAGCAAACTCTAAAAAAAGATCTACATTTATGTTATTCCTCTTTTGCCCACTAATTGCAAAAAAATATAAATGTTCAATACTCTGAAATGATAGACCTAAAGAGGCATGGAAATCTTGGCTTTTGCTTTGTTTTCATTTGATCATGGCCTGAAAGCCACAAAGGAAACAAGCAGTGTAATACTCCAGAGTCTTACTCAAAGAGCAATGAAAAGCAAAAAGAAAAACAGATTTTATGCCTTTGAGAGCTCAGAGTAAATTCTGATGAGTAGAGATCAAAGTGAACCACAAAGTGAGGCCATTTTGAATGGGCTTTTTGCAGAGAAGTCAGAAAGGTCACTTGTCTAGAAACACATATGAACTAGAATATGAATAACTGGGAACTCTTGTCCCTGTTGATGGGAGGCAAAACTGACAAACCACTTTCGAAAACAGATTTGAATGAATACTATTCATGAAAGTATTATTTTAAAATATGAGAAAACTTTAGAAACAGTCTAAGTATCCAAAAATTTAGAAAGGTTATAAAAAACTTATAGTAGTTTAAGAGAATGGAATTTTATACAGTATGAAATTAGCTCATGCCATATTTGTCAATATCAGACCCTCAATACCACATCCTTTGGCAGATATAGCCCCAAGTCTCTGCTCTTTTTCTCTGCAGAAGTTCTAGAAAAACTTTCATCATTGCTATCTCCTCACTGTGCTTTTAAAAATCTGTTTCCTTCGTTTCCAAATTTCCTTAATTAGTCTTTCTTATCTTTGTCACTGTTTGAAAGTCCATCAGTTGCTCAAGTAAAACTTGACTTAGCTTTTATGTTTTGACAGTCACAGCTCCACCTATTTTTTCCATCAGTATCTCTTATGGTATAACCTCCACAAAACACATCCCCAGGTTGTCTCCTCCTCTCCATCTATTGCCCTGTAGTTTAATTGACCACCATCTGTCACCTGGACTAAAATGGCTTCTCTTAACTGGATTTCCCATTGTTTCCCAACAATATATTTTATAAACAGTCCCATACACACATAAATACATATTTCCCCTTTTCTACTAAATATACTCCCACAAATTTCATTGCTTTTTGCTTGACACTCAGATTCCTATTACAGTGTCCAAAGTTCTACAGGATCTAATATGTACATTAGTAGCTCCGAATTAGTATCTAGCTCCAAACTCTTCTCATTGCTCTCTTTTCATACACCATGTCTCTGCCTCACAGGACTTCTGGTGATTTCTCCAAAATTCCAGAATTGCTTTTACCTTTAACCCCTTTGTATTAATGGATTTTTTTTTTCTTGGTGTGCCCTACACACTTATCTTTGCCTGAGTGGCTCTTCTTCTCATGCAAATGTCAGCTTAAATGCTTTCTCTAACTGCTCTAAAACAAAATCCATCTGGTCACTCCAACTAGCATCTTGCTTTATAGTTCCTTCATATCAGTTTTTCTGCTTTTTTCATTCCATGTCTTCCTTATTGTATAGCTGCCACAAATTTATTTATTTTTCATTAAAAAACATTTTTATTAGTATATGATAATTATACAGGGATTTTCATTGTGCTATATATATCACAATGTTACTATATATATATATATATATATATATATATATATATATATATATATATATATATATATAATTTGTTTCATCCCCTCCATTAACCTTCCTTTTCTCTCAATCCCCTTATTGAAATTACTTAGGTTTCAGTATTCCATATTCATACATGTACAGAAAATACCTCAACCATATTCACCCTCTTTACCCTCTTCATTTACCCTCCCCTCTTGTTATTACCTTCCTCTTAACATGACCTGCTTTACATTCATGTCCTTTATTTAGTGTTTATTCGTTGTTCAGTAGGGTTTTTACCTTGCTATTATACCTGAAAATATATTATACTTTAGTCAATCAACCCTCCTCATTGTGTCTTGTTCCTACATAGATATGACACTTTTTTAGTATGATTCACTATCATTCTTTTCTTCTTTTCCTCATCCCTTGGTCTCCTCTAGTAGTCCCACTTTTGGAAACATGTTCTGCATATATATCTGTATCTATATAGATATATCTGTATATCTATATAGATACAGATATATCTGATAATACTTGCATTTGTATCTGGCTCTCTCTTCCACATATGAGAGAAAACACGTGACCTTTGTCTTTCTGAACCTGGCTTATATCCTTAACATGATGTTCTCCAGTGCCATTCAATTACCTGTAAATGACAAAATTCCATTCTTCTTCATGGCTGAATGATATTCCATTGTATGTATGTACCATATTTTCTTAACCCATTCAACAGTTGTAGGGCATCTGGATTGTTTCCTTAGCTTGGCTATTGTGAATAATGCTGTGATGAACATGGATGTGCAGGTGTATTTATTGTATCCTGACTTACATTGCTTTGGATATATACCTAAGAGTGGAATCACTGGATTGTATGGCAGTTCTGTTTTTAGTTTTTGAGGAAAAAACTGTTTTCCATAGTGATCGTACTAATTTATACTCCAACCAGCCATGTATAAAGGTTCCTTCCCCCATCCCCATTTGTTGTTGCCCTTTGTGTTGGTGGTGGTGGCCATTCTAACAGGAGTGAGGTGGAATCTTAATGTGGTTTTGATTTGCATTTCCTTTATGGCTGGTGATGTTGAGCATTTCTTCATGTGGTTTTTGGCCATTTGTACTTCTCCCTTTGAAAAATTTCTGTTCAGTTCATTTTCCCATTTCTTCACTGGATCATTGATTCTTTGAGAGTTTAGTTTTATGAACTCCCTGTAAATTCTGGTCATTAATCCTTTGTCAGATGTATAGCTGGCAAAGGTTTTCTCCGATTCCATGGGCTGTCTCTTCAGTCTGGTGAACATTTCTTTTGCTGTAGCAGCCACAAATTTAGGGTGGAATTGGCTCCATCACTGTGGAAGAGAGTGTCCTCTGATTGTCTTAGGGCCAATTTTATGCCTCAGTCATAGTTTTTGGTTTAGTAATGGGTATGCAGCCCAGATAATAAGAATGAACTTTGGGATTTTGTTTGATGGCTGAGAAACAGAATCCTTTCTGATCTTTAGTGTGAACAAGGAAGCATCTAGTTCTAATTTCTGCTGGCAACAAAATGACAATGAAAAGAGGAGCCTGCTTTAGCATGAAACAGACACTAGAAAGAAGAGTGAAGAGAAAGAGAACAACTGGCCCCTTAATGACCTGGTTGAACTGCTGTGGGACCAAAGCTGAATCCCCACTACTGGGCTTTACAGTTACACGAGGCAATAAATTTCGTTGTTCAAACCAGCAGGAGTTGGATTTTTGTGATTGACAAATAAAACAGTATAATTGGCACTGGCAGTAAACTTTGCATTTGGGGTGTATTTCCTTTCTAGTAATTTTAATGATGGTTATAAGATAGTTGGAACTAGAGCTCATGCGTATTTTTGTGTATCATTTTTCTGCTTACTGCTACAGAATAAGCATTTATTTTCATGCTAATATGTATTTTCTCAACTATAATCTTGTTGGTTACATAAGTAGCAGTGATAGCCTATGCTATAATTTATTTAACCATTTCCCTGTTTTGGGGACACCTGGGGTATTATCACTCTCCTAACATTTTCTTTAATCTTTTTGCATACCTATTTCCTAGAAATCCAATTATTAGGTCAAAGCATGTGAAAATTGCTTTGCCTATTTAAACACAATGCTGAATAGCTTTTAAAAATGATTCTAATTTTTAAAATAACAACAGCGCCCTGTCTATGTTAGGTTTTAAAATATACCAGTAATTGGCTTCTTCCTATGTTTTAATTAGAATTTCTTTGATTGCCAGAGGGCTTAGATAATTTCCTATATGTATTTTGCTGTTGTTATTTGTCCTTAGGGGAACTATTTGTTCACTATATAGTTGGATTTATATAGTAAGCTTTTCATTGTATCAGATGTAGTCAGTGTCCTGGCAATATAGTCTGAGTTCTCATTATTTCCATGAACTCAGACCTATGACTTTCAAAACAAAGAACTGAAGCTCTCTATGCAGGTACATTCTGGCTGGTGGTGTTCAGGGGGATAAGTAGGATGTAGCTGAATGAAATGTCTTCCCTTTCAAGCCAGAGCATTCACTCCTCAAATACTGATAGGAGTAGATGGATAAATACCCCAGATCCCTTGTTCTCAGGTGGATAATGACAAGGTCTGTGTTTATACTCTCATACAGAGTATCCCAGGTGCCCTTATAGCTAACCTGCTTGTTATACTACATCAACTGCCTTCCTTACAATCTAGTATTCCCCACTCCAAAACTGGTGCTCGCTACAGTCACCTTCCAGATAAACTCATTGTACCTTAAACCTTTTACCAGGCTCTGCCTCCACGGAACTCCACTTAATTCCATGGAATTACACCCATTAACTGAGATTTACTACAGAGTATTGTCTTAGATTTTTAAAAACACTTATTGACTATTTGAAATCTTTACTACTTTATATTTTTAAAAAATTTACATATAGCAGTTGTATTTTCTTTAGAAGTAGACATGAATATTCTGTATGATGTACACTGGCTTTTAAAAACACTTTCAAGAAAAGAGTGAAAAATAACAGATGTTTCAAGATTTTTTAAGCTAACAGGAGTATTTATTCATTACATATGGGGCTTTAGAACTTTTTTTCTTTCCTGTAGGGTACTTCTTAGAGTTTTTGAAATGTACAAATTTCTTTCCCCCTAGGCTTTAATCATTATGCTTTAAGGAAATCTTTTGAAAGGAAGGCAGCATATGTTGCAATAACTAGGCTCTTTCATTAAATTTATCCTTTAAGAAAAGCCCACACAGTAACTGAATTTTGACCTCAGTTCAAACAGAACCTCGGCTAGAAAATTCTCAGAGGTAAAATATGAAAAGTAATGGGAAATTTTCATATTTTAAAGTTTTCCAGTAACCAGAATATACTCTATCTAGCATATTTTTGGCTTGGGTTGCTTGAAGTTCACTTGGAGTTTAAATAGGATTTTATAGATTGCACACATATCTTGTTTCCTAATGTACTTAATTGTGTATCGGTCTGCTTTTGGTTTCTATAACAAATACTTAACATGAACAAATTTATAAAGGGGACAGCTCTATTTTGGCTCAGTTTCTGTAGTTTTAGTCATAGTTGCTTGTCCTGTCACTTTGGGCCCGTGGCAACACAGTATACCAAGGCAGGAGTGTATGCTAGATGAGGCAGCTCATCACACATTAGCCAGGAAGCAAAAGAGAGAGAGGAAGGTTCTGGGCTCCCAATATTTCCTTCAAGGACATGCTCCCAATAACTTAACTTCCTTCTACCAGGCCCCACGTCCCAAAGGTTTCACTACCTCCAGCAGTGCTCCAGACTTGGAACAAAATCTTTAACAAACAGTCCTTTGGGGGCCATTTCAGATCTAAACTATAGCAATTTGACTTCCTGTTTAAAAAAAGTCATAATATAAGAAGAAATTCTTTTCAAAGAAAGTTTTTTGCTGAGACAATATCATAGCTATTATATGATATATATATATATTATATGATATATATATATATAGCTATTATATAGCATGTATACCCTTTCAAAACATTGCATTTTAGATCTTCTGACTTCTGATTTCCAATTTGGGTATGAGATTTGAAAACTCAACTGATCATAAATTCTCTTTAAAGTATAAATTTACTTCAAAGCCACAGCTTTGGTTGCTAAGTCACAACTTCTAAATAGTGTCTTTTAAAAAATTTTAACAACATCAAATAGACATTTCAACATAAGTTGTTTTTAAGCAGAGTTGGAACTTGCCACCTACTAATAATGATTATTGCTAACCTATTTTAAATTCAGGTACCATAAAGTAGTTTCTGATGATTGCCAGTGAAAATTACTTTTATGGATATCAGGATGTTCACTCAAAATATATGTAATTTGAAAGGAAGATTTTTTTCCATCACAATTTAGAGAGATTGTCTGAAAAGATTCTGATGTTATTGTAGAATACTGAACTTATGAACATCACGTCTTCAGGTGTCTGGTCATCTACAATGAAGTGGAGACTTGGGTGTCTGGATAATTTAGGTTACAAATTGGTACATATAGTAAAAAGGGTTCAAGACAGAGGAAGAAATGGAGTGAAGTAGTTGCAGACTTTATCCACATACCATTTTAATATCCCTCTCCTTTTTACTTTAACTGCAACAACTTCCTGAAACTATAGTACTTGCTTCCAGACTTGGCCCATCATCCTGGAGCTCAAGACCAGGAACACACAAGTCAAGACACTGGCTGGAAGTCCCCAGCACTTTTTCTGGCTGACAGTGCTACTCCTTTCCAATGTTTATGAGGCCAATGCCCAGGTTAAAATCACAGAATGGCTCAGAATGCCAGTAACACCCTTATGGAGAAAAATTAGATGTATTCTGTTCAGCATATCCAGCTAACTGGCTCAGGGTCTGAATTGCAAGTTCTGTAATCTTCCCTCTCCACCTTGTGATTCTGAATTAATTGTCTATTGCATATCAGTCCAAGGGACCCCCCAAGTACAAATGACACTAGCATAATTGTAATGTCAACAGTCTTGCACTGGTAGAATCACAGTAAGAACCTGCTTATGTTGATACTGTATTTTATGAATGTAAATCTTAAAAAAAAAGAACAAACCAGAAATTATTTATAATCTCAATATAGTTCAAGAGAGGTAACAGAGGTCCAGAAAAATCAAAAACAGACTTGGCTACCTGTAGATACTATAAAAAGTAGCCATGCATCATAGCTAATTGTGCACTAAATTTATGTTATAACACCAGGAACATCACAAGGAAATTCAATAATGTCTATTTATTAAATTCAGTGCTATGATTACCAACCAAACAAAACAAAGCTGATACCTACTCCATGGAAAAATCTAACTGCAACAAAGCAGCCCAACAGAAATTTTGTGTTTGTTTGGTGATATTTAAATAATGTTCATTATCTCATTCATATTCATGTGCTTCCTAAGAAATGTTGTCTTTCACATTCCTTAGGATAAGTCACACATTATTTCCCAGCTTGCTTTGACTCTGAAGATGTTAACAGTATCTGTTGTTATGTTTATTAGAAAGAACCTTTTGATGAAGTGTGCTCTTGGTTTATGGTCTGAAAAACCCATGTAAGTTGGGATGATTCATCCACCCACTTACGTGATCCACTTAGCAGACATTCCTGATATTTAAGGATTGAATACATCTATTGACAAAGCACACACTTTATCTCAAGATAAATACATCTTATAAGCAGATTGTGGCTTAATGTAAAGGAGTCAGATACACTATGTGCAATTACAAATTGGTTGCTGACATAAAACTAATTTTAAAAGTTTTAAGGTAGCAATTCAATCATATTTCCTTCAAGCCAGGCGTGGTGGTTCAAGCCTGTAATTCTTGCTACTTGGGAGGCTGAGATCAGGAGAACCTTGGTTCAAGGTCAGTCAGGCAAAAAAAATGTTCCCAGGGATCCCATCTCAACAAATAACTGGGCGTGGTAATGTGTGCCTGTTGTTCCAGCTATGGAAGGAAGTATAAAATAGAAGAATTGTGGTCCAGGCTGGGCCAGGCAAAAAGTGAGACACTATCTCCAAAACAACCGAGTAAAAAGGACTGAAGTGTGACTTAAGTGGTAGAGTAACTGCCTAGGACGTATGAACCTGAATTCAAACTGTAGTACCACTAACCCCCTCACCAAGCCCTCTACATTATACTTTAATTATATATTTGATACTACTTGGTAGCAAATTTATAAATGAATGAGATGAAATTTTTGAGCTATTAATTTTTCAATGCATAGGAATTAATTTTAACTTCCTACCCTGTGATTTAACATAATATGTATGCCTTAAAATGTTTTTCATGTTATTTTCCTAGACTTATACATTGAAAGTCTCAGAGGTTTATACTCTGTAAACTCACAAGAAAGTGGTGTAGTTTCATGTAAATAATAGAGGTAATGACATTAATGATCTACAGTTGGTAGTTTCATAAAAGATGAGAACTGTGTTTCATAAAAGATGAGGACTGTTTACTTCAAAAAGTCAGACCTCAATTATATACTTTTCCAAATTAAAAGTTTTTTTCTAATTAGTAATAATAGTAAGTTATCCAAAATGTTACCAAAGGTAATAATTTGAAATTAGAAATATTTTAGAGAGTATTGTATTTCAAGTATTGCTAATGGTGATTGTCCCTATGTGAAGTCACATTTGCCAATGTACCTGAAATTTCAGTTAGCTGTGATTAAATTGGGGATAGGCTTATTAAAAATGCCTTCCAATTTAAAAAATATAAGTTCATAAAAGAACTGCACATCAGTTAGGCAGGTGAGCTTCAAATAAGTATTATCAGCATGTGGCCAGAGCAAGTGATATTGCCTTGCACAGTTACTATTTACTAAGCGACAAGGGATCATTAACTTGCTATTTTCCAGAGAGAATGTCCTTCTCTTTCCCCAAATTCTCAAGCATAGCCTTACTTCTCTGGCTATCGGTAAAATACTGCCAAAAGAATATCGGAGCTCTCAAAAGCTTGACCACATGTTAGGATCGCTGGGCCTGGATTGCATCCCAGTTTAAATAGCTCAGACTCCTAAAGTGGGGCATGACCATTAGAATTTTTAAGGCAGTCCAGATAATTCCAGATGTGGCCAAGGCTTGGATCCACTGCTGCAAAGGCTCAAGAGTAAGTGGGATGTGTCTACATTTCCTTAATTTCTGCTTTCCTCCCAGGAAGCCTTTCTGTACTTAGCTCTGAAGTGTGGCTAAGCAAGCTAAGAGTGAACTTAGCAAAGACTCTTCATTTCCTTCTACCTTTTTTTATTCAGAAGATCTGCCAAAAGGAAAAAAGCAAGTCAGCTTAATGGGCTTTATTCCATCTTGTGCCACAGAGAATTTCTTGCTCTAAGAACATCAAATTGACCTAGATGTATAATTTCAGGTGATGGGGTGGAGATTTGCTGGTCCACATATGTTGATTATAGTAAATGTTTTTAATTTTGTAACAAAACCCACTATTAACTGTGGGCCTAACTCTCTTTAAAGTTAATTATATTGATGATCTTTGTGTAGATTAGGTTAGGGCACAAAGCACATTTAGCTTATGAACTAAACTATACTTCCTAATTGCATCTGTTAATGAAATTTAATTCTCATGCAAATTACAAAGTCTAAGCAAAATTACTGAACACAATGAGGAAAGGTAACAAAGAGGGTAAAAAAGTTGAAGACCCTTTTTTTAAAAGAATTAAACCATAGCAGTACTTTCAGTAAGGCACATCAAGACAGAATAGAAAGGGGGTCTTGGATTTTTGCTTGAAATGTCAATTCAGTATATTTCAGGTCTCCAATGCTTAGTATTTGGCTCTCACTTCAGTGAACTATGTGAAGTGTTTTCAAGTTTCACACATCTCAACTTTCTTAGAAGCACAGCCCAAGAATGAAGCCCCCAGTGTTAATAGAACACCTCTAGCTTCAACTGCAAATCTTAGTTACAAAAATTATAATTATATTCATAGTTGAAGATAATGAATTTTACAATGGGAAACATTAATCTACTTCCATTCTCATTGGCTTGAGGATATATCCATCAGGTACAACAAAATTGGGAAGCATGCACAGAAAGCTCTAAGTCAAAGATACATGAGTAGGAAATTCCTCCTTGCTAATAGACTCTATCTGAAACAGTCCTTGCCATATCCAAGGCTATTTTCCAATCCTCTGGCCTCCAGATAGTACTATGCTTATACTTTCCATTTCAATCATTTATTTATTTATTTATCTTCTTTTTTCACTCTAGGGATCAAATCCAGGTTCTCATGCAAGCACTATATCACTGAACTATACTCCCAGCCTGCTTACTTTTTCAATACTTTGATATACACCACACTCAACATTGACGTTTATTTATTTATTTATTTCATTCTTTTATTTTATCATTTTTGAAGTTTATTTCTACAGAGCAGGAAGACATCATCTTCCTGTTTTCTCTTAACTCTTTGTCCATGGTTTCCCTATTTCTTTGCAAGCATATTTTATAGTTGATTTAAAGTCTTAGTGTAGTCCATCCAATATCTGTGCTTTCTCGAAGAGCGATTATGTTATAGCCAAGCTATGGTAATAGTCAAGATGCCTTACTACTGATGAATGGATTAAGAAAATGTGGTATTTATACACAATGGAATTTTACTCAGCCACAAAGAAGAATGAAATCTTATGACTCTCAAGTAAATGGATGGAACTGGAGAACATTGTCTTAAGCGAGGTTAGCCAGGCTCAGAAGGCCAAAAATTGCATGTTCTCCCTCATATGCAGATTATAAACCTAAAACAAATGCAGTTATATTATTGGATATGGGTCACACACTAAGGGGAGAAAACTCACAGGAGAAATAGGGGAAGAGAAGGAAGCCTAAAACTTGAATGTGGTTGATGTGCTTACTATATATGAGTGAATATAGTAATCTTAAACTAGCAGAGGCCACTATGGGAAGGGGACCAGGAAATAGGAAAAAGATCTGGCAGAGATGAACCAATGTGGGTTGCAATACACAAGTGCATGGAAGCAATGCTAAGAATCTCTCTGTATAGCTATCTTCATCTCAAACTACCAAAAATACTATGTCTTTCTTATTATGGTTTCTTTTCAACAAAATCGGAGAAGAGGGCAGAACAGGTTCTGCCTGGAAGGGGTGGGGGAGGTGGCCCAAATAATGTATACAAACATGTAAGTAAATGTAAAAATGATAAAACAAAAGAAAGAAAGAGAACAGAAGAAGCAAAGACAAGAATGGGGAATGATTTGATGGCAGGACATAATCTCACAATTAGATGTAATGAAACTGTTCCAGGAATAGGGGAAGGGGAGAATAAAGGAGAATGGCAGAGGGGGTGAATTCAAGTATGATATATTTGTTATACTATAAGAAATTTTGTAAATGCCACAATGTACCCTTACCTAGCACAACAATAAAAGATAAATATATTAAAAACAAAGAATGATCATGTATTTCAATAAGAAGAAAAAGAGAGAGAGAGATTGTGTTAATTTTATGGTCTTTGTAGATTTCTCTGTGTTTGGCACTTTTTCAGTGCTTACCCTGGTTATTTACAGCTCTGCCTGAACATTCAATTCCTGTTTGTAGACAACCTTAAATTCTTAAACTGGAACTGAAGGCTTATGGTCTTCCCAAAACTTTTCTGAGTCTGGGTTCTACCTTGGGCACATGTCTAACTTTCTAGATTAACAATTACTTAGGAGATTCTTCAAATCCATTATCCCCCAAAGTGACTCTCTCTTCAGCCTTTTCTCTCAGGATTTAGGCATATCCATTGTTTCTACTGTCTTCTTTTGCTCTAGGTGGCAATGGTTAGTTTATTTGCTTCTTAATATTTTTCAGGATATTTTCTGTATAGCTGATTTTCTTCCTTGAAAGAGTAACTCTGCTAGTCAACAACAAAGGCCTTTTGCCATTCCTTCAGGAAACCTCAAACAGGTATAAACAAGAAAATACAATTCTTTGTAATAAGGTCTGTTCTGCTTCTTCAAGAAACAGTTACCCTTGCTGGGTATGGGGCTGTCATCTTTAAGATAGCTGTCATCCTGAGGAAGGGTATGTGGCAAGACTAAGTTAAAGGTCACAAACTCGCCTACAATGTTAATGTTACTACTTCTTGGTCAAGCATTTGCTTTACTGCCTTAAACCTTTGGCTGCTTTCTGGAATTTTGGCCATGTTTGTTTGTTTTTATCAGAGTTTCTGTGGAGGAATGGGCCTTTGTTTCTACCCTACCACTTTTGCTGACTTGACCACTAACTCTCATGCTAATAGGAAAATTACCCCCTATATCCTTAACAGGATTGATGGACTTCAAAAGGCAAAGTAGGCAGTCATGAGGCAAAGCTAATGATCTGAATATTGAAGTGAAAGAGGCAGTTTTTATACAATCTCCACATGTACTCTCCCTACCTCTGCTCCTTTTACCCCATTCATTTCATATAATCCAGAAGCGTGAGAGAAACATCAACTCCCAGACAAAGGCTGTCCACACAAGCCAGAATTCTGCACATGGCTCAGCATGGGATGGGAGCTTGGGCTTTTATGATTTAAGCACTTCTAATGGCAGATTTTTTACTTCCTGGTTGATCTTAAGTCTTTTCTGGAAAGGTCATGCATCTTTATCTATTTCCTATAAATCTCTGACTTGCTCTAATTCTAACTAAGTGCTTCATTCAAATGTGACTAATAAAAACCAAGGAGAATCATTTTGTTCTAATGATAAAGTAGAGCCCAAGTGTGTATGTCAGGGTAGAACATGGCATATGCTCTTATCATAAATGTTACAGGAACTATTTGGTTGTCAGAGTTTCATCTGAAATCATTTAAGTTAGAGGAGAACAGACGATAATTTCCATGTCTGCCACAAATGATCAAGTCACTGACAACCTAGAAAATTTTTAGCAGTAAGGAAAAAACCAACTTTTTCTACTTCCAAAAAGTAAGCACATTATTTTCAGAAAGAAAATTTTAAATAATTTCAGACCTGATTGAAGGTATATGAAAGAGATACTGAGTTGTAGGAATGATTTTTTAAATGAAAAGAAGTTTAATAAGTGAAAGTGAATGTCTGTTGATGTGATGGGCAGCCTATGATCAAAAATCTATTCAGTAATAATAAAAGCATCTAGTTAATCTTAGGATTTGAAAATTCTTTCAGAGTTAATGGATCTGCTCACTAGAGTGTCCTTTGATTTTTCCTCAACGTGACTCTGTAAATTACATCCATCACACTCATGTATTTTTCCTGCAGTTTGATCATTTTCTCAAACTCCAAAAGTCTTAGCTGATATTAAGCAAAAGAGCTAGAGAAAGACACAAGTGAAGAGAACTGAGGGACAGTTCACATGAGAAAAATCCTTCTAAAGAATGAAACATCCTATTGTTTAGAAAAATACTTATCTAACCAAACTGAAATATGTGGGAAAAATTTTTGTCACTGTCATGGGAGGAGACTACCACCATGAGACCATACCAAAATAAAAATTTTTCACATATACCTGGAATTTTTTTTAAAGTTTTGACATTTGAAAGGAAAGAGTCAAGATTCTGGAGTAGTTCCTTCTGTAGAAAACATGTCTTAGTGATTTCACAAGCACATACTGAATTTGAACTTAGCTTCTGAGCTAATGAAGAAAAACAATAGATAATATTAAAATTGTCAAGTAGGAACTCAGAAGCTGGGCAAGAGCTTTTATTTATGTTAATGGAAATTTACTGATATATAACTCTAACAAATCTTTTTTTTGGGGGGGGGGGTTGTCGGGAATCAAAGCCTTGGCATATGCTAGGCAAGTGCTTTATCACTGAGCTACATTCCCGGTCTGCAGATAATGCAAATCTTAAGCATACTTCTCATTGTAATTTGGTAATGGTATATGACCATTAATTAGCACCCAAGCCACAATATACACATTTCATCTGTCTTGAGAGTTGTCCATGTGCTCATTTCCAATCATTCCCCTTGTGTTCCATAGCCAAAAATTCTTCTGATTTCTATCATTATACAGTATTTTGCCTGTCCTTCAACTTAACGTAAGTAGAATTGTACAGAATGCTTTCTTCTGTGTCTCTTTAATTTCCTTAAAAAATTATGATTTTGAGACTCATCCATTTGGTTGAATGTATAAGTAATTTATTTCTATCTATAACTAAGTTGTATTATATTGTATGACTATACCATAATTTATTTCTTTGTCATTTTGTAGTTTGGAGTCATTATGAATAAAGGTACTATGAACATTCTTTGATAAGTCATTATATGGACATATGTTTCATGTCTTTTGAGTAAATACTCAGAAGTGGAATTGCTGGGTCATAAGATAGGTAGGTATTTATTTAACTTTCTTAGACACTGTAAAATAGTTTTCCAAGGTAGGGGTGCCATTTTACACCACCAATGTACAAGTTTCAGCTATTTTACAGTCTTGTCAATGCTTGTTCCTGTTAGCATTTTTTTCTAGTATTCCAAAGGTTTGAACTCAGGACTTTGGGCTTGGTAGGCAGGTATTCTACCACTTGAGTCATGCTCACTAGCCTTATATTAGCATTTTTATTTTTAAAAATGTTAGCCATTTTAGCAAGTGTTTAGTGATGCAATAGCTTTTGGGGGATTAAGAAATAATTTCATTAAGACTCCTAATAATGTTTTTTTCTGGATTCACTTGCTTGAATTTTCCTTTACTTGACTTTCTATGCTTGAAAAGTTTCTATGCCCCAAATGCCATTAGAAGTAGCACATAGAAATAAAAGATTAAAAAAAAACTTTTACTATGTATGTATAGAAATAACAGAAGCAGCAAGACAGTAGTATGGTCTCCCAAAAAGAATCCAATTTTTAAAGGTAAAGTTCCTCTAAGAGCTAAGAAATTGGTGGATCTTACAAAATTTCTGGGCACCAAATGGTTGTTACAGTTCTCCAAAACTATTCCACCTTGTATTTGGAGTTGTGCTGACATTATTTACTGACACTTGTTAACAAATCTTTGGCATTCCACTAAAACTTCAGTAAGAAATTTAAATAATGAGAAGCCTGTCTAAAACCTGCCTTGTAACAACAGAAACCCAAAACAACCCTGAAATTGCCTTTATCACACTTATTATGTAATGAGAAACTGTAATACATATAAAGGTTACAAAATCACTGTGATTCTGATAACTGGTTTACCTATAGACTGCAATTAATCTTACTTACTTGCAAGTCTAAGAGAGGGAGGATCACAGTTCCAGGCCAGCCCTAGTTAAAAAAAAAAAATTTGTTCATGAAATCCCATCTCCATGGGCAAAATAAAAAGCTAGATATGGTGGTGTGCCCCTATTGATCCGGGAGTATCTTGGTCCAAACTGGCTTATGCAAAAAACGAGGGCCTGTCTCCAAAATAACCAGAGCACAAAGGGCTGGAGACAAGGTTCAGTGGTAGAGTGTCTGCCTAGCAAGTGGTAAACCATGAGTTCAAAACCTCAGTACTTCCAAAAAAGATACAGGAATAGCTGTCATTTGAATCCACAGACCTTGCTTACCTACTCAATCTTCTCCTGAATTTTTAATAACTCGTCAATGTGATTGACATGTAGTAAACCATAAAAATAAGCATAAGAAAACTTTTCAAAGTATAAAACTTACAACCTGGACAGGAAGCTGGAAGGAAGCACAAGATGTTACATGTCTGATAACCAGGGGTTACAATATGAGCAGTGCTCGTGGCACCTGGTGCTGGTCTTGGAGCTTAATCTAACACAAATATTTGGGTAAAAGAGTAAGCATCCATTCCCAAATGTGTCACTGTGTATATGTGTGTGTGACTGTTGATTCTGTATTTCTTTCTGCTATTTCTAGAGGAACATTCTCAATCAATAGAAAATAGGTAGTAGCATAATACAGGTATAAAATCAGGGAAGTCCAATCCAGTGCATGCTAGTAGACATTCTATTTGTTGTAAGAACAATGGTCCTACACAGTCTGTTTGAAGGGCCAGCTCTAATTGAAATGCTAACACAATTTCCCAGCAGTTCCTTATCAACTATGGATAGGTTGCTCACTTCTTCCTATTCTTATCTCTTTCATCCATCCACTTCCCTAGAAATTATCCACATGGAAATCATACACCTAAAGCTAAAGGATATCTATGCAGAGAGTTACCAAAGACTGTTTTAGATAGACATAACCTTAAGGTCTTTTCTGCACAATAATCAAAGGAAGAGCACTATCTCTTTTAAATCTGAGTCTGGTAGGTAGCAAATTAACCATAAAGAATATTAAAAGTATTTGACAATTTTCACAGCAGGCACTCTAATCACTCCAGACAGATGGCGTCCACAACACCAGATAAGAGTTTACAAAGAGCCTGTTGTGGTGAGCATTAACTTTTAGTTGTTGAATCATGGGAGAAATTAGTGACCAGAGAAGTGATCATGCCCTCTGTGTGTTTGAGGAAGCAGCTATGCACCAACTGGCGTAAAAGCATTGAATATTTTATCAACCAGTGAGACACACAGACTTATAAGCCCAGCTTTAAGCCTCAAATCTTATTTTAGCTACAGCCTTTGATGAATACCAAGGCTCTCTTTTAGAATGGGTTTTTCCCCAGAAGCAGACTCCTCAAAGTCTTTTCCTGAGTAAGTAGTTTATTGAGGTGGTCCCAGAAAAGATTGGTAGAAGAGTGGGAAAGTAGAAAAATGGCAAGGAATGCAATAGAAGGGATCAAAATGTCAATCAGTTATCACTGTGGGCAACTAGGGCTTCATACTTTGGGGCACTCTGCAAATAGTGTAGCTAGCCACCTAGGGATGACAGAAATGAGTATTGATCTACTTGCACCCATGGATCATTGTTTGAGGACTGCTCTGAGATTACTCACTTTCCAGAACTCGAAAGGACTGTCCATCAGAGAAGGCCCTCAGGCAAAGGGTACAGGTCAAGGGTGGAAAACAGCTGATGTGCACAGGATAGTAAAGGCTGCACCCTCCAAATAACATCCTTCTTCAATTGACTTTAGAATACATGACGACCGTGGGAAAGGAATGCTGCAAACGTACTTTGGTTAAAGCCATGAGGTACTGATGAACGTAAAGTACGCAAAACCATTTTTTATAAATCAAAATAAATATAGAAGGATATTTACTTTGTTCAAACTAGTGTGTGTGGCTCTGATCCTCCCACGGAAAGAGAGCATATAGTAGATGTCTGCCAGTGGGCCCCTAGTCAGTTTTTTTCTTCATACTTTTGGCTATAGCCAAATGAAGATAAAATTCCTACCCTCCAGTTACACAGAATTGGAAACCTACAATTTAGCAAAAGAGAAATTTATGAGTGATTTGTGATGAAATCCATCACTAGTATTCGTGAACTTGCATTCAATTATTCTTGTTAATCGGTGGCAATAGCGTGGTCTTCATGTATTTTGTTTGTATACTACACCATTACTTTCTGTTATAAAATCTGATTTGCCAAATTGATAGGTATGTCTTTTAATCAGACAGAGAGAGAGAGAGAGAAGAGAAAAAAGAAGAGGAGGAGGAAGGGAAGGAGGAGGAGGAAAAGGAGGAGGAGAAAGGGGAGGAAGAGGGGGGAGGAGAGGAGTGAAGGAAGGAAGGAAGGAAAGAAGGAAGGAAGGAAAAAGGAAGGAAAACCCCAGGAATAGGAGTACTGGATGGTCAGGAAGGCTGTTCTAAGGAATCAGAACTTGAGTTGAAATATGAGACAGGAGAAAAGAATCAAGAGAAGAGACAGAAGAGAAGCAGGTTCAGTGGAGGGTACATATTTCTTCCAGAGGAGAGAATATCAGCAAATGGTCTGGAGAGGTAAATGGGACTAGAATATGCTGGGTTTTGGAGATTAGGGTAAGGTTTTTGATGTTAGAGCAATGAAAGCTATTGCAGAATTTTAAACCTGAACACAATTTTATTTTTAGTGGTACTAGAATTTGAACTCAGGGCTTTGTTCTTGTTAGTTGTAGTGCTCTATCACTTGATGTACACACCCCATCCCTTTTTCACTTTAGTTTGTTTTTCAGGTAAGGTTTCTTGTTTTTGCTTTTGGACTACAGTCCTCCTACCTCCTACCTCCTACCTCCATCTCTTGCAAAACTGGAATTACAGATGTGTACCATCACACCTGAATTGTTTTTTTTTCTTTTGCTATGACTAGCCTTTAACTGCAGTCTTCCCATGTTTGCTCCCATGTTGCTGGGATTATGGGTATCAGCCACAATGTCCAGCCCAAAATATGCACTTCATTTGATGTACTGATTACCTGGGAAATAATATGACAGAAGAGGAGTGGGAATGAATAGTAGGAAGACCATGGAGGCTACTAAAATTGCCATAGTAGATTGACTAAGTGGGGACAGTAGAAAAAGAGAAAAATAGACAAATCTCAGAACATAATAGGACAGAAGTAACATTTCAGAATACATGCTGGGTTGGATATGGGAAGTGAGGGAGAAGGAGGTAAAAAGGTGACCTCCATATTCTCAGCTTGCACAGGTAGATAAATGGAGGTGACACCATTTAACCAAGAAAGTGATGCTCTTATGATGTACCTACAAGGGTCGCCATATAACACTAATTCCCTGAGCTTTAATCTGAGGTATTATGAGGAATTCATGTCTACTCAAATCCGTGATGGACAGTTAGGTCATTCCTTTGCTTATATCTATATTTGAAGGTGCCATAATTGCTTATTTATATAACAATCCTAGAGTCTGCTGTAGGGCTTCAGTAAGCACAAGAGAGGGCCATGGGCAGACAGAATGAGCACAGAAAATAAATTGCTTGATGCTCAGTAGCCTGAAGAAACAGCGGAGTGGGCTTTATTACATATTTGGGGAATAAGAACGTTCTGCAAAGTGACAGACCACCACTGTAGACTCTTCAGAGAAGAATCCAAGTTGCTATTCTGGAAATGTATGCATTTGTTTTATCAGTGTGCCATTTCAACCAGTAACTGCTAATTAAAGCCATGCCTTGCTTTCCAACCAGGAGATACAATTGTAAATTTTCATTTACATATAGCAAAATGTGCAATCTAGAAACAGCACGTAGAGATAAGGCCAAGCCATGACTGGAAGATAATATTCAGAAAAGCACAGTTGGATTCACAAGAATTTATTTATTATAACATAAGAAAACATACTCAGAAAATAGAAATGTGATTTTTTTTTTTTTTTGCAGAAGAGCTTATGATTCTTGTCTTTTTTGGCAAGCACACTACTCGAATAAGAAATATTCAGTACATAACAATGTAGTGGTGTTTATTATAGTATCATCAATTGATGATTTCAGCTACAAAGTTGAGGATTATCAGCTGTGTGCTGAATGTATTTATTTTTTCAGCAAGATCTGTTTTGAGAGTGTTTGTGCTTTGAAATATAGGCTGTGTTGCACTGCTTCTCCCCAAGATCCTAAATATATGTTCTGAGATTCTGTAATAGACACTCTTAATTGTCTTGATTGGATTGAGAAACACCTAGGAGACTAGGAAAGCATATCTCTGTATGTGTCTATGAGAGCATTTCCAGAGACAATTAGATCATGTGACTTCTGGCCAAATTAATGGATTAATCTGTTGACGGATCCATAATATGACAGCATTATTGGGAGGTGGTGAAAAGGAGGAGGTAGGTAGGGTCACTGGGAGCATGTTCTTGAGGTCTATATCTTGCCCTGGCCTCTTTATGCACTCCTTCTCTGTCTCCTGACTGCTATGATGTGAACTGCTCTGCTTGGCCACACCCTCCCCACCATGATGCACTGAACCCTCTTAAACCACAAACAAATATTTCCTCCTTTAAATCTAACTAATACAATTTCAATGGAGAATCAGAGTGGCATTCTTAGAAACACAAGAGAATGCTGAATCATGATATATCCTGACATACAGATTAGGAACTAACTTGTGAATGTATCATATGTTAGTAAAATACCACTGAGACATTCATTAGAAGATTCATTGACATTCATTTGAAATGGTTGCTGGGAAACTTTCCCAACATTCTAGACTTTGTAAGATTACTGCAGACATACTGTGCAGATTTGAGAGTGTTCTGCGAAATATCAAATATAAGAACAAACATCCTTTTTCTTCATAATCTAAGATAAAGCCACTATGTGGATTGCTCCTGGCTCTCTGGTTTCAGTTTTTCTTGCCCAACTACCTGTTAGATTTTTTGCAGTAGTAACATACAAAGAACACAGTATTTCAATTTCTTTATAAATGGTGACTCTGCTATCTTTGGCAAGTTACTTCACCTCTTGAGCCTTAATCTATCTTTAAAACTGATATGGTTTTATATTTCTCACACACTTTTTTGAAAATAAAATAGGGTAATTTATGTAAAGTTGTATAGTATAGAGGAAGTACACAAAACGTTAGCTGTACCACTAGTGCTACTAATTTAATGTGCCTTAAAAGTAAATCTAGTACTTCTTACTCAATGTAGTCTTCTAAGCTGTTCGTTTTACCTGGAAATCTGAGAATCATCTTTGATACTTTCATCTTTCTCACTTCCCATGAATTCTATTGAGAGAATAACTCAATCTAAGGGATTATCTTAGACATGGAGGTGCTGAACCTGTTTAGGGAATACTTCAGCATGTGTAATAAACACAATTTTGCATAAATATCATCAATTGTGCATGCCTTGAAGTTATGGCAGTGTCAAAAACATCTAATATTGGAGCCCTTTCCAACTTCCTGGCTTGACTGATATGAATGTAACTCGGTGTAGGAAATGTTAGCAGTCCTTACAGATATACAATGCCTTCTAATTTTCAAAGCATTTTCTTTGCTCTCACATTCTACTTGAACTTCACACTGCTTATGTGGAAGCAGGTGCTATGCTTGCTAGTTGAAAGAGAAGAAACTTGGCATCTCGAAGATAAATGACTTGTCTAAGGATACAAAACTAGGTAGATACATGGAGGCAGAAATAGAATGTGTCTTGTAGCTTCCTTCTGAACTAGAATTTTTTTTCATTACAAAATCATTTTGAATTCTCCACTCTCATTCTGGAAACTCCTAAACTCTTGGGGACCCTGGAACGATCGCAAGATCTTATAGCCGTTCTCTTTCCTGCTGTTTGTTTGTTTGTTTGTTTTTGAGATGAGATCTTGCTATTCTGTCCAGGCTAGCCTGGAACTCCTGAGCTCAAATGAACCTCCTTTTGCTTCAGCCTCTCAAGTAGCTACAACTACAGATATATTATTGTACCTGGCTTTTTTACTTTTATGTAATTTAAATTCCTAACACTTTTTCTTATCAACTTGTTAGGTAATTTGCATATACTAGAATACAGTCATTGTAAGTGCACCAATGACTTTTGACAAATATATACACTGGTATAATTCCATCACAGTCAAGACCCAGAATATTTCTACACCTCCAAAAGTTCCTAAAGCCCCTTTGTAACTTATGTGTTTCCAAACCAGCACTGATTTGCTCAACATTTAAGGCTGTGTTATTCATATATATTTTATATGTAAATCAGATTGCACCTTGCCTACTCTCCAGGCCTCTTTTCCCTCTCAGAGTAAAAGCCCACGTCCTTCAAATGACCTAAGCCTTGGGCATTGATCCATGTGTCTCTTATGCCCTCTCCATGGAGCTCCTCCAACACTTACTTCCCTTTACCTATGTATTTATTTGGTGGTACTGAACACTGGAACCCACTCATTCCAGTTTTAAATTATTTTCTCTACATCTTTTCTACTTCAGTATGCCTGTGAAACTCATAGGATGTTGTTTAGAAAGCTATTTTAATTCAGTTGGTCTGGCATGTGACCTAAGATTCTGTATTTCCAACAAATGGCTAGAAAATACTAATGTATATTGACTAGTAAAGGGGATAGATTTGAACTGCTCTGTTTACTGCCATACTCTCAGTGCCTGGATAGAGCCTACCACATTCTCGCTGTAGTTGAGGAGAATATAATACATGGATGAATGATTCGTAATGGAAGGAAGCAAAAAAGAGCTTGCTAGCCAACTTTTGTTTGACTGGCTGACTTTGCAGCTGCAATCTGGGCCTCACTTTCCTGATTTTCACAAAGGATACAACATCATTTCTAAAGTCTTTTCTAGCTTAAAGTATATTATTCTATGAAGTGTATTAGAAACAGTGATTTTGAAGAATCTGAAAAATACTTTCTTCCAATTAGATGAGAAGAAAAGCAATTGTGCAAAGGTCAATGAAACTCTTCTATTTTTTTTTTAAGTGCTATTTTTTTGCCCCCTGCTCTCAACAATTTCTAGTTAAGAGCTTCTAACATGTGATTTCAGAACAGTTGTGTGTGGAGAATAATAAAAAGGAAAGAAAACTCCCAGATCATATTCATAGCCACAAGCAATTTTAAGCAAATTGACCATAATGCCCAGTGAGACTTTTGACAAAAGTGGGAAATTAATGTGGAGAACTTATTGTTTAAAATGCCTATTAGTTTCACCAGCCCATGACCAATTTGCTCATTTACCTCTGCTTTTGCATTTCACATGTTGGAATTCAAGAAGTTTAGCCCTTTCTGCTAGGCAAAGGCTATAAGGGTGCCCGAGGCACCAGCAGATTGTCTCATGACCAAGTTCAAGTCTTTGGAAGACAGGTCATGGAAACACAGGAGCCCAGGGACCTATTCACTTCTGAGCCATTTACGTGGCTATTTAGAGAGAGTACAGCATGGCAGCAAGAGAGGAAAGGCATCCATCTGAGACCAACATGAATTAAGTAAATGAGTGCCCACATTGATGGAGCATCCTGGCCTCTGCACAGAACGTGGTTTTAGTCTATTTAAAATTCTACCTCCAGTTGGGAAGAAAATTACTCACAGCTGGGTAATAATGACGTTGCATCTGCATTCTGCTCTAGCTGAAGCCACCTCATTCCTCTTTATCTGATCCAAATTGTACCGTTATTTCAAAATCTGCAAATTCAAAAGGTACGGGAATTTGAAAGGAAAGTTACAGCTCAGAACTCTTTGTAGCTTCTGGATTTGAGATACTGCTTGAAGGTTGGTATTGATTCATTAATTCTTGATTCGTAAACCATTAAGTGAGGCATGCAACACATTATGTGTTCTACTTATTTAATAATCAAAATGAATATAAATTATTCAAAATAAAAGTACCTTAAACATCCTGATGAGGCCACACACATCAACCATTTCACCATCTTTGTTTATTGTGCTTTTCAACTAACTCATCAGTTGTCAGACTCCTTTACAGAACTAACTATAAGACTAGACATGGACCATGAGGAGAGGTTCTTTCCCATTGATATTTCCCCTTTGCAGTTTATCTTGAAGCATTTCTCCTACAAAGTTATTCCTGGGCCCCAAGAACTTCAAAGACTTCTGCTTAAACATGTTGCGATGGCATTCAAAGTTTTCCTTAATGTTTGTAAAGGTTAGTTCCTTGCCAGCTAAATGGCAGAACCCAAATATCAACAGACATGGGCTTGGTTCCAAAGCCTAAATTCCCAATTTCTACTCAGACATCCTTTTATATAATCTATGCTTAATCCAGCAATGCTTAATTGGTGTAAAATCCTTGCTACCTAAAATGGAAGGGACAGTGGAAAACAATTATGGTGTCTTACCCTTCTCAACTTTCAGGGAGGTTCTGTGTGTCTCTTACTGTGTGTTTGTGCATATGCCACACATGCTTCAGTGCAAAGCCATGTGCTGTAATAATAATAATAATAAGGATAATAATAATATTATGCTTCATTGGTGAGCAGTGGAAGAATTCATAAAAAAATAAATATAAGGCATTGGAGCACTAAATCAGTGGCTTAGAATAACCCTGTAAAAGGTTATATTTTCATAAGTCAAAACCAAGTCCTAACTTCAATACATCAATTATAGGTATAACAACATTGCCTTTATTCACTATCTGTCAACAACGGAGAGAAGGTGGGAATAATTCTAATCATTAGTTATATCTGACACAACCTCAATCCTGCATTTCATCAATGGAGGTCTATGAAGAGGTGTGCTCCAGTGGTTTGGAAACATTTTAAAGGAAGTCTAAGACGTGGAGTAATTTAAAAGATGGGAGGGACGGAGGGAGTTGTCTGGCTGTTCCAAATAAATTGGCGGAAAGGTTTGTGTGAAAGGACTCCTTTAGGCTGACAGGTACAAGGGACAGTCTTTCTGAGATATAATGTGCTTCTGATTGCTGGCTGACAAGATATTTTCTTTTCTGTCTTTAAAAAAAGGCAGAAAGTGTTCCATGTTGTGATTTATAACTGGGTGAGGTTTCAACCACCTGTGAGCCTCTATAAACTGCATGGTGAGTTCCCAAACTACTGTAAGATGTTTTGATAGAAGTCTCACCACATCAAAAAGGCTAGAGAAATGGCAAGTCCCATTCTACTTTCTAAGTGGGATGGTTATGGAGGAAGCGATAGCTCATTCATCAGACACTGAAGCTAAGTGAGGACTTTTATATAAATGAATTTTCAGATAAATAAAGAAACAAAAGCCACAAACCTTCTTGTTTTCTTGAATAGAATATACTCAATGTAAATGTTAACGTTTTCTTGCAAATTTGATATCATCCTTATAAGCTTCAATGACTATTGTCCTATGTGGATAACATACCGAATCATCTATTTATTTTTTAATTTAAAATTATTTTTAAATGATACAAAGAAATTATATATATTTATGGGCTATCATGTGATGTTTCAACATATGTCTACATTGTATAATGTTTAAGTCAGGGTAAACATATCTATCTTTTCAAACATTAGCCATTTCTTCATTGTGAACTGGATGACTTAGTCTTACTACATTTGTTATTAACTGATTATTTATATTTTTCAAGCCACAGGGGTAATTATGGTGTTTCAATGGGGAAAACGACTGCCTGGTATAACCTCCAACCCCATGAGGGTTGCTATAATGTGGAAAGCCATTTGCTCAAACCCCACTCAGCTAAGCTAAGCTTTTTATGTTCTTACATCTGTTTATTCCCAACAGATCTTATGTTGTACTACTGTTGCTCACATAAATAACTGCAAAGAAACAACAGATAGATAAAAGGAAGGAAGGAAGGAAGAAAGGAAGGAAGGAGAGTGTATCTATTATGTGCCAAGTATAATCTTAGACACTGGAATACAACAGTTTAATAGCAAACACCTTGAGTCTTTCCCTGCCTTCTAAGGAAGAGATTTTAACTTATTAATACTTTTTAATTCTATGTTCCCAGTGCCGGCACCACATGTAGAATAGTCACTAAATATGTGGTGATTAGGTGACTGATTCAGGCCTTGAATGAATATGAATGATTATGTGTGGGCTGGGAGAATGTATTATACAAGTTTGTTTGATCTTTGTCCAAAAATCAGAGACAAATAGTTTTAACTTATTTTCCCTATAACATTTTCATACTTTAGAATAGTCACAACATTAGGTTCTAGCACTTTTATTAATGGTTCCTTTTTTCATGTAAGTAAAGGAAGAAATAATTCCTTGTTAATCCTAAATTCCTTTTCTGCTACATCTGTGATAAGCTAAAAATGAGAGTTAAGGGTATCGAGAGGGTGGGGGGGAGAGGGAGGAGGCAGGGAAGGGGGGTAAGTGAGGGGGTGGGGCAGGGGAGAGAAATGACCCAAACATTGTATGCACATAAAAATAAAAATAAAAAAAAATTAAAAAAAAGACTGGCTCACATGGCCTCTAGTGAGTTCTGCTTCACTTACTTCTTTAGTTGTTCTACTCAGCACTCCAATGATCCTGAAAGAGTAGATGTCTTAGCCCAGGATACCTTTCTTCAATAGAGAGTAATTTGTATCTTTTAACAAATCCTAATCCAAACATTAGTAATTACCGTAACATTTTTAAAAATGCTTGAAAATATCATTGTTAGTAAACATTTGAAAATTTCGGCTAAGTGATATGCTCTATTCTGATTGAATTCCATAATAGAAAATTCATACTGGAGAATTTTAGCATGGTTCAATCTTGAGGGCATTCTAAATGACAGAGTATTATATTTGAGCTATGTTCTAAAGCTGTTTATTGGAAATATTCATTTCTTATCTGGATGTTTTGCGTGCAATAGATGTGGATATATCTTAATACCATCATTTGAGGTGCAGTTCTATGTTATTCACTCTGCATGTCCAGATGAATCCTCAATATTGATCAGTCAAAAATTCCTTGTGCTCTTGAACCATGAAACACTTAGGGGAAGGGGATCTCATGGATTCCTGGGTAAGACTGTCCCATCTTTATTTCTAATGAACCCCAAACTTTTGAAGATTTTCTTCTATTAACATATAACATAATCTTAAGAATAGAATTGATGTGACTGAATGAGAAGAGGGATAAATAATGACCAACTGTGGATGTCATTTGCTAGAGATAGAACCTTAGAGAAAGGAGAAATTTGTGTGCTTAGGATTGCTAAGAAAAATGATGTTTCAGAATACATATCATTCTAAAAACAGAAACAAAAGTCTAGTATCTATTGAGGTTATTCCCGATTATGAGTGATTCTCTTAAGAAACTTCCCTTGGACTTGAAGGAAGAGAAGTTTTGAATTCCATATGCTCACTGCTCATGGGTGAACGATTGCTTCTGTGCACAATCGTGCCTGTATCAGGAAGAATTCTCATTACATACATGCCTTTCGAACAGGTGCCGCCTCTATATTACTCTCCTACCTTATAATAATCCCAGAATTCAAATGACCCTTGCTTTGGTATGCTATGTTCAGAGAAGGCCACCAACAAGCCCCTCCTTCGCTCTATTGCGAGACATTCTCCCAAGGAAAGGGTTCTTTGCCTCGTCCTTTCAGTCTGCGTGGTCTGGTAGTGTGCTGAACCCCCTTCCCCTTTTCCTTTTTTCTGGCTAATTTCTCTGAATTATTCATGGTTTAGTTCAGGCATTGCCTTTTCTAGGAAACCTTTTTGATCTCATTTGCCGGTGTTCTATGTGCCTTCTTGGTGTTGCAAAGACATGCTGTGCTTATCTGTCATAGCTCTTATAATGATGTGTTGTTCATTAGCTAATATGTTGCCCCATTACACCTTCCTGCTTTTGGGAATGATACCTGGTTTCAGAGGAAGGAGGAAACTACTCTTACCATACTGACTCCACATGGCTCTTCTAGTTGGGACCTGTTGCTCATAGGACTTTACTACCTTGGACATTTAGAAGGCCAGATGGCCTACCCCGGACTAATCATAATTTTTCTTTAGAGTTTCTCACATATGAATTATCCTTTGGTGATGACATTGTAGTCCACTTGGACTGCTATAACAAAATACCAAATTCCATGGCTTAAAAACAACAATATTAGTTAGCTTTTCAAAACTATAATGAAATATTTGAGGCAGGCAACTTCCCAAACAAAGATGTTTATTTTGCCTCATGGTTTGGAGGCTGAAGTCCAAACAGCTTGACTTGGGATCCACTGATAGTACCCACCTCCGCACTTTAGCTGTACTATATAATGGTATGAGCACATATGTGTCCTCTGTGGAGTTCTTGCATATGGCAAAAGGGATGCCCTCCCAGTTCTAGGTCTAGTTGTTAAGAGTTCCAGCACTTTCTGCACTTGCTTCTTGGAGAACTGAGCTGTTGCATAGGAAGTCCAGCCTACTTGTTGTCAAGAGAGGCTTCAGGAGCAGGGAGCTCCAAACATGTGAGTGACAATGACATGGGTTGCCTCACCCAGGTAAGCCTCAGACAACTTCAGTTCCAACCACTGTTTCACTGTAGTCACACGAGAATCACCCAGTAGAGCCCATTCAATCCACGAGGTTTGGGGGTGATTTGCTACACAGCAAGAAGGGACTAAAACACAGGCCTTCTTGGTTGAACACAAGTGCAAGTAACAGAAAGCTGGTGGAAGCCAGAAAGATCAACTTGGTAAATTGCAGCTTAAATCACAAAAACTGCTAAGCTGCCTAATATAGAGGCTTTTCTCCACATTTTTTCTTTTTGTAAATTCACAAACTTTCTCTTAAAAATAATTTCTTTGTGTTCAACAATAATCACTTATACACTCAAAATAGCTAGTAGTGAGCAGTCTGAAGAAAAGATAAATATTTGAGGTGATGGATATGCTAATTATCTTAATTTGGTTACTGCATATTATATACATGTATGAAGGTATCACCTTATACTCCATAATATGTGCAAATATTGTGTCAAAATTTTTAGAAAGAAAAATCAGCTACCTCCATGCCTCTACAGTAAAAATAGTGCTCAATAAAAAAATCATTCATTATAAACTAACTTAATATCTTTGCAAACATGTGTGGAAACTGGAAAAGAGAAAAATATTCCCCATGAACTCACCACCCTTACATTACTGCAGTAAGGATTTGGGAATTTCCCATCACTTTTTTGTGTATATTTTAGTTCATTAAAATTGTAAGCAAAGATAAATGTCGTTTAGAGGTATCTGGAACTTGTGTAATTTCAGGAGAAAAAAGAAATATTTTATATCAGAAAAAATTTAAATGACTCTGAAAAAGTTTTACAAAAACCAATAATTATATGAAACATGTTGCTACACCTGTTTGAAGAGCCTTTGAAGTGGCTTGTGTGAGAGAGATATCCAGCAACTTAAATTTTACTAGCTTCATGGTAAATCGACCACTGACTACAATGTATGTATAAATTTGCTTCCTGCTACTTTCTTTAATTACACCAACATAATTTTCCGTGTTGGAGCCTAGCCTTTATACAATGAATTTTAAAGTTGAGACATTTTCTGTTGAGTCACTCTACCCTAATGTACAGCTTTTGTGCCTTTGGGGTTCTGACATTTTGGGCTGGGTAATTCTTTGCTGCGGTACACTGTCCTTTGCCAAATGTCACCGGGGGTGGAAGGAAGGGGTTGCGCAAAATTGCCTCTTTCCTTGAGATCAGCTGTCCTGATAAGTTGCTTTCCCTGTATACTTATATTATTTTCTTTTTTATCATTGTAATTAAAACATATTTTCATGTATATTTAACTTTTTTAACAATTTCATAATTAGAAATTGAATTACTATGCTAAAAGGAATGGCATTCCATGACTTACACTGCTAAATTTCCTTCCCGTAGAGGCTTATAGTCATTAGAAATATAGGACAACATATTTTACTACAGATGCAGAGATATTAAAAATATTATAATGAAATATTATAATAAAATATATGTCATAACTATATGATGTAATTAGGATATTATAATTGAAATTGTTTACTTTGCTAAATAAACTTTATAATCTGAGAATTTACCCTCCTAGAGAATGATCAGCAAAGAAATTCGAAACTAAAGCAGATACTTTAAAGCAGCTGAGGCCAATAGGAGAAAGGGACCAGGGACTAGAGAAAAGGTTAGATCAAAAAGAATTAACCTAGAAGGTAACACACATGCACAGGAAATCAATGTGAGTCAACTCCCTGTATAGCTATCCTTATCTCAACCAGCAAAAACCCTTGTTCCTTCCTATTATGGCTTATACTCTCTCTACAACAAAATTAGAGATAAGGGCAAAATAGTTTCTGCTGGGTATTGAGGGGGTGGGGGGAGAGGGAGGGGGTGGAGTGGGTGGTAAGGGAGGGGGTGGAGGCAGGGGGGAGAAATGACCCAAGCCTTGTATGCACATATGAATAAAAAAAAAAAAACTCTACAAATTTAATTTTGGAGAAATACTACAATATTTCAACCAATCAAGAGAAGGAACTTGAAGGTAAATTGTCTTTGCAGATTGTTTTTTCTTACTGTCTGCATGGTTCAGCCATTTTTACAGGGAAGGTCTATATTTGGATTCAGGATGCAAGAAGTGAAATTGTTTTACCATAATCTTGCTGGTGTGAGAAAACTCATGCTGGATGGTGTTTCTTGAACGAGGAAGAACACACACCAGGCTTCAGGCCTGTGTCTGTACCTGCCAGGTGAATAATTCATTGCAGACCATTTTTTTCCTTTTACTATAGTCTAAAAGCCCCATTTGTCTCACCTCCTACCTTCCAAGGAGAAATTTCAGCTCTTTTTTTTCTTTCCTTTTTTTTTTGGATAGGAGTAGAATCAAGAAAAATGATGACTCTCTCTGATGACTATCCTAGGCAGGGGACTACAGGTGTTGCCCTTCAGTGGTCCACAAGCCCTTTCTACAGGACTGCCTCTTTTACTCCATATGTACTCCAGGGTCAGATGACTATAACTTTTAAGCTCCCCTACAGGCAATATCTGCAGCTCCTGAGAAACTGACATAGTTTAGGCAGCCAAAGAGCTAAGTATAATGGTTTCATTTAAAGTCTATCACACAAGTAATATTCGTAACAGTTCACACCCACATATGACATTTCTGAAAGATGATAAAAGTGCACCCCTCCTTACATCCACCATTCCCATCTTTCCCCCTTCTTCTCTCCCTCTTTCCTTCCTTCTTTCCTGCCCAGGTCCCTATTTTCCTTCCTTCTTACCCTCCCTCTTACTGTCCCATTTCTTCTACTTCCTCTGAAGTGTTTGGAACAAATTTCATAAAAATGTAATCATAACAGGGATTGTCTTTTAATCCCATGCTCTGAAATTACACAAATGGCTTATGGCTTTGTTGTGCCTGTTTAATGAGGATATTCAGAATCAGTTAATATAAATCTATCATACTTTACTTTGAGAAATATCCCTGACAAAAACTGACAAACAAATGTAGCATTTATGTCAGAGAAATGAAAAACAAAGAAAGGAACATGAGAACATTTCTAGCAACCTCCTGGGAAGTTTAGGGAGGTTGGCATGAAATGCAGGAGGCATAAGCTACAGATCTGGAAGGAATTGCTTCCCCAATGGCTGCCTAGCAACCAGAATGTGTACCTGACCAGGCTTTTAATGGCCAAGATTATACAGTGTCTGTGTGCTTAGTAACTGATAAAAGAGCTTTCTTACTGAAGGATCTAATAGTTCCAATAACCCAGAAGAATTTAATAGCATTCTCATTTAAATGCTTGTTTTATTTTATTTAAGTAGAAACACTTTCAAAGAAGGCAATATAGAATTGGTTCATAAAACATATTACACTGGCAAATAAAACATTAATTTTAGACTAAGTTAGGAAACAAAATATTGTCATTCTGAGGAAGGATGATAACTTACCTTTTACTTGGGCTTTTAGGTTAAGCAGAGACCAGTAAATTTGATTGTAATATTAAATTTATATTTTTACGTTGCTGTATATATTATTTTTCATTTTTAGAAAGTTCTTTGGATTATCAATGATAATTGAAATAAAAGTTACAAAACAAAATGATTTATGCTTTTAAAATTCATAGCCCCTAAAATCTGGGATGAGTAGAAACAATTTGGTTTCTGATGAAACAACATCACAATTTATATATATATATATATATATATATATATATATATATATATATATATATACACACACACATACATATAAATAAATCAGGAAGGATTTATAAAATTTCAGTGAATTATATTATATCACTCTTTCTCTTCTATCTGGGGTGCCAAGAATTTTTTTTAATGTGTACGGAGAGGAGGTATAGCGGTGAAAGAAGCATTGTTAAAGTTTTATAAATGAGCATTAATTTGGATGAACTCCATATGTCTTGGAGAGCAGACAGTATGCACAAATATAGAAGGTTGGCTTAGTTTACTAGCAGGGAGTGTTTTAGGCACAAAGAGCACACACACACACATATGCACACACTTTACTAACACATTCAAATTGAAACCGTTATGTCTTGTCATTTTTATTCAAAAACTAAATTTGTTTAATTGGTTTAGGCCAGAGTCAAAATACTATCACACATGTATTGACTATATTTACACTTTTTCTGGAGATATGGATAAGTACTGGAAGTACAATTCAGTGTGATGTTTATTTCCTTAATATGATATCTTTACAGAGCAAAAAATTACAGTCTTTCCTTGAATAAGTTTAAATAATTGATAAAATGTGTACTTTCTTTTGATGAGATTTGCATTTCCATTCATTATTAGCTCACTCTCTTTTAGGCAAAAAGACTGACCTATCCATTTTTCTAAAGTCTTTCTCCTTAGATCTCCTTCAGTTTTCAGTCTTGGACCCATCAGCATACTATTACATCAGGACTCAGTTTTAATTTTCATTATTGACCATCACCTAATCAAAAGTCCCATCATTAGCCAGGCATGTGGGTGAAGTTCTATAATCTCAGCTTCCTGGAAGGCAGAGATAGGAAGATCACAGTCTGAGGCCAGCCCAGGAAAAAAGTTAGCAAGACCCTAACTCAACAACCCAAGCCAGTGTGGTGGCACTTGACTGTGGCACCAGCTACTCAGGAGGTAGAGCTAAAAGGATCATGAGATAAGCCTAGGAAAAAGCATGAGACCCTAGCAAAACAAACAAATACATAAAGGGCTGGGGGCATGGTTAAAGGAGTAGAGCACTTGCCTTGCAAGCAAGAGGCCCTGAGTTCAACCCACTGTACACCCCCAAAAAGGTTCCCTCATTGCATAAATAAATAAACAAATAAAAGTATATTAATTTGGTATACAGTCAAGCTGTCATAACAGATTGGTAGAGAGATAGATGAACTAATTATTCAATGAAAGCTATTTTTACAACTTGAATCACAATGCCTCACTCTACATGTTTGAATATAAAAACTGAAAGTATGCTCATTATATTAACAATAGACAAATCAGACTGTTGTAATTGATAGGTCAAACAGTAAAGAAATAGAATAGTGGAAATTGCAATTTATAATTTGTAGTTGGTGGAGAATATACATTATATTTGGGCATATGTGAGTATTTGCAAAACCTTGACCACATTTTACCAATAAAACTTATCTAATCAAATTTCAAAATGCTGTAGTGCTATCATGCTGAATGCATTCTCTGATGACAATGTAATTTAATTTTAATTAAAGCTAAAAGAAATACAATATTTTATAAATACAAAAACACACACTTCTAAAAAAATTCATGGTTGAAAGGAGAAATAATGGAAGTCAGGTTTTTTCTTTTTTTAAAGGAATTACAACCCACATACTAGGAATTAAAGCTTGTAAAATGAAGTTCAAATAATACATAAGGAGAAATGGCTTTAAATATTTAGATTGGAGAGTAAAGCAATCTTGACATTAGGGAGTGTTGCATCTAATTTCAGAGTTTAGAATACATAAATGACAAAAACCTAGTAGTAGAAACACCTTATAAGTTAATAAGAAAGAATAAAAGAACCCAATAGGAAAAACAGGTAATTCAATGTTTTTTTTTTATTTTAATTGTCTCTTCAAGTGTTTACCATGTCTTATTTAAGAGTCACACAACTCCTGATATTATGTGCATTGGGAGCCATTGGCAAGAATGTTCATAACAGCATTGTTGGAAATATTGAGAAAAGAATTAACACAAAAGTGTCTACCACTAGAATGGAGAAAAGAATTATAGTGCATTCTTACAATGGCACACCACACTGGTGAAAAACGGAAAAAAACCCACCCCTATTCTAAGTATCAATGTGGCCAATCTAAAAAGCATAATGTTCTGAGGAAGAAGTGACTTATGGAAGAATTTATAAAGAATGCTTTTATTTACTATTTATGTATATGTTATATTTACATGTATATATACAAACTTTAGAGGTATGTGTATATCTAGAAAAACCAAAAAGGAAAAAGGAGAGATTATAAATAAAAATTACATATAGTGTTTCTTCTGGCGATGGCAAAGAGTGTTGGAATGAGGTTATGGAAGGGCATGAAGGAAGTATCAAAGATACAAGGTACTGGTAACATGTTTGCTCTGCAGAAAGTACTTTGATAATATCTATTAAAATTTCTAAAGCACATACCCTTACAAAAGCAAACACTATAAAACAGACTCACATGTGCATAATAATGTGCATATAGATTATTCAGCATAGCTCTGTATTAGCTAAATACTGGAAACATTCTCAATTCCATCACTAAGGGAATGGTTGAACACATTTTGGTTCTTTCATACAGTGGAATTCAATTGAGCTGTACAAAAGACTGCTAAAGATCTTAATGAAGGGACATATAAAAATATCAAAGACAAACACTATGTATGGTATATCTGCATTTCTACAAAGACAGAATAAAGGCCATATGCTCAAATATGTAGATAAATTCAAACTTCTGTATTTTAAATTATCTGCAACATTAACAGCATTGTTTGAGGGGAAGTAAAACAAGGCAGATAATACATATGCACAACAAGGGACTTCTTACTAACCAGCACTTCATGAATATTTAATGTTAAGTCATATGAAGATTACTTCAGGGGAAGAAAATAGGATGACTGGAGAAGGATATGAGGGAGACAAGAATATTTGTTCCTTTTGAGTTTTGTTAGCTATTGATAAAATAACATTAACAAACAACAACACAACCATCCAGTTCTAATTCATGCAGACCCCTAAATTTGTCATTAACTTATTGAATGCCATGAAATGGCATTTCTTTAAAAGATGGAACTTTCCCTTATTCTTAAAATCATATCTCATGAGGTGACAGAGCTATTTAAAATCCCTACAGTGACAGGCCATTAGGGGCTCTTCTATACAATGGCTTTGTCACCGTCCAAGCATCCCACCATTAGCAGCTTCTCCTCAAACCCTCTTACCTCATATTTTATGCCCCTTTAGCATAAAACAGGAACTGTCCTTTTCAATTTCTCTGGGAAGTGTCACAGCTCTTTTAACCTCTTTTTTGTTTATTTGTTTCTCATAAAAAGAAACTGAGAACTGGATGTAAATGATCCAGTTTGGTTGTGATGGCCTTGTGTTAGATGTATAACCTCCTTGGCTTAGTGTCATTTTCTATGACTGCTAATGTTCCTTCCAGGCCTACAATTCTGTAATGCTCAAGGGAAAGCCAGACATCTTCTGCATTTCTGCAGTTCTCTGTAATGACTCCTTTTTTCACCATGAAAAATCATAGCAGCCTATCTTTGAATCCTCTCTTATGGACTGAGATTGGCTATAGTGAGTTGAACAAATAGTCCTTTACTTTCTTTTACATAAGAAGTACAGAAGTAGATAGATTCTGGCACTAATTCACCAACCTAACAATTTTAGGACTCATATTTTTGCTGTTCTATTGGGAAGACCTGTAAGGTCACAAGATGGTAGCTGAAGATCTTGCCAAACCCCATGAAGTCTATTTCCATCACCAATCAATTCCCCATCTTCCTACTAAAAGCATTCACTGTACTAAATTCATCATCACAGACTAGTTTTGCCCTTTGTAGAAGCTCATGTGAAGGAATTGCACAGTATTTGTGATCTTTTACAGCATGTGCAATCTTTTGTGGCTGGCTTCTTTCATTCAACATGCTTTGAGAGTTATTCATGATGTGGTAATTGCTGAGAAGTATAGCATGACATGAGTACACTACTATTTTCTCCCACAGATGGAAATTCAAATTGCTCCCAGTTTTGAGCTATTTTGAATATGGCTGCTATTAGCATTGATGTACAGTCTTTGTGTGGATTCATATATGGTGGTTGAAACCCAGAAGTGGAATTGCTGGGTCATAGGACCAAAGAACATTTAAAATGGCTAAGCCATTTTATACATTTTTTTAAATGACAGCATAGTTTTAGAAATGATGCATCATAAATTATGTAATTATTTCTCATTTTTTTGATATTTAATTTATAGTTTTCAATGTTGATTTTTATATGTAATGCTGCAATGAAGACCATCATGCAAATTTTAAATCTGTTACCAGAATATTTCTGCTGTTGAACATTACTTTCCTTTCCCCTTCCTTCCTTCCTTCCTTCCTTCCTTCTTTCTTTCTTTTTCTCTCTCTCTCTCTCTCTTTCTCTTTCTTCTTTTTCTTTCTTTCTTTCTGTCTCTCTCTCTCTCCCCTCCTCCTTTCCTTCCTTCCTTTTTTATTGGTGGTACTAGTGTATGAACTCAGGGCTTTGCATTTTTCACTCAAGCCATACCTACAACCCATTTAACTTTTAGATATTTTTCAGATAGGGTCTCAGTTTTTGCCCAGGCCAGCCTCAAAAAGTGATCCTCCTACCTACACCTCCCCTGGACTTGGAATTAAAGGAATGCCTCATGATGCCCAACTTATTTTGTTAAAGCGGGGTCTTGCTAACTTTTTGCTCAAGCTGACCTTGAACCATAATCTTTTCAATCTCCACTTTCCAAGTAGCTGGGATTACAGGATTATAAACATTGTCATGGTTTCTTAATCCCCCAAATGTCCTTAATACATTTCGGAAATTTTATTTTTAAGTTCCTTCTTTCTTTTTTAAATTGACATTACAATTATAATAATGTACAGAGATCTTAACTATACATAGGTAAAATTCAGTTCAACAGTTATGGCTCAAATCAAGAAACTGAAAAATTTCCACCCTTGGACCTCTTCCAGATTATATCGTGCCTCACACAGAAAACCTTGGACCCCATAAAATAATTGCATTTAAATTTTATATAAGTGCAGTCATATACTTTATACCTATTTATTTTAATGTGTAAGTTCTGAAAGACAAAATAGAATTTTTATTACAAATTCAATCTTATTTTCTGATGTGGAAGGGAAGGAGCTGCAGTATGTGACAATGTCCAGCAGGGATGCACACTAGGTGCTACCTAGGATATTTACATCCATAACCTCATTTAATCATTTCAATTACGCATGGAGAAAGATACAATTCACCCATTTTCTGTATAAGAAATTTCAGACTAAGAAGGATGAAAGTACCTTGCCAAATCTCACAAGCTGAACAACAGTGATATCAGGTGTCTGATACCATCCAGCTATGTCTGACAACATCCAACTGTGTCTGACATCATCCAGCTGTGTCTGACATTATTCTTGCTGTATCTGATGTCATCCAGCTGTGTTTGACATCATCCACCTGTCTGACACCATACAGCTGTGATCTGACATCATCCAGCTCTATTTGCTACTGCAGCCCACACTTTATTCCTGGAGACCAATCCTTTCACATTGCAAATGCTCAGTCTCCACATAGGTATGGGCAAGCTATAGAAGATGTTTGTACTAGTCCTGTTTTTTTTTTTCTGTCTTTATTAAAAACTGATGGCGAGCTGTTAGAGATGAAGGGTTAAGAGCTACAAATGTAATTGCCACACATCATTTTTTGAATCAACTGTGCTCTCTTGTCATTATCTGCTTTTCCAGCAAATTGAAACAGTAGGTATACATTAACATTGCAGCCCACAGCTGGTCATATCTCTGTTAACGGGGGCCATTTTTTCATTAAAATGCAATTAATACTCCAAGACATCAGAATATAAAATTGCATAGAAGAGAGCTGCCAATGCTGGAAAGACTACATGAATTCAAAAACTATCCTGTTACTAAAGAGATGTTAGCATGGAACATTTTACCCTACAGCAGGACAATGTGGATGTTTGCTGCCCACAGAAGGATGATAGAAAAGTTAAGCAAAATGTCAGGACTCAGCTGGAAGTACAGGGGAATGTTTAATCCAAGTATAATACATTGGATGTTGCAAATACCTTTTATACTACAGAAACAATATCCAGGAAGAAAGCAGGTAAAAATTTATCAAAGAAACATCAAATTAGAAACATTTTAGAAAATCACATACCAAAAAATGGTCACCATGAAAAGGAAAATGATGGAGACGGTGGAGCTAGTGCTCAAATAAAATTTCAGGTCTGTGTGACAACTTCAATTATAGCAACGAATATAAGAATCCAACTAGTTAAATAAGTTCATTTCATAAATTTTAAAAGGTTGTAGAGTATAAAAGAAGTAAAACTGTATGTGAACAAATATGTAAGTAAAGCTTCACAAAGTTACACAGCTGGGTAACTTTGCCATCACAATACTAAACATATTCTGTCTTAAAGCCATCAACCCATACTATCCTGATTGTTATCACAGTTCAAAATTAACCACTATTTTAACTTTTGTTTTAAGGATAATCAATTGTAGAAACACAAGGCCTCAAGTAAATGCTCTGATGCTTTAGAAAAAATTAGTTAAAATTGCTGTTCAATCCCAATTTGTATATGAGGAGTTGAACAGAGTGCCAATGATTTGATGGGATAGACCTACTGAAAGAAAACTCTGAACTCTCCTTTAGCCACAAGGCTAAGTCATGACTTAAGGTGGCATCACTTGTCTTCCCCAATGACTATAGCACTGAGTGCCTCTCTGAAAAAAGACAAGTTCATTGTTCCATTAGAGAGCAACAAAACTGATTGTTGGGATGACACAAAAATTGAGTTAGTGTTTCAGTATCTACATGGAGTGATTTCCTTCAAGTTGGCTTTCAACATCTCTGTGCCCAAAGGCACAAGTTGGTCAATTACAGTTGGAGTGAATTGTGCCCCTCATTACAGTTTTTAGTGTGAAACAAACCAGCCTGATTGAGATTGATTACCTGAACTTGACCTTATCAACACCAAAAATAAAATTCACTAGAACATTATCATGCAGACAAATATTTATGACATTTCAACACCCAAATAAATGCAAACACTGAAAATGTTTATGAATACTTAACACTAATTATAATTGAATAGCATGCCTTTCTACCAAGGTTAAGCCTCTTCCATAATTGATCTGCAATTAGCTCATTTTCTCCTATCTATATATGGGGTAAGAAGATGTTTGATAATGAGTTTCTCCATCCACTACCCTTCAATCTGGGAATGAAAAGTTTTTTTCCTCTATATAAATTCCATTGTCAACAGCTTCCTTTTGGACATTGGAAGCTTTATAAAAGCCTGAAGGAATATAGGTTGCTATTCATGATTGCTTTTAATGTTTTAATTAAATTTTTTTCCTGAAAGCAAGTGGTTGAACATTTGGCCTGTGCTTACTACTCTCTCAATACTCTCAATAAGCCTGAAGGTGCCTGAATGGCAGCCTGGAAGCAGATGCTGCCATGTCCATAGCTGTGGCAGTAAAACATCACACAGTTATTGCCTCCCTCTCCATAGTTCAAACTATGGGGCAAAAATAGTAAGGCTATGTCTGGAGAAGAGGGAGTGGCACAGATTATTCAGATAGTATTTTTAGATGAATTCTGAACATTGGTTAATGAGTCTTAGAAAGCAACATTCACTTACCATACTGAGCAAACCAACTCTGGCTTCTAAATAGTGTCAAAACAAAGTTTTAAGATTCCAATACCTTGCATCATTTAGTGGACCCTGCATTTGACACTTGGCTTTACTTTTTTTCTTTTCTTTTTTGTTTTTCCTTTTCACTTCTTATTTGTGTGTTCTGCTCCATATAGCTTTATCTAACTGGACTCATAAATATTTAATCAGATAATTTTCCCTACCTAAAAAGAGGAAAAAAGAAACCTTGATACTCTCAGCCAAACTTGACCTTGAAAAGACAAAGATATATTTAGTATGTTACTCTCATTCTGATTTGCACTTAAGGAGGAAAACGTGTGCCATATGAGTTGAGCAGGATAGAATTATTTAAAAAATTGACACAGGCTTAGATATCCTGCTGAAAGTAACTTAAAAAACAAAAACAAACAGAAGACTCCCAGAAGTGCCCACTCCCCAAGAAAAATCCCAGATAGGTTCATTTTTCTCATAATTTATTGAATTTCCTGAATTTCCAAGGTCATATAACAATCTAAAATTTATTTTTCATTAAGCGTATTATCCAATCTTAGTTGATAGGATATTATATTGTGATTGGAGTGAATATAATAATCTTTCTAGTTTTTAGATGTGAATATTTTAATACACAATATTGAAAGAAAGGAATGGAGGTTTTTCTTATAGTTTTACTTTGTTGCTATTATTTCTATCTTTCAACTTCTACATTAAACATTGAAATCTATGTTGGAAGTTTTTAGAATTTTCAAAAATTTTAAATTAATAATTCAATCCATCCCATCATTCATTTAAGTATTGTAGACTCTTGAGTACTCAGAGGGCCCTGTTGATTCCATCTACCAAGTGCTGCACATTTGGCCTATGGGTGGTCCAGGTTTTAGTGGTTTCTTCTGTGTCTAATTGGGCATTGCCCAGCCACTGACTGAGTGGCAACACAAACTTTCATAGCACACAAGCAGCTCTTTCCCTCCACCACATATCAATCTGAAGGCCATTCTGATGTACTAGTTTCACAGTAAATTCTGTTTGCTCTCCTTCAGTAGGTTGAAAACTTTATTTAAATAATCAAATGCTCTAATGCTCTAATGCTCTTCCACTGATACTCTCTGTGGTCAGTCATTTGCTGTATCATGCCTTCCTGAGACTTTCAACCAAATCCTTATATGACTCTATACTATTTGTTCATGACCATGTGTGTTTGTTTCCTTTCTTTTTGGTAGTATTCTCTCCGTGTATCCATTGATCTACATTTTATCTATCTATCTATCTATCTATCTATCTTCTATCTTTCTGTCTATCATCTATCTATCTTCTATCATCTATTGTTCATCTTCACACACACACACACACACACACAAATTTCATCATGATCAGAATAATTTATGAAACTTCCTCTTGGATCTAATTTTTGTTCCATGGAGTTCTTATCTTTCTTTTGAATCCTCTAAAACACATCTTCCTGGATCTTACCTATTTTCTCCCCACCTATCAGTAGTGTCTGCATTACTACATGGCACAGAGTAAGTACTATAAACTTTTGAGTGAAGGATTATGTAGATGTATGAATGAATGAGCACAAAAAGATAACCAGACCAACCCCCATTTGCCCAAGATTATACTGCAAAGCTCTAAGTTGTTGGTATACCATGCTGGGCTGTTTTTTTGTCTACAGGGTGGTTGGACTCTACAGTGACCTTGTTCTTACTTGTCTATTCCTTTTAATACCATAAACCAGACTCTATGGTTAACGTTCCATTTGATAGCATGGACTGCACATTTTAGCCAGTTTGAACAAAATGCCAGCATCATGGGCCTTGATTTAATTTAAGATTTCCTTATTGGTGAAGCACAGGCTCCTACTAACTTTCTTACTTTAGAAAATAAGTATCAAATAAAGATAAGCTAAAATTTCATATTCCTATCTTAATTATCCTTCTGTGCTTAGAATAATGCACATGTGATTGCTGAAATTTTTTTGGGGTAGTGCTAGGATTTGAACTCAGGGCTTTGGGTTTTCTAGGCAAGCACTCTAGCGCATGAGCCACACATCCAGTCTTTTCTGCTTTTGTTTATTTTTCAGAGAGGTTCTCACACTTTTGCCTGGGGATGGCCTTAGACTGTGATCCTTCTACCTTCACCTCTCCCCTACTTGGGATTGTAGGGATGTGCTTTCATACCTGACCTGAACTTTTTTTTTTTTAAAGTTTTAAAGAAAAGAGTCTTTATTTTGATTTCATGGTTGAGGGGCCACATCCAGTAATGGCTTCTTGTTGGAAAAGTTGCAAGGCAGTGTAGGGAATCATAAAATAGCACACATATTTTTATATCTATGTGTATCTCTTTTCTGATCTGACTTTTTAAATTTTTTGTGACATAGAGCACATTTAAAAAAGGTATTCCAATTATATTTATTGTAAAGAATCTTTTGTTGTCATGGTTTTCATTACTTGTACTTAAAAACGACATGTTGGCTTTCTATACACAGCAGACTCTTTCATCTTTGCAATGTCATTTTCCTTTATTTGACTTTTCTGGGTCTTGAGGAAAGGGCATTGAATTCTGTACTGACCACGTGTATTCAGTGGAAGAAGAAGAATGGAGCAGAGGTTGCTGGAATAAGAACAGTCTTTTGATGTTATTGGTCTATGTTGAATGGCTTTTATCATACTAGTTGAGCACGTAGGAGAAGATAACTGGTAGTTTTACTGAGGCCAGCCTGATGAATGTGGTGGCAGCATTGGTAACATAAGTGGCTTAGGTCGGCCTTCCAACAAGAAGAGTCTGAGCTCAGGACCCTTAGAGTGATCTACTGAGGTAGGGCCCTCAGGAGAAATACAGAGGGAGGAATGGAAGCAAGATTCAGTTCATCTGACCAGTGGTCTCAACTTGATCCAAGGGGAGCTCTGGAACCTTCACTTCATCTCACAATCTGTCTATGTTGAAGCAAGAGGACTGGGTTTTTGTATCGTAGGATCAAAGAATCTTTGGTAGTAGAGAACTCCCAACCATAATGGGAGAATGTGATTCCAAACTATTAAGGACAATCTCCTGGAAGTATTTTCAGGTTCCAGCCTTGGAACCAATGCCCATGGCAGCTGGGTCATGTAGACTGGGCACCAACCACATCTATTACAATTAGTAGAGCTGCATTAAGAAAGAAAGAGGATATATTTTGCATTCCTGACTTTGGTTTCTGTATGACTGCAACACAAATTCACCCTTTCCTTGAGGATTTTGTGTTTTAATTTCCTTTTGGTTGTTGGTAGTGGTCCAAGGAAACAAGTCTTTCAGCATCTAATTTTCCCAAATCTGCTGCAAATAGCTTTAATGAATATTTTAATTGTCTTAGCTCTTGCATCTTCTCCCATTCCTAGTGACTGATTCTCAGCTTTATTTCTGATAGCTATGATTTCTAGTACTACACACATGCTATGTATTTCATTAATTCTAAGACACATCTTTTCACATTTTAACATCTCAGAAATTAGAATGTCATATACTGTAATAGTTGGCAGGAGTTTTTCTACATTACTGTTGGTTACATAAATAGAAGGTGCCTCTTATAATTGATGGCTTTTTAAATTTAATGATTACACACATAACTTACATGGATTATTTTGTAAAAGTTTATAGTCTTTAGTTTTGAACCTGAATTTCAATGGTAAAAAAGTAATTGAGTTAGATGTGAACTTTTAGATTGTAGTCCATGCTTAAGTACCAATGTATTTGAACTATTGCTCAACTGGATGTACTGAACCTATGTATAATCACAATTCATTGATAGGATACAATTAATTGAAAGGATAGTATCCTACACTATCAGCCCATATTGGACCACCAGTACCTTTGCTTTCTTTCTTTTTCTTTTCTTCCCCACCTTACTAATTTGTACAAATGAGGAGGGCCTGGATGAATTAATGAAAATTATGGAAAAATGAATTTCTGAAATTCAAGAACAAGTAACTGAGACAAGGTTAATGAAGCATTACCTAGAATTGGTCCTTCAGGGAACAGCCTTAATAAATGGATAAGAATAATTTATAATTAGGCATTTCTTTTTGCACTTGAAAAGTACTTAAGATGAGCTTATGTATAAGAAGGTTAGGCATATCTTCTATTGCCTGCAATTTCATTTCTATTTTTAGCTTGCCCTACGATAGTTTTTAGCTATTGCACAGCTAACTAAGCATGGACCCTGCCTAGAGCAACATCTGGTTATAATCAAAATCTTTCAGGTTAACTGGTATTGCCTTAATTCAGACAATATTTAGATAGAGGAAGTTGTATAGCCCAGGAATATTAACAAGTTCCCTAGGTGCTCCTTAACACTCCACAAATCCTTAAAATGCTCAGATTTTGAGTAAAAGAAGCTAGATCCAAAAATTGCCTACTCTAATCTTTGTCCCAGTACCCAGTACAAATTTTAGATATTAATTTTGGTGAAAATGGCAATAATAAGGACACCAATTTTAAATTAACCAACAGAACATCATGAAATTCTTAAGATGAAATTCCAGAATAAATTGCTTCACCATGCTTTAGTCTCAGCAAGAACTTTTCAAATGTTACCTTTGTAGAGTTAAAATTAAGAAGGATTACTAAAGTTTTTGTACAGGTAAAGTGTTAATGGCCCTCACAAGGACTTTTCTTATCACTGTTTTGTGACTCCTAGGCTGAAAAACAGCAATTCTTTTTTGACTAAAACACAAGCTCTAAAACATTCATACTTTTAAAAGGAACCTATATTAAATAGTCTATATCAGGTTGTCTTATGATACAGAGATGCATAAAGTAACCATTTTGGTTAAATATCACAGTTCTTTGTACATCGTGATTAAGGAAATATCTAACAATGTGTCAGTTAAAAATAAATTTAATTAAAAACAAGAAAGAAATCTGAAAGCTAAACATTCCTCAGGATTTAATAAATTATGTCCTAATAGTTCCTGTAAAATTATTAAACTCAATAATTTCTGTCTATCGGAGGATTTGGGGGAAAATATGACATAAATATTGAAATATTTGCATAGTATTCTGGTGGTTCTTTCTGGAATGGTTTGTCAAGTTCTGCATTTGATTCTTAGTGTGACTACTGCCTTTATTTACCCTAGTAAATAAATTGCTAGGCAATTGTGCAAAACTAATCAGATCCCAAAGAACAACACCTTTTCTGAACACTTCAGTCATCATGGGGGAGGTGATAGGGGATGTAAAGGATGAAGAGAGCTTTATTGTTGATGACATTGTGTATTTTGTTGTTTTATATTTCATATCTCCCACTCCTTCATTCTCATCCTGGTTTATCTAGTTTAAATTTACTTTTCTTTTTGATCTGAGCTCAAAGTCCCTTCATCAGAGAAGCTTTTGTCTATCTTTTCCTCCCATCAATTTCTCCTCCCTCCTACTATAATTGTGTTTTGATGATACTTACTCTTCTTTACAGCATTTACCATAGTTGTAGTAGAAGGATAGACTTTCACTGGTAGTCAAGTTTCTGTATCTCTGGCTGATGACCCTGCAGTATCATCAACTTGGTATTGATCCCAATTTCAAATGTAAACTGCACCTCTTAGAATTACTACTTTGTTTCATATTTTTCCATGATCAGTAAATTCTGACTTGTTCTTTCATCTTAACTAGGTTTCAGGCTCACCATATAGACTCCCTCGGGTTCTAGTATCCTAAGTTGTGGGATGGCAGACAGAAGGTACCAGCCATAAGCAACCCTTGTGACATTGCTTATAGTTCTCTGAATGCAACATGATGCCATCCCTCTATTCAGAATACCTAACTTCTCTGGGTGATTTTTTCTCATCCTTTAAGATTTAGCTCCAGGGACTGTGTGTGGTGGTACATGCTTATAATCCCAGGTAATTAGGAGAGATTGGGAGGATCACAGTTTGAGGCCAGCCTGGACAAAATAAAAAAGTTAGTAAGACCCTATCTTAAGAAACAAGCAGAGCATAGTGGCATAGTGTTAATCTAGCTACACAGGGTTAAGTAGGAGGATCTTAGTCCATGCTGGCCTGGGCAAAAATCATGAGATCCTATCTGAACAAAAAAATTAAAGCAAAAAGGGCTGAAAGTATGGTTCAAGTGGTTGAGTGCTTGCTTTGTAAGCATAGGCCCTGAGCTCAAACTGTAACACCACCACCACCACCAATTAAAAAAAAAAAGAAAAAAGATTTAGCTCTAGCATTCTATTCTCTCTCTTCTCTGTCGTGATTAAACTCACTTCCTGTGAGAGCTGGAATAGATCTGGTATATGGAATATACCACCTTGTATTGAAGGTCTCATTCATTGGACTTCAAACATTCTAAGAATTGTGCAGCCTAAAACCATGTTGTATTTTACTGTGTGACTGTAACAAAGGGCAGAGAGAAAACTTTGATGGATGTGTTTTTGGTTGAGTAATGTCCTTGTCATCCTGACCATGACTCAACTGTATCAATCTTGCCTGAGACTAGTCACCAGGCTTGGAATTTGAAATTTTTGTATGTGCTAGTAATATACAACAACAAAATAAAAAAACAAAACAAAACATTACTTCAGTGGATGTCAGGACCATATGTATAAAAGGGAAACCATCTATGGTAGACTAGGTTTTCATTCTGAAATGACCACTTAATGTGATCAAGGTGAGCTTTCTCTGCTTCATTTATATTGGGGTTGTCCATGTTGTGAGAAGAGTGAGTAGAGGTTGAGCTCAAGTATGTGACAGACTTTTGGTTGTGAAATACTGGCAGGGTTGATTCAGGGTAGACTTGAAATGCACTGCCATGGTTGAACGTTCTCTCAGATGCCTGGGCATCTCCAGGTGGAAAGGAGTTAAATGAGATACATGTGGAATTAGAGCCACTTCAGTGAAGCTGCCCAGCTGAGCAAAGTTGAGTTTAGCACTCCCAGGTGACCCAGCTGGAATGATAATAAATATTTTTAGTTCAAGCCCTGCACCTTAGGTGTTTTTATGCATCAATATCTACTGTATACATTTCTTATACGAAATTTTCTTTATACTGTTCCTCTCTGAAAACCATGTACAGCTAGACAGTAAGTTATTGGTGAATGAGGCACTATATATTGAACCAGATCAGACAGTAGGAAGTAGACATTGGGAAGGAAGTTCTAATTAACTACTCTAGATGCTGATAATACAGGTTTCTGGACAGACCATGCATTGCTCTGAATAATCACATGGGATATGGAAAAGAGCTATATATAAAAGCTTGCCTGTACTAATACAAGTTTACAGACTCTATGTAGTAGGAAGAAAGCTGCAGGAGAGGTAAATGATTAGGGTAGAAATTTCTAATAATGATATGCAACCTGAGTATATTTAGTGCTCCAATTATAAATGTAATTTACAGTAATGGTGTCTTCATGGTAACAGTTATTAGTTTAATAAAACTACTGCTATAATAAAGTGAATGCTATTATTGAACCAGCTCTGTAATTGAAGAGCTATTAGTATAGTGACATTAGAATAGAAACAGTAAATAAGTGGTAATACTGTTAAAAGTGTGGAGCTAGTCCTCTCGAGCTAAATATATGAAAAATTCTACCACTTTCTATACAGCCATACTTTGAGTTTAATATTTTGCCTTCTTTTTCCTTTTCCAACTTTCATAAGCCAATCAATATCAGTGAGTCAAAATATCATTTACTCTGGGACCTTTTTGCTCAAAGTGTGGTCTGCAGGCAAGCAGTATCAATATCACCTGGCTACTTAGAAACCCAGAATCTCAGTCCCTGTACTACTGCAGAAAAATATTAGTCTTAATAAGAGCCTCAGATGGTTCACATGAATATTAAATTTTAAGAAGCATTGGTCTTGTATATACATTTTGTAGAATTACTTTACATATGAAGCAAAAATACTATGATGAGAATATTCACTCATACACAGTTTATGGAATATATCATGAAACTAGCAAAATACACTGTTTTAACATTTAACCATGATTTTCTTTGTTAGTATAGAAATAATAGTAAATGAAAATTTAAACAGCTTTACCCTATGGGACACAATGTTGTTTAGAGACAGTGTTTCTTGCTTTAATATGATAATCTTCTTTCTTAATGATAAGGTTTAAAATGCTTTTGCTCTTCAGCTCTGATAGCCCTTTATCATTTCTTTTGAAAGTATTTTGGTGCGATCCTTATCTGGTAAAATTAGGGAAAACTATTTTATTTTAGGATATAGTTCATGCTGGCAACAGGCAGAAGAGGAACAGAAATCTTATAATATTTAGTGGATATGTAACTCTCGAGAATTTAGCATCTGTGATATGTCTTTATTCTGAATTGTCCAATCTATTCCAACACATTTGGAATACAGAGATGAAAAGAACTGTTTACACTATAAGAAAATGTAATTTGTCCTATTGCAACTTGTCATAAAGATAGTAGTCTTCATTTTTTACACTACTGTCACCTCACAGTTTGATTTCTTTCTCTTTTGTTTGGAGCTCAGGATTAAACCAAGGGCCTTGCACATGCTAAATTGTGCTCTGCTACTGAGCTATACCTCCCACCCCCCTAGCTCATAGATTACTTTTACTGTGTGTGAATGAGTGTGCATGTTATTCATTCATGCATAACACACGTGAAGTTGGGAGTTCTAATACTGACTATATAGCTTAATGAACTTGTTCATATCTATACCTGTAGACTTTCAACTAAGAAAAAAAATGCCTAACACCATTAAAGATTTCCTCCCCTCTTTTCTCTTTAAATTTGCTTCTTCTTGAACTTCATACAACTGCTGTCACACAGAATGTATTTTTGTATGTTTAGATTTATGCATTGAATACTTTGATCTAAATATTTAAAAGAGGAAATCATTGTGCTAAGTGAAAGAAGCGAGGTACATTATATTGTATGATCTCACATATAGTGAGTATGATCTCACATATAGTGAGTATGATCTCACTAATAGAAGAGAATAGAGAAATGTTTGCTAGAGGTGGAGGGGAAGATGGCAGAGAAAAGGAGAAATATTGATCAAAAGCAACAAAGTTTTGGTTAGGCAGTAGGAGATGTGCCGGTCATCTCCTATAGTACTATAGCAAGGTAACTATAGTAATAATAATAATAATAATATCTTGTGTATATCAAAATTGTTAAGAGTGGATTTGAAATGTTCTTACTATAAAATGATAAGTATATAAAAGGGTTGATATGCTAATTAGCCTGATTTGCACATTCTATATTGTATACATGTATAGAACACCACGTTGTACCCCATAAATATATACAATTATTATTTGTCAAAAATATAATAAATCCATAACAAATGGTTGGGGAGCTGGAGATAGAGCACCTGCTGAGCCTGTGTGAGGCCCTGATTCAATCCCCAGCACACACACACACACACACACACACACACACACACACACTGATTGTCCAAGAGACAATTGTGTACTTCTTGCTAAAGAGAAAACCTGCAGAATATGTGAAAATATTTAAAAACCATACAGTTTATAAGTGACTAATATCCAAAATGTACAAGGAACTCAGAAAACACTGAAGCAGGAAAACAACCAGATTTAAAAATGGGCAAAGGGCTTACAGAGACATTTTCAAAAGACAATATATAAATGAGCAATAGGGTTATGAAGCTCCAGGATGCACAGTATCACTAATCATCAGAAAAATGAAAATTAAAACAAGATATCACATCACACCTGTGTTAGAATGGCTATTACCAAAAAGACAAAAGGTAACAAGTGTTGACCAGGATGTGGAGAAAGAGAACACTTGTATGCTGTTGGTAGGAATATTAATTAGTAGAGTCTTTATGGAAAACAGTTTAAAAGGAAGTGCCTCAAAAATCTGCAGACAGAATTACTAAAGAATCCAGTAATCCCACTATCGAGGATATATCCAAAGGATTTAGAATCAATATGTTTATTCACAGTAGTAAAGATATAGATTCAACCTTAGTGTCCATCAGTGGACAAATGGATAAAGAAATGTGGTGTATGCATATTCACAATGGGATACTATTCCACCTTAAAAAGAAGGACATTCTGTCATTTGAGACAAGATGGATACACATTATGGAGGAAATTATACTAAGTGAAAAAAGCCAAAAACAGAAAGAGAAATATCACATGAGCTTATGCATTTGTAGAATCTAAAAAGATCAAACTTAAAGAAGTGGAGTGTAGAACGGTGGTTACTAGAGACAGGGCGAGAGATGCTGGTCAAAAACTACAGCTTCATTTAGAAAGTAGGAGTAAGTTTTTAAGGTCTATGAAATAGCATGGTGACCATAATTAATAAAAATATTATATATTTCAAAATTGCCAAACCATAGATTTAAAGCATTCTCAACATAAAAATGATTAATACGTGATGGATATCTTAACTAGCTTAATATAATCATTTCACAAAGTATACATACATCAGAACATCACATTGTATCCCACAAATATGTTGCTATTACTTGTCAATTAAAAAATGCAAGAATTTAAATTAAAAATAATGGTAGTCCTATCTGAAAAAGTTTCTGGGAACATATGGTTTAAAACCTTTAAAAGTAGCCTAGTTGAAGTTTAATTACTTCCTTAGAACAGTAATTAAAAATCACCTCACTTCTGTGAGAATAGTAAATTTTAAATCACAGTTTGAAAAAAATCAGTGTTATCTTAGCATCACCTTACCCTCCCCCGCAAAATACCTTAAGCAATGAGTTTTGTTATAAAGAAAGAGGACTGATTTAGCTAGTGAGGACTTTTTTTTTTTTTTTTTTTTGGTGGTACTGGGGTTTGAGCTCAGGGCCTTGAAACTTGCTAGGCAGGTGCTCTACCACTTAAGTCATGCCTCCACCTTTTTACATGGGTTATTTTTCAGAAAGGGTTTCACATTTTTTACCTGGGCCTACTTCAGACTACAATCCTCCTATTTATGCCCACCATGTAGCTGTGATTATAGTGTGAACCACAACACCTGATTTGTTCTATAACTTAGGGTTTCACTAACTTTTTCCCTGATCTGGTTACCCTATCCCTGCTTTCCAATGGTTAGTGATGAATTTCTAAGGTAGAGGCAACCAATACTCAGTTCTGAAATCACTTGGTTGAACAACTAAGCTCTTCATTGTCTTTAACACTTGATTCACTCTTAAATGATCAGTGCAATGACTTTTTGGTCTGATTCACAGTCAATATATGATTGCTTTTACATTCCCAGAAAATCTCAGACCCGCTGTCTCTTTGTTATTTACCAAATCTACATTAATCATTCAATCAACCAAGATATTATGCAGTCCTGCACTATTAGTTGTAAATTACAATCATTGTCAGAAATGATGGTGAACACTGTTTCATAATGAAGCCCCCTGAAAAGAAAGCAAAATATCAGCAAGATGCCAATGTTTTTTGTACCTCCACCAGTCCTTAAATTGCCTAATGGAGCAGAATCATATTGAGTAGTCACTTGGAAAATGGACAATTATTCCAGAGTCTTCAGAAGAGGCCTTGTAGTTGCTTCAGTAGCCCTAACATTGCCAACATAAATTTTAATTTACTGATGTTGCATTTTTAATGGGTTTTCTCAAGCTAGTGTCTTCAAGAGAGGGAGTCATCATCTGCATACTAAAACAGCTTTGGATTAATTCACAGATACGTTCATTCTTTCTTTACTTTCTCTTCATTATATTTTATCAGCATCAAGAAGAATATAGTTTGACGAATAACCTCAACTAGCTTTCTTTTTGAATACAAACAGAATGGCAATCATTGCTGCCTTTGCTTTGTGCTCAGATTGATTGGCTCTCACTGTAGGATTTTTTTTTTCATGTGAATTTCCATGTTTTCAAAGCATGTGAATTTCCATGTTTTCAAAGCACGTGAAAAACATGTTCAGTAACCTTTCCTCTGTCAGCTCAAATGATGACTTCATTTCCCAGTAGTCTTAAGAGGATAGAAGCTCCATAGCTCTGTTATGTGGAACTTGTTTTGGAAGCACTATTGACTAGCCAGACACAGGCAGGGGAGTTGGGTGATCTCTCTGGATCACACAGCACAAAGGACCAGAATGTTATGGGAGACCACTCAAGGTTTAATGTTAAATTGCCTACTTCAAAAATGTCAGGTTTTGAAGGACAATAGAGTATTTATTTTTTGGTCTGGGATTTGAACTCAGGACTTCACAACTGCTAAGTAGGTGCTATCACTTGAGCTCCTCCATAGCCCTAGAGTATGTTTTTACATTGACAGTAAAAGAAAAAGTATAATAAAAAATAAGATATTTCAATGTGTATCAAGGGTGGGATGGAGGACTGGCCTGACTTCAGAGCTGGTAATAAAGGAATATATTATCTGTTAGAATTTTTAAAAATTATGATGAATTTGATTATATTTTATTATCAACTTTTCCCTGGCAATTCTTAATAACATCAGTAGTAAACTAGCCCTCGCCTTAAATAATCTATGTTGGTTTCACTTTAAAACAATTGCTGGGGGTCACAGTTGAGTTTATATGTATATATATATATATATATATATATATATATATATATGGAAATACTTGTATTAAGTTTAAGGCATGTGTATGCTTTAATTTAGCCCAATTTTGTCACTTATTTTTTCAATAACCATTGCATTCTAAATGAAAGTTCTTTTGGAGAACCCCTTCTTTTAATTGATCATTGACATAGAGCTAACATATACAAATTCAATACCATATATTTATTTCCAGAGCTAGTTAAGAAAAAGTTTGATTTGAATTTGATCACTTTGGTTAAAGATCATAACTCTATTGTATTACAGACTCTGTGGTATTACAGATACTATTTTAATTAGTATATGAGAAATAAGAAAGTGTTGTACGTTGATGATAAAGATGAAGAACTAAAACATGAATCACTTCAAGTCTATCATTTGATGTGACTACTTGAAATTTTATCTGCATTTAAAATTTGGAATAAGGGCTGAGTTGATGCACACCTGAAACAGTGGCTACTCAGGAGGCAAGAAAGGTGGTTATAGTCTGAGGAGAGCTGGGGCAAAAAAACCATGAAATCTTATCTGAAAAAAAAAATCAAAACCAAAAGGGATGGGAGAGTGACTCAAGTGTGAGGCCCTGAGTTCAAATTCAAGTACTGTAAAAGAAAAAAGAAAGAAACAGTGAAACAGTACAAACTTCAGGGTGTTATTTGGGAAGCCAAATTTATAATTCCCATATTAACACATTTATTGCATTTCACAGTTGCCATTTGAACTTAAACCGAAATACTGTTTAACTTAAAAATACTCTCAAAATTAGCTTGCTAGTCTCTATAAATCATGCTAGCCCCAATGATTGATGGAGATATTTGTAAAATGGGGTTCAGATACAAAACTACAATCATCGCCATGTCTTTAAATATGTAAAGAGATTTTTTACTTATTTCCATAATTTACCAAATTACTTCTCTTTTCTGGGATATTTTATGTTAAATTAATTTTAAAACATTAAAATGATCTTGAATCCAGTAGAACACAGCTATCAAAAGATGCCTGACATAATTATATATAGTCTTTTCCTTTTTGAAATTAATTGTTGTGGGTAATAGATATTGCAAAAGTCTACTTTGAATAACTAAACCTCAAAATTAGAGATAAAAATGAACTCTAAAATCACTGCATTATAAATGGAGACATGCAAAGCTCTATTACTCAATAAGTAATATTTAATAATAGTGTACCTTTCTTGTTCCATTACTTTCATGTTATATTTACCAATATGCTTCATTTAAACATTTGTTTTCAAATGCTACATCCTTAACCTGTCTCTAGTCATTTTGCTAACTTATCTATTTAACTTTCTGTCACCAATCTCTTTTTTTTCTTTTATTATTCATATCTGCATACAAGGCTTGGGTCATTTCTCCCCCCTGCCCCCACCCCCTCCCTTACCACCCACTCTGCCCCCTCCCTCCTCCCCCCTCAATACCCAGCAGAAACTATTTTGCCCTTATTTCTAATTTTGTTGTAGAGAGAGTATAAGCAATAATAGGAAGGAACAAGGGTTTTTGCTGGTTGAGATAAGGATAGCTATACAGGGAGTTGACTCACATTAATTTCCTGTGTGTGTGTGTTACCTTCTAGGTTAATTCTTTTTGATCTCACCTTTTCTCTAGTTCCTGGTCCCCTTTTCCTATTGGCCTCAGTTGCTTTTAAGGTATCTTCTTTAGTTTCTCTGCGTTAAGGGCAACAAATGCTAGCTAATTTCTCAGGTCTGTCACCAATCTCTTTAATCCCTTCATTGGTAAGAAAATATAAAATATCTCCATGATTTACACAGACTACCCTCCCTTATGTGCTGTCCAATGCCAGGAACCAGTCCTGGATCTCATAATAATAGGTAGACCAAGCATATACTTAGGAATCCAACTTAGTAGAAGATTAATGAATTTTTAAGACTATATATATATATATATACATACATATATATATACATAATAGCTCAAAAAAAGGATTAATGTAATGTGATGCCACTTTAGATCCCCTAGGAAAGCTGTACTAAAAAAGACAGACAATAATAAAACAAATTAGATGTAGAGAAACAAGGAAGAAGAGAAGCCATTGTACTTGATGGTGGGAATGCACAATAGTACAAACACTGGAAGTTTCTCACTATGTTGAACACAAAGTTACTATATAACCCCCAAAATTCTATTCTTAAGTACACACTTAAAAGAAGTGAAGGAATGGTGGCTCATACCTATAATCTCAGCACTTGTGAGGGTTAGGCAGGAGGATCACAAGTTCGGGGACAGCCTGAGATACATAGTTTGACCTTGTCTCAAAACAACTAAACAAACTGAAGTGAAAACATATGTCCACACAGAAACTTGTACACAAATGTTCATAGCAGCAGTAGTCAGATAATGAAAAAGTGAAAACAACCCAAATGTTCATAAACTAATGAATGGATAAGTAAAATATGGCATATCCATATAATGGAATATTATTCAATTTTCAAGGGGTGAAGTACTAATACCAGCTACAATAGAGAAGGACTTTGAAAACATTATACTAAGAGAAAGAACCCAGATGCAAAGGATCACATATTGTATGATCTCATGTATGTAAAATGTCTGAAACAGGAAACTGCAAAGACAGAAAGTACAGTAATGGTTACCCAGAGCAGCGAGGAGAGTGGAGGAAAATGGGGGACAACTGATAATGGGTATGGAGTTTAATGGAGAGGGAGATGAAAATGTTCCAAAATTAATTATTCAAACAAGAACAAACAGCAGGATTTTCTTTCTTGGTGGGCTTTGTAGAACGAGATAGATAGATAGATAGATTATCTGACTTAAAAATCAAATTTACCCAGCAAAGAATTTTTAAATTTGTGCCAAAAATGTGTTTTCAAAAAAATCTTATTTTTTCACACTTAGACTTTGTACCATCTCTCATTTATGTCAGCTCAGTTTTTTAAAATTGATAACACCAGTCCTTCTCCCATGACATGGAAGTGTCACATAGCACCTATGGAAAAAGACTTGCCAATCTCTTCTTCCTGAGACCTTGCCCTTTCATCAACTTCCTCACACTTAATCATTTATGAAACTGTTTTGCTTGGTATAGATTTTCTCTGTGTGTCTGTTGGATTACAAACTTTATTCAAAAATACAAAACAAAACATTATTCATAACCCTGAACATACTGAAAGACATTAAACTGTATACTTTTTAATGAGTGATTAAATGCATGGTAATAAACATCACTGAAATATTTAAAAAATACCTCCATGAAGTAACTACAATTTCCTTGTTGCAATTTTTCATTGTTCTTCATGATAAATCTGCCACTTCTCTGATGTTTATTGAGCCTACTTCTTGGCTTGCATTTCATGTTGGTGAATTCTGGTCCTATGAGAATCCTCATCTAAATATGAACTGGCTAGTACCTTGATCTTAGACCTCCTAGCCTCCAGAACTGTGAGATTGAACTTCATTTAATGGATGTCATTCGGAAAATCTTTGTATTTTTGCCAGACAGAAAAATGTTTTCCACTCACGCTATGAGGGTTCATGTGTACAGAAGAAAAATCAAATATATTAAAATAAGGAAAAAATATTCCTGTATTATCACAAAGATATTTACATTCAAGTATCATGGATAAAGTATTTTTGCTGTTGTAGGCATATAACACATGCCATCTTATATGTGCTTGTGCAAATATATGTACACATTCATATTGAGTCTAAGAATTACTGTGTGGTTAATGTTTAAAAAATAAAAATAAATATTTCAGTGACAATATTCTATTAAAAATGAAAAACCTGGGGAAATAAACTGGACAAGAGATGTCATCTGAGATTGTGTCAGATGAACTGGGGAAAGGGACACTCTTTTCATAAGTAATATGGACTTACACAAAATATTTTTAGGTTAGTTGTGGTAAGTTAGATGGATTGATCATTTGAACCATTCTTTTTCACAATTCACCCCATAACTAACCAGTCAATAGAAACTCATTTAAAATAAGCTGGTGTTCCTTTTAAACATATCCATAACTGTAGTTTCATTAAACCTCTGATTTTTCCTGAGATGTGCTTTGGCTTATTAAACTGTGTAATCTTCAAGTTCAGTATTCATAGAGAAATTCCCTATGAGTTATTTGGACTGTTAAAATAGAGAATTTCCATATCAGTGTAGGTTCCAGTCAAATAGATTGATACAGGTAATTTCATATTGAAAAAGAATGGGTTACTTATAAAACCTACAATCCTGATGACAATATTGGAGGGTTATTATTAGATAAGGACTATCAGTTGAATTAAGTTCAAGACCACAGAATTAAGACTACAAAGTGAGAATCACTGGCCAGGTGCTAATAATTTTTTAATAAAGATTTTCTTTTTATAAAGTCAATTATTGTTCCTAAAGTTCTCGCAAAATGAAGAAAACAACCCCAAACCATAATATTGTGGGCTTTAGTGTTATATTAAACCAAGTTATAAATAAATAGAGCTTGAGTAAGAAAGGAAAAAGAAAAAAAGAAGGTGAAGTTCACAGACTGTATACAATGATCTCATTCCATATACCAGGGTTGAAACTTCATCCAAAACAGCAAGTTAAATTCTCCAGCTATGCCAAGAGCTATTCCCTCAAGAAACACAGAAAACAGAGCCTTCCCAGTTGTCCATTTTGACAGATCTCTCCAATAATAATAGCAAGTAATTTGCATGTAATCTAACCCGCCTTTAATTAAACTGTTACCCCATTCACTCTCTTAAAGGCCAACTTTATTTCTCCAAACAGATGGGACATAATTACTAGCTCCAAGAGATTGCTCCTTAACTGAGCCAACTGTATTTTCCCTCATCTCTCTTCTAAATGCTAAAATTTCCAGGGGTTTCTTAGAGAAGAATTAATACCATTGAGCAACTTAACCATTTCAAGACAGGATATAGTATATTTAACATTTCACTTGATAATACAGTAATAAGAAATTTGCTACTGCAAATATTTTATCAAACTGACTTTTAGGCTATATGATTCAATTCCTTTTACTCTTTTTCTCCCTGATGGGACAAGGACATAAACCCTCAATTGTTACTTTATCCACCAACTGCCAATTGCATTAATTCAAAATGTCTCAGGCAGGGTAATGAAACCAATACCATTATCCATTCCCAACATCCCAGCCTGTTTCCTCATTAGTCACAGTGGGTTGAGAAGAAGTAAACTGCCAAGTATCAAGAGGGCTCCCACTCAGTCAGAGAAGGGAATTGACCGAAGAAATGAAAATGGTCCTGGATAGCACCACTGCTGGCATGGTAGGGAGTGTCTTTGTGTTGTCTTCCTCAAGAAAATGCAGATGGTTTCTTTACCACGAAGCTATACAAATTCTTCTTTCTTGAGAAAAAAAGTTGTAAAAGAACACGGCTGCCCAATTTTCAGTGCCACATTGGCACTCTTAGACAATTCAGTGCTGGCCTATATTTCAATATTTTTGGGGAACCAAATATTTTGGAGGGCACTCTGCTGTTTTTGGTTTGGTTTGATTTTTGAGTGACTTGTGGATTAAAATGGGTTTTGGGTAAGATCAGAAGAAAACATAAAAGACAGAGGAGGGGGAGAAAATGAGCACAAAGGAAGAGTAGGAAATTGGGGCATGGACTTGCGATATCCTAATTTTTTGGTTTTAACTAAATGAATTACACATGTAACACAGACATCCTGTGGCCCAGATAATAGCTAAATGAAAACATAAAAGGAATTCTACTTTTGCATTTCTTGGAAAATATTTATGAGTGTTATTTACCTTCTTTTGATGTGAGTGTTGGGGATTGAACCCAAGGCCTCGTGCATGCTGACACACATTCTACCACTGAGCTATACCCACAGAGGCCACCATTATTTTTTATTTTTCTGGCTACATGGGGGCATTGTATGACTCTGCCTACTTTGAAGTTAGATATGCCCTGAGGTTTGTTTTGACCAAGGATATTTCAACGGAAGGGGCCTCTGACTCTGTCACTTCTGCACAGATATTTGAAGAACCTGTACATAATTTGTCACTTTCTCTTCCCTTCTGCTCCTGCAATAGGCAAAGTAGCAATGGAGTGGCTCCATGGCTGGGCCTCAGAGTAGAGGTGACACAGGGCAAAGTCTCCTGCCAACTTGAATTGAAACTGTAAGTGGAATGAGAAATTATTTTTTTACTGCCAAACTCATCTGCCAAAAATAGATTAAAACAATGCCTTTCAAGGAGAATCTTTTTGCCCCTTGACTCTTCTCCCTATCCCTTTCAGTCCTAGAGATATCAGAGGTGTCATATTGAGTAATGGAAAAGGACAAAGAATAGAAACAGTGTCAACACCAGCCACATTCTTTTCTCCACACTAAGCTTGTGATATTACTCAAGCTTAAATATTATTGAGTGCTGAAAATTTTCAATTCAACTTTCCTAGACTTTCAGTTTTTATATCAAATGTTTAAATTATTTAATGCTTAAGATAAGAAACATAAGATTCAAAAGCAAAAAAACAGTTTATAATGAAAAGTTTCCTTCTTAACTCATCCTATCAGTTCAAACCCTAATCCCAACTCCTAAACATTTTTTAAAAGTCACAATCGTGTATATTTTCAGAAATTTTAGTTGAATATACAAGAAATACAAGCGGGATGTGTTGGCACATGTTGGTAACGTCAGCACTTGGGAGGCTGAGACAAGAGGATCAATGAGTTAAAGGCCAGATTGGGCTACATAGTGAGACCGTTTTTAAAACAAACAAACAAACAAACAAAATAAAATAAAAAACAGAAAAAGAAAAACAAATACACATCTTCTAAAAACTAACAGCTACTATCTATAGTGTCATACTATTAAATATCTTTTTAAGACTATTTGTAAATGTGTGGTAATGATTTGAATCATTGAGATTTACCAAGGAAAGAGGAAAATAGGTCAATAGAACTTGTTTAAAAGTCTGTGGGATGCAAAATAAAGGAAGTTTTGTTCTCATCAAACTTATTTTACATAGTGATCACGCAGGGTTCTATGGGAAAGAAAGGAGAAAGAGACAAATGCTAGTATTTTTTGAGAATTGCTCTGTGGAGTATGGATCATGTACATTCACTTAGCTGAGAGGAGGGTGTCTTCTAGCCCTTCAGGAAGAAGGAAGTAGAAAGAGGTGGAGACAGGAGGTAGTGTCAAGGTGCCAATGATGTTGAATTGTGTGTAGGAGGAAAACAGAGGCGTGTTGCCAGGGATTCCAGAGAAAGAAAAACTATGTGCAGTGTCTCTAAGGAGCAGAAGAAATGGCAAGCCCAAACAGACACCAGCCATGTGAAAGATCTGCATATCACTCTATGAATTTAGATACTTTATATTTCAGAAGATGTCATGGAAGAAACACTTGACCAGACTGGTGATCAAAAAGGCCACTTCCTAGCATTGTACTCCTACTGGGGCCTCTGTGGTTCACATCCCCAACTCTTCCCTCTAAAAACGAATTTTGATCTTCACGTTAATCTCTTATGTAGACTCATTCTCTCCTTGTTCAGATAATCATTAGCTCAGCTGCCCAAATACCACAGCGCAGAGCTGGTCAGTGGAAGGATCACACTCTGTACTTTTCAGTCATGCCCAGGATTGATGAAGGAATGCAATTAGTCAGAATATAGTAGAAAGGGGATTAAGTCTGTCCTAGGATTATGGATCTTTTTTTGTAACATGGGGAAACAAAGGAAAAACCATGAGAAAGAAATAAAATATTGAGCTAATTTTCAAATTTATCTACTTCAAAGGATTATTGGCAAAATGTGAAAAATATCTGGAATTGGGATTTGGTAAAACTATCCTATCAGAAAAAATTTTTAAGAACTCTGAAAAGATACATGCAGAACAAAGTATTTTCACCAACGGTGGGATAGTAGCAGTTAGAAAACTACTTAGAACCCAAACTAGAGCAGTAATTACCAATTTGCCAATCAGCAAAATTTTGTAAATTTTCTTACTTATAAGAATGCAGTTGTTCAAAGGATAACTAGAATATGAAAATGTTCAATAGACAATTACACTTCTGTAGGAAGAAACTGTACTTAATTAAATGCAAATTACTATGCTAGAAAATAAATGTGCATCTTGCTTTTTCCAAATAGATATGTATATTAATATCTTTGCAAATAACACAATAAAAGATTTAAAACTGTAAACATGTCCATCTGCCTTGTCAATTGAAAAATGTTAAAAAAAATAATTTCTAGAAATTATATGGCTTTTAATACCACCTTTGTCATTTACGTGACATTTTTGTCATTTTTGCACTGACAAAAATAAGAGAAGATTTAAATGTCAGAAGAGTTCATGTCAAGTAGTTTTCCTTCCTGGAATGCTTTAAAATATATATATTTTAATAGCTATGCTATCTTTAGAACCAAGTCATGGAACACTAGTAACTTGAGTTTTAAGTTAATGTAATAATATATTCAGTCTTTAAAATACTTAAAAATAAATATAATATAGCAGTCATTATATACATTGAAATTAAAAATAATCATGCAATAAAAAGTATATAAGTTAACTGGAGCTATTAGCCACACTTTTAAAAAACTTTTTGATTATTTGCTTTTGGAAATTGCATTTCTTAGGAGAAAGTGTCAACCTTGGAGAAATAAAACAAAATTGGGAATAATACAAGCAAAAAATATATTAAATAAAATATGTATTGAATATATTTATTTAATAAAGGATGTATATATATTTCATATTTTATTAAAGATAAATTTTTCTAGTATTTTTTAATATGTGTTTAATAAATACACATGAATATATAATTTTTATATATATCTTATTTCAAAAATGTTAACATACTGCTTCATTTTTTACTATTTTTAAAAAGGAGATTTTTTGCAAACACGTTAAGACCTGAGACGGCATGCTAACAAGCCATGGTCACTAATTTGGGAGGAATCCTACTCCACTGAAGAGTCGTGCAGGGGCCAGGCCCATGAATGGGATGCTTCCCACTGCCCACAGCATGACACATATCACAGACTGACATTTCACTCTCCAGGGCTCAAAATTCAGAAGGGCCAGGGCCTGCAGTCCAGTAGCTCAGGGTGGACAGTGCAAAAAGGCACACAGAGGATCATTTATAGAGGCCTCAGGAGGTGAGGCAGGCACAATGGATGTGTCTTGAATACAGCCTGCGGCCCTGTGTGATCACTTCCAACGTGGAGGGCACCCCTGAGTCTTCGTTTCTTCAAGTCAGCACACACTGAACACCCACGCCCTGTGCATCAGGTTAGTTATACCAGGCACCTGGGGAATGGCAGTTTGCTACTTGTCCAATACAGTCTCCCAGCCTGGCTGACAGCTGAGGCTGGAGGTTACTAAGAAAACAAGAAATGAATTCGAAGCTAGAAATTGTGTCAAGTAATACACATATCAAGGCCACAACAAGATTATATGAATTTAAATTACAACCAAAATGCCCTAAATGTTATGGCCCAGAGTCCACAAATGGGACTCTCTCTATGCAACCTCTTTCTCTTCTCTTCAACAACTATCTGAGGCAGAGCATTTGGCACAGATTTTGTGTATGTTTCTGGCTTCTTACTGACAAGCTACTTACATAGGTGTGTGATTTCTCTCAGTGTAACTCCTTATGATTGTTTTATTTAATGCTGCTGTAATGTTCAATAGTCCAGGTAAATATAGGAAAAAGCATCTCTCCATTGAGGTACAAAAAAAAAGAAGCAGGAAAATACTATGAAAAAAGTTATACTTGAATTTTTCAAGAGTATTTTTCATTTTTATTTGAAATAGATCATTAATACACAAGTTATTATAGTTGTTACTACTTGGGAGATCATTGTAAAACACTTATTTTCCAAATGAAAGCTACATAGAAGTTTAAAATTAGACAAGCATGTATCTCAGCATGAGGGAAGACTACAAAAGCACAGTAGTATCAATCCATAGGATTTTCAACTGGGACATGTTATATAGTGGAAAATATGGTCAGTTTTTATGTGGCATGCACTCAAAAGTATAAACCAAAGTCCTGAATATCTGCTTTCCTAATGATCCCTGCTGCCCTTCAGACCTGTGCCACCACTGCCATGTGAAAAAAATCTGGGTTCAAGGGCTAGAATGTGAGAAATTTGGAGAAGCAGAAACAAACCATTTCTGCAGAGGACACACTCAGCCACCTCCAAGTGATCTGGAAGTTGACACTCTGCTAAGTCACTTTGACTGTGATCAGCTTAGCTTGACCTCCATCAACAGAACAGCTTGCTTGAGCAGAACCCAGATTCAAACTGGCCTAAAACATGAGCCTAAAAAGAAGACTGTCTTAGGCCATTCCATTTTGGAGTCATTTGTTGTGCAGCATTTTCTATGAGCTAGTCATTACTGAAGCATCATACACCTCTGATAACTCACCATAAACTATTAAGTATCTTCTCTATTTTATGTTCCTCCCAGTGAGAACATAATGGCTCTGAAGATGGGGACCTTTGGTAACCCTTGTTTGCCACTGTGTTCCAAGGTCTTAGAAAAGTTCAGAGCTATTAGTGTTCAATAAATATTTATCAGGTAAAGAAATGAATCTCTTTTGTGTAAGTATTTTGAAAGCTAAATAAAATAAGATAAATGCCCATTTTAATTCTTGACTATTTAGTAGATTTTAGGCATAGATTGTTTTTGTTGGATTTATTATCTTCCTAAAAGATAAGCACCAATCAAAAAATAAGAAAGTATTTGGAAAGTCATTATCATACATAAAGAGAGATAAGGACAGCAAGTACTTATGAAAAATATTAGGCACTACAAAAGCCAATGAATGCAGTGTTTAAAAATAAACACTCCCTAATAAATAAGGCTAAATTTTTTACTTAATGAGCTTCTTATATGTCTACTATTTCTTAACTGATCATAAGAATGCATGAAGAATTTATGTATTTTGCTACACTTCATTCATTCATTTATTCAAAACATATTCCTTACCTTTACCAAGAACAGTATTTTATTACTTACTATTTCTTTGTCACTCACACAGATGATCGCTGTAGTCACCAGTAAGTCATAACCTGCTTTGATCTGCATTTAAAACTATAATCCAGCAGCCACAACCAATTCATTTTATGGTCAAATGCATGGTTAAATCTTTTATAATTAATTGGTTTATAACTGTTGTGAGCAGTCTTCATAAACTAAAAAAATATTTGTTTTGTTTTTCAGGAAATGCCAAAGATGAGATGGGTAATTTGGATAGCAATTTTCTTCTCAAAACATATTTAATAATTGCTGGCAGAACTGTATTCAAAATGTTATCTTCTGAATTACTTTCCAAAATTAACATTAGACAGACTCTATTTGCCTAAATCCTCATATATCATTTAAAGTTCAATAACAAATATCAGATGGATATTTAAGTATTAAATAATGCATTTAATACACTTAAAAATTTAAACATTTTCCTATCCATATATCTATAGACAGCAGTTATACCCAAAATAAAATGCAGATTTTCTTTTTACATCGTTTTAATGTTTTTTCTGCATAAAGTACATAAGCATAAATTTAAAAAATTGTTTTCCTTCATTTCCAAGCAATTAAACTAATTAGCATATCTGAACTATGATTATTTTTCAGTTTCCTTAGCCACACATATATGACACTCACTAATACTATCAAAGTAGTTCAGACCCAGACGACAGAGACCCCCATATAGACTAGCTTTTATGTAAGCAAGTTCTTTATTTCTTTGACTCAGGTCTTCCACCTACAAAATGATATTTTTTTAATGCCTAACCTTTAGCATTATAAAAATGAAGCAGGTGCAGTGGTGCATCCCTTAGTCCCAATTGCCTGAAAGGTGGAGATTGGGAAGATCATGGTTGGAGGCCAGCCTGGGCAAAAAAAGTTAGTAAGACTATATTTCAGTCAACAAGATGGGCATGGTGGTAATGCCCTTGTGGTCCCAACTATGCAGAAGGTGTAGGTAGGCAGGAGGGTCACAGTCAGAGGCCAACCCACTGCAAAACTTGAGATACTATCCAAAAAATAATAAAGCAAAAAGGGTTGGGGATGTGGCTCAAAGTGGTAGAGTTCCTGCCTAGCAAGCTTGAAACCCAGAGTTCAAACCCCAGTACCACTGGAAAAGACAGAGAGGGAGGGAGGGACGGAGAGAGAGAGAGAGAGAGTATGAAGGGATCAGACTAACACGAAGGAACTGATGGTACTACTAAATGTACCACTAGACAAAAGGAATATGGGCCAATTTGATTCATGTAATAACTTATAGTCTGCACTACTATTTCAACTGGCCTGATTTCTAATTACATCATTGAAAAGTAGTAGTTAAGAACATCTTGAGCACTGGGGATGCACTCAGTAGCAGAGTATAAGCTGAGTATGTGTGAGGCCCTGGGTTCAATCCCCAGCACCAAAAAGGGGAAAAAAAAAAAAGAAGAAAAAGAAAAGAAAAATCACCATTAGGCGACTTCATACCAAAAACCATCTTGGGAAGAAAATTATCTCTGTAAGTGGCGTTCAGATGCGGCCTATTGATCTTGTTCAATGGTAACATGTCCTTAAGAGGCCCACAAGAAAGACAAAAAACTAAGAAAATCTCCTACTCATTTCAAAGTAGGGATACAAATGGGTTTCCCCACATTTTTAGAGAACACTTATTTACCTACTTTAATCTGGGGCATACCTTCATTACAGTGTAGAATACAAACCTCACTCTTAACCTTCAAGTTTATACTGAACATTTATTTTGTGGAGAACAGTACCAAGCACTGGGGATAAAACTGCAAAAAAAAAAGTCATGTCCATGCTCAGTTATGGCTTTCATCCCTCAAGGTCAGCCAGAAATAAAGAAAGGAAGCCTAATAAGTATAGAAAAATAATATCCTCTGTGATAAGAATTTTGAATAAAGCAAACTGTAGTGACATTAGAGTGGCTTCAGGTGGAAGGCCCTGTACTACTTTGTCACAGAAGGCTTTGTGCAGCGGTGACAATATTGCTGCACTGGGAAGATCTGGAAAAATTACAGAGACAAAGCAAATGGCAAATACAAAGACCTGGAGGTGGGAAGGAGGTCAGGTATGGAGGGCTGTGCAGGTCAATGGCATGATTACATGATTAGTAAGAAAGGACAGGTAATGCCAAATCAAGTAGTGCCAGATCCACAGTTTGTGGATATTAGTCCTGTTCTAAACATGGGCTGTGCTTAGAGACCAGAATCTGAAGCCAAAATATTGAGATCTATATTTTGATGCCACTACTGTTTGACTATGCCTGAGATCTTGTATTAAATTCTCTAAGACTTTGCTTGCTTATGTGTAAAACAAACATAGTGGTAGCACTCATTTCACAGAACTCCAAAGAGATTGCACAAGTTTATGCGTGTGAAGGGCTTAAAAGGGTGACTACCCATGCATAGCACTAAATATATGTTGATGCTATAATTTCATTGTTGCTATTCTCTTGATAATGAATTTACTGCTCCTTCTCCTCCATAGAGTAAAAGAAAAAAATGACTTTGAATTAAATCTCTGAGGAAGATAAAGAAGAATAAGGAAACCAGGTGCTGTAGTTCATGCTTATAATCCCAGCCACTCAGGAAGCAGGTATAGAAGGACTCTGGTTCCAGGCCAGCCCAGGCAAAGTCAATATGAGAGATCCTATGTAGAAAACAAACTAAAATCAAAAGGACAGTAGAGAAGGGGGCTCGGTGATAGAGCACTTGCCTAACAAGCATGAGGCCCAAAAAAGGCAAAGCTTAAGGAAAAAGGGTAAAAGATGAATATCGAGCATTAAGAGCTTAATATTTGGAGTTCTTGAATATTGAGACTTAATCATTATCATAAAATACCTGTGAAATAGGGAGCCTCTGCATCTGCATTTTAGAAAATATGATCTTTGAAGGCCCAGAAGAATCCAGTGTTTAGTGGTGGAGCTAGTATGTAAATCAGAGGTGGTGGAAAAGGAAGAAAGGAAGATGGAAAGAAAGGAAGGAAGGAGAGTGAATGAAATCTAGGTGAAACCTGTAAGTCTCCAGCCTCACTTGCTTTTATCACCAATTTTAGAGATCACATAGCTAAGTAATATACTCCCATTAGCTTTGCTGCCCATAACACCTCTGATGGATGGGTAACCATAGTAATGGTTGTCCAACCTGCCTTTCAGGAACTTGGAGGCTACTTTTTTGTATCTGAAATGGACTAAAACAACTGACCTACACAGGTGTCATCAGAGGTCCAAAAGTTCCACACTCAGAGGATGCTAAAGTGAGTATTTTCTGAGCAGGTGTCCTATGAAAAGCCATGTTGTCTGACTATGCATGTTTCACTTCACTTTTCCTTGCAAATAATCACCTCTCCTCACACATCTGAGTAACCTGTTTCTTTATCCCACAAACACCCCAAAACCCTACCCTTGATGATCTTGAATAAAATCTCTCTTTTTCAAAAGACTTTTTACAGCAATTGGCATCTTACAAGGCAGGCAAAACAGGCCTCCTTCTATAACATGAACAGGAAGGATGCAATAGAGGAGTATGTGATGTAACTGTGTCAGAGAGAAAAGAATTATAAAACTTCTTGAGCAATAAGGAAAGAAGTAGAAACTTATGGAGAAAACTGACAAAGGGAAAATTCTGACACATTTGAAAAGCACACCCAGAATCACAGGCTAAGAAAAATCTACCTTTTCTCCTCTTTTAGTTTTTAAAGAATTTCATTCACTCTGGCTGCTGGCTTTTTATTTCCTGACTTAAGAGCAGGAGAGTTTATGAGATGAAAGAGCATCCTCAAATATTCAAAATATATTACTAATTTAAAAAAAATATTGTGATGGATCATGGCATTTCTCTCTACAACAATAGAAGACTTACCTTGTCTAGAGTACATTCTTAAATAGTTTGAATTAATTTCCTGACAATTGTCATCTTAGAATTCCTCAATCACAATAATTCACCTAAAACAAATCTGGACATCTACAGAAATTCTAAAGGAAAAGAAATGAACACCTTTTATGTGGCAGAGGAACAACAATGTTTCAGAATGTTTATTTTTTTTTTATAATTTTCCAGTATATTGAATACTCAAAATACAACTTTGAATTCATTTTTGGAACTGTCTTTTCTTTTTTGTGGTGCTGGAGTTTGAACTCTGGGCCTTCCACTTGGTAGGCAAGTACTCTCCTACTTGAGCCATGCCACCATTCCCTTTTCAGAATCTTCTAAGATGGAAACAGACTCCTTACAGTTCAAAGAAAGGACAACTACCTGAGACTTAGCTTTGACCAAATCATGTTAAAGTATGTGCCACTCTGAAAATTTGATAAGAAATGAAATATCATTTTCCCATTTGCTCAATTCTGAACACTATAGAGATTTAATATATTTTCCAGAGACTCAAAGCAAACCAGATCCTTTCATCTATCGTAAATAGTAATACTTTTGGAATCTGCCATAAAATCAAATCATTATTTACAATTCAGTGGATAATCACCATCTGGAACTCAGATAAAAATTAAATTCATCATATAAACTAGACAAAAAAGTTTAACCAGTATTGTATTTGCTTTTTTTATAAGCTTAAACTTATGGAAATGTAAGTTTGTTTGTGTTTTTTTTTAAGTTATTCAGAGTAGAGATCCAAGATGACAGAGAGGGTAGGAAATCAGAATTCCTGAACTCTGAAACTCCAGAAACCACCTCAAGATGTGAAAGCTACACTTGAGTAATTCTGATTGTTTCCAACCAAAATAATAACCAACAACACATTAGGTGAATATAAAATTCAAGGACTGACCTTAAAACAGCTAACAGTTGGGAAAATCTTGGAGAGGTCATATCTGCCCTGGGAAAAAAGTCCCCCGGCTCTTTCTCTTTTCTTTTCTTTCTTCCTTTCTTCTTTCTTTCCTTTCCTTGCTCTCCTTGCTCTCTCTCTCTCTCTTTCTTCCAAAAAGCAGAAGATAGAGCATCAAACAGAATTGAACCCTGTGACGTCCTGGACCCCTAACCTGTGGAAAGCCCCACCAGACTGAACCCAGTCTCACTAAGTGGTTGCCTTGAGAAAAGTAGCTTGCCATTTCTCCCCGCTGCCTGGTTCCCAAGCTGCCTGCATAAACCTGTAGACCAATAAGTGAGCAACATGCACCACAGGTGACTCTCCTACCCACCTCCCACTAACATAATCCAGTGCAGCCCCTGGGTAGATTGACCCCTCCCCAACCAAAACAGAAAAGCATAAACAGTGAACTGTAATCTACCACCAACAGTGGGGATGGGGTGGAATGCTGAACCAGCCTTTGAGAAAGGGGGTGAGGCAAGGAGCTGAACTCTCAGCGAATGAAAGCAGAACAAGGAACAAAGGGTGTGTGGGGGGGCAACAAGCCATCCTCCCAGAGGAGCTGAACTATCAGCAAGCAGAGGTGGAGCGAGACATTAAGGCTGAGAACAGAGGTGGGGTAACAAACCAACCTCCCAAAGTGAGAGGGTGGTGGATCACTTAGCTAGCCTCACGAGACTGAAGGCAGTATTCAAAACTGAATTGCTGCACCTTGCTGGGGATGGAGCTGACCAGAGTTGAGTGGTAGGGCAACACAGCTGCCACTTGGCAAAAACAACAGATGGGACCACCTTGCACAAACTGGTAGTGAGTTACCTCAGTTCTCAATTGCAACCTGCCCTGTGGACAGAAGGAACCAAATACTGCTCACAAGCCAGTCACCTGGTGAAACCACGCCAGAGCTCCTGCTTGTAACAGACAGCCCTTAAGACCAAGGAAAGAGGAAAAAGAAAACCACCAGCATCTCCCCCACAAGTTGTCTGACAAGAAGGGCAGCATTTTTCCCCACAAAGCCAGAATTCCAAGCACCAATACCAGGATTGGATGGCAAAAGAATAAGTCTAGAAATTTTGCCAAACAGACCAAACTTTTTGTTGTTGTACATGGTTTTTTTTTTTTTTTGTATTATTAACCGTACCATTACTATTTTCTTATCCCTATTCTTGCCACCTTCACATTCTCTCCTTTTCTTGTACTACAATCCATTGTTCTACCCCCCCAACTACTTTTTCTGTCCCTTCTCATCCACACTGTCTCTCTGTCTTTGCCTCCCCCTCCTATTCTTCCCAAATCTGTCACTACATTACTCCTCCCTCCAGCACATTCATCACCTGCTAACTAGCCTACTGTACCAACCATACACACCCCCACCCCCCTGCAATCCTTGACACAAGTACCCTCCACTACAACAGTGGAAATACACTCAAACACACAAGGGCCACAAAACCCAGCAGCCCCCATACTCCACCCCCACTTCCCCTTTCCATCCTCCACTTTTAGTGCCACTTTTACCAATTATTCAAGCTTCAATCGCTAGCCAAACCACAATTATCCCACCAAATCCCACTGTTATTAGCTATTATCACCAAGGGGTTTTCTATATAATATGTAAACTACTTGCCTGGTATTGAACCTGTGAATTTGTTATTGCTAATTTACATCTCTGACCAGGGATAGAAACAGCACATCAACCTAGTTAACAACTAAGCCAGTCACAACACAAAAATTAAATGAAGGGAAAGAAAAGAGGCAATTAAAACTGCCAACTAGCCAATCAAGAACATAGTTGCACAGCACCAATTAAAAAGATTAGGAGAAGAAAAGGGCAAGGTAACTACACTCCTCAAGAAAACAATTCAATAGAGGATTTAGTGGGAAATGAAGAAAATGAATACCCAGTTCCTGACCCCAACAAAACAATGATAAATGTCACTAATTAGCTCAGTGATGTCCACAAAAAATCTCTCAAATAGGAAATCATGAAAGAGATCACTGAGAAACTCATGGAGCAGCTCCAAGACATGATTAACCAGAAAGTACAAGATGCACTCTAAAAATACCAAGATAGCACAAATAAATAACTTGAGAAGACACAGAAACAACTAAATGAACTCAGAGAAAACTTCAACAAACACCAAAGTGAAACAAAGGAAACTATATAAAAGAGATATATGAAATAAAAAACACAACACAAGATATGAAAGAGGAGTTGAACAAAGATATAGAAAACCTCAGAAAAAAGAATTAAACAGAAATCCTGCAAATAAAAGTCCCTTCTGTCAAATAAAAAATACAGTGAAAGGCCATTCCATCAGATTAGAACAAGTGGGAGACAGAATCTCAGAGCCCAAAGATAAAATGGATATGAAAGAAAAAAACAGAAGAACTCCTAGTCAAAGGACTCAAGAGCTGTGAAAGGGACATGAAAGAACTCAATGACTCCATTAAAAGACCAAACCTGAGAATCATGGACATTGAAAAAGAAGAGGTACAAGTTAAAGGGATATGTGGTATATTTAACAAAATGATAACAGAAAATTTCCAAAATCTTGAGAAAGAATTGCCCATTCAAGTACAGGAAGCCTACAGGACACTAAACAGACTTAACCAAAATAGAACCTCTCCATGGCATATTATCATTAAAACAACTAGCACAGAGAACAGAGAAAGAATATTAAAAACTATAAAGAGAGAAAAAACAACATATAAAGATAAACCCATCAAAATCACAGCAGATTTCTCAACAGAAACTTAAAAGCAAGAAGGGCATGGAGTAAAGTATTTTGAGCACTGAAAGAAAATAATTTCAGCCCTGAGAAGCTATCATCCAAAATTAATGGGAGAATACAAATGTCTTCCAAGATAAACAGAAACTAAAACAATATATGGTCACCAAGCCACCACTGCAGAAGATTCTAAAAGGAATTCTACACACAGAAGATGAAATCAAACAAAACCACAAGAGGACAGAAAGTATTAAACTGCAGAAGAAAAAAAGACAAGCAATCAGGGAGTAGCCATGATTCAGCTGCACACAATCAAATCCTTAAACAAAAAAACCAAGTAAATGAAAAGAGTCACTACATACCTATCAATATTAACACTGAATGTCAGTGGACTCAACACCCCCATCAAAAGACACCACTTGGCAAACTGGATTAAAAAGGAAGATCCAAAAATCTCTTGTTTACAAGAGATCCACCTTATTGACAGAAATAAACACTGGCTTAGGGTAAAAGACTTGAAGAAGATATACCAAACTAATGGCCCACCAAACAGGCAGGAGTAGCAATACTTATATCAGACAAAGTAGACTTCAAACTTACATTAGTCAAATGAGACAAAGAAGGTCACTTCATATAATAAAATGGATAATACCTCAAAAGAAAATAACAATTATCAATCTATATGCATCCAATTTCATCAAACATAAACTAAAAGACTTAAAAGCACATATCAACATCAAAACAGTGGCAGTGGGAGACTTTAATACCTCTTTATCACTAATAGATAGATCATCCAGACCAATAAATCAACAAAGAAATCCAAGAGCTAAATGACACCATAGAATATTTCATCTGGCAACAGCACAATATATAGTCTTCTCAGCAGTCCATGGAACTTTCTCCAAACTAGACCATATCTTAGGGCACAAAGCAAGCCTCAGAAAATATAAGAAAATTGAAATAACCTCCTGCATACTATCTGATCACAATGCAATAAAACTATAACTCAAGAACAAAAGATGGAGCATAAAACATGCAAACAATTGGCAGTTGAAGCACATGTTGCTCAATGATCAGTGGGTCATAGAAGAAATAAAAGAGGGAATCAAAAAGTTCCTGGAATTTGATGAAAATGAAAACACAACCTATCAGAACCTATGGGACACAGCAAAGGTAGTCCTAAGAGTAAAGTTTGTAGCCATAACTGCATATATTAAAAACACAGAGAGATCTCAAATAAATGACCTAATCCTACATCTCACACTCTTAGAAAAACAGGAACAAGCTAAACCCAAAGCAAGCAGAAAGAGAGAAATAATAAAAATGAGGGCCAAAATTAATGAACTAGAGACCAAAAAAGCATAAAAGAATGAACAAAACAAAAATCTGGTTCTTTGAAAAAAAAACAAGATTGACAAGCCACTGGCAAATATGACTAAAATGGAGAGAAAAGACCCAAATGAGTAAAATCAGAAATGAAAAAGGGAAGATAACACAAACACCCCAGAAATCCAGGGAAACATCTGGGACTACTTTGAGAATCTATATGCTAATAAATTGGAAAGTCTTGAAGAAATGGACAAATTTCTAGATATTTATGACCATCCAAAACTGAACCAAGAGGATATTAACCACCTAAACAGATCTTTACACATTATTAAATTGAAGCAGCAATAATGTCCCAAAAAAGAGAAACTGAAGTCCAGGACCTGACAGATTCTCTGTTGCATTCTCTCAGACCTTTAAAGAAGAACTAATACCAACAGTCCTTAAACTTTTCCATGAAATAGAAAGGGAAGGAACACTCTCTAACTCATTCTATGAAGCCAGTATTATACTCATCCCAAAACTGGACAAGGACATCCAAAAAGGAGAAATACAGGCCAATCTCCTTAATGAACAATGATGCAAAAACCTCAATAAAATAATGGCAAACCGAATCCAACAGCATATCAGAAATGTCATTCACCATGACTAAGTCAGCTTCATCCCAAGGATGCAAGGATGGTTCAACATATGCAAATCAATAAATGTATCACAGTACTTTAATAGAAGCAAAGACAAATACTACTTGATCATCTCAATAGATGCAGAAAAAGCCTTTGATAAGATTCAACACAATGTCATGATAAAAGCTCTGAGGAAATTAGGAATAGAAGAAATGTCCCTCAACATTATAAAGGCTATATATGACAAACCTATAGCCAGCATCATACTTAATGAGGAAAAACTGAAACCATTTCTCTTAAAGTCAGGAATGAGACAAGCGTGCCCACCCTTCCCACTCCTATTTCAACATAGTCCTGGAATTCTTAGCCAGAGCAATAAAGTAAGAAAAAGAAATAAAAGGAATTCAGATAGGTAAAGAAGTAGTCAAACTATCCCTATTCGCAGATGGCATGATCTTATACCTTAAAGACTTGAAAAAGTCCACCCCAAATCTCCTAGACACCATAAATAGCTTCAGCAATGTAGCAGGATACAAAATCAACTGACAAAAATCAGTGGCCTTTCTATACATCAACAAAGAACAAATTGAGAAAGAATATAGGAAAACAATTCCATTTACAATAGCTTCAAAAAAAGAATCAAATACCTAGGAATAACTTAACAAAGGATGTAAATGACCTCTACAAAGAGAACTACAAACCACTGAAGAAAGAAATCAAAGAAGACTACAGAAGGTGGAAAGATTTCCCACACTCATGGATTGACAGAACAACATAATAAAAACAGCTATACTACCAAACACAATCTACATGTTCAATGCAGTTCCCATCAAAATCTACCCTAAAGTTCATCTGGAAACACAAAAGACTGAGAATAGCCAAAGCAATATTGAACAAAAAGAGCAATGCTGGAGATATCACAATACCTGACTTCAAACTATACTACAGAACCATAGCAAGAAAAGCAGCATGGTACTGACACAAAAACAGACATGAAGACCAGTGGAACAGAATAGAGGACCTGATAGAATCCACACAACTATGCTCACCTAATCCTTGACAAATGTGCTAAAAATATATGATGGAGAAAACACAGCCTCTTCAACAAATGTTGCTGAGAAAACTGATTATTTTCCTACAAAAAACTGAACCTAGATCCATGCCTGTCACTCTGTACTAGTATCAACTCAAAGTGGATTAAGGACCTTAATATCAGACCTGAAACCTTGAAGCTAGTACAGAAAAGAGTAGGGAATACACTGGAAGCAATAGGTATAGACAAGGACTTTCTCAGTAGAACTTAAGTGGCCCAGTAACTAAGGACAAATGGGACTACATGAAGTTAAAAATCTGCACAACAAAAGAAATGGTCTCTAAATTGAAGAGATCACCCATAGAATGGGGAAAATCTTTGCTAGCTATGTATCAGACAAATGACTGATAACCAGAATATATGGGGGCTCAAAAAACTATATTCCCCCAAAATCAATGCCCCAGTAAAGAAATGGGCAAGTGAACTAAACAGGACTTTTTCAAAGAAAGAAGTCTAAATGGCTAAAAAAACACACTAAAAAATGCTCACCACCCCTGGCCATAATGAAATGCAAATCAAAACTACATTAAGATTCTACCCTACTCCTTTTAGAATAGCTATCATCAAAAGCACCACCAACAACAAATGTTGACAAGGATGCAGGGAAAAAGGAACCCTCATACACTGCTGGTGGGAATGTAAGCTAGTACAACCACTTTGGAAAACAATTTGGAAGCTTCTTAAAAAACTAAAAATAGATCTGCCATATGATCCAGCAATGCCATTCCTAGGGATACACCTGAAGGAATGTGACTCAGGTTACTGCAAAGGCACCTGAACACCCATGTTTATTGCAGCACTATTCACAATAGCCAAGCTATGGAAACAGCCAAGATGCCCCACTACTGATGAATGGATTAAGTAAATGTGGTACTTATACATAATGGAATTTTATTTAGCCACAAAGAAGAATGAAATTTTGTTGCTCATAGGTAAATGGATGGAATTGGAAAACATCATCTTAAGTGAAGTTAAGCTCAGAAGGCCAAAAATCATATGTTCTCCCTCATATGTGGATTGTAGACCTAAAACAAAGGCAATAATATTGTTGGACACGGGTCACACACTAAGGGGAGAGTGCACACTGGAAGGATAGGGAAGGGAAGGAAACCAAAAACTTGACTGTGGTTGATGTGCTCACTGTATAGAAATGAATAAAATAATCTTAAACTGGCAGAGGCCACTATAGGAAGGGGACTAGGAAGTAGTAAAGAGGTCTGGTAGAAATGATCCAATTTGGGTTGTAATATACAATGTTTGGAAACAACATAAGGAATCTCTCTGTATAGCTATCTTTATCTCAACCTAGCAAAAATGCCATGTTTTTCTCATTATCTTTTATGTTTTTTCTTCTACAAAATCAGAGAACAAGAGGGCAGAACAGGTTCTGCTTGGTGGTGGCAGGGGTGGGAAGGGAGGAGATAGAGGAGGGAGGAGGGGGGACTGTGGAGGGAGGGGGGACAGGGGGGAGGTGGCCCAAATAATGTATATGCATGTAAGTAAATGCAAAAATGATAAGATAAAAAAAATCTGAGAAATCAATGAAAGTGTGTGGCACTTTTGATTGAAATAGGACATCAACATGGGTGTGGTGGTACATGCCTATAATCCCAGAATGTGAGAGGCTAAGGCAGGATGATCACGAGTTCAAGGGCAGCCTAAGTTACATAGTGATTTCAAGGCCAGCTTGAGACTCTGTTATAAATAAAACAGAACAAAAAACAAAGAAAGAGATATCATACTGTGAGGATAGACTTTTATAGAAGACAGCTGGCTGTGAGTATTCACACTTCCACGGTGGCAGGTATGGGTTGCTGAAGGAGATCTTGGGGCCATCATGATGACGGTTAAGTGATTGCCTCCAATGAGAGAAAGAGACTGGAAATAAGAAACTAGAAACATCAAGGGAATTTTATCTAATTTGAATCAGTAGCCTCCTTTACAGTGAGAATGCTATTATGTATGCACTGACATAATTAAAAATAATTTAAGAATTAAGTGGAAAAATGAACATATATAAAATATATAACTTTCATGTATGTTCATGTAGCCATGTTATTAGTAGATCCTCACAATTAATGTGTTATAATGAATTAATAAAATAATATTTGCATATAAAAATTTTATGACATGAAATTTCTAGGCTCAAAACTGAGTCAGTATAAGAAGATTCTAAGGTAGGTGCCAGTGGCTAATGCCTGTTAATCTTAGCTATTTGGGAGACAGAAATTGGGAGGGCCATGGCTCAAGGCCAGCCTAGTCAAAAAAATCTCGTGAGACCCACCCCCATCTCAACAGAAAAAAGCTGCATGTGGTGGTGCACACCTGTCATTCCAACTATAGTGGGAAATGTAAAATAGGACTGTGGTCCAGACTGGCCTGAGCTAAAACTGAAATCCTATCTCCAAAGCAAAAAGAACTATATTCAGAGAAAAAATAGATGTGCAGTTCAAACTGTAGAGCATATGCCTAGAAAGCAGGAAGTCCTGGGTTGTTCTAACCCCAGCACTACCAAAAAAAAAAAAATGCAAAAATCCTTTCTCTGGGAAGGTTTATGCTTTTTATTTCAAGGCAGATGCAGATATTTTCAGTTCTTGACTTATACTTACATTTTCATTTAGGCAGAAGAAATGTTTCATTTTATTCCACTTTATGACACTGAAACTATATCCCACTAAATTATCCCTAATCATAGCTATAGGAGGAAATTTAACTCCACAGAAATATTTCCTGCTTAAATTGTTTAGCACTATGACATGTCATTTCTTAAAATTTCAAGAAAAGAAAAGACACTTTAATTATGACAACCACTTCCAAAATTTTTTCTTTTATGCAAACTTACCAAAGACCCATTTGAACAGTTTATCACTAGAAATTCCATTTAGAAGATATAGTTAGCAATGCAAACTACATAAAAGTGCATGACTCACACATATAGTCAAGCTCTTTACAAATCAGAAGGACTATTTTCAAAAGCTGAAATAGGGGAACTCTGTGTAAATCAATAGGCAGTGGGTTACTGAATTTTCTTTCTTTTTCAAATTAGCAAATCAAAGAGCTGGTTGGGGAAAAAGTGATTGGTAAAGCCACCATTTACTAAAAATTAGTAGGCTTGCTACTAAATGATGAGGCCAATACACAATTTCTTCAGGCTGTCACACCTGGAACCAAGAATATATGTACTGATTTCTAAATCAACTTAATAATCTCCATTTCCAGTCAAAATGGAATAAAAGGGACCAGAGTTATTCTCTCATCTGAGACAACAACAAAATAGCCAAAATGTATGAGAAAAAAAAACTGTTTATATGAAACGGAACACCAGGCAACAAAGGAGAGCAATCCCTGGGTGAAGATAAAAAAAATGAGGGGAGTCTGGGGTATAACTTGATAGTCTCTTTTTTTTTTCATTTTTCTTTTATTATTCATATGTGCATACAAGGCTTGGTTCATTTCTCCCCCCTGCCCCCACCCCCTCCCTTACCACCCACTCCTCCCCCTCCCTCTCCCAACTTGATAGTCTTGAGAAAGTGGGTAGTGCACAGTACAAGAACGAGGAACACTGGAAGAACCTAGGGTTTCCTTGTGTTGAAGCAATGGAGCAAGAATCTAGGAACTGAGATAGAAATCACAAGAAAGAGTACTGGAGAAGGCACAGGACATCAGTACAGAGTAGTCAGCTGAGTACTAATCAGACCATGCATTAAGAACACTATTCAAGCTGAGAAAAAAAGCATCAGGACTCACGCAGGAACATAATAGCACCTTCTCCACTAACCAGACAGGAGATGTCTTCTAATATGAAAGTAAACTAGAGTCCCTGAAAGAAAGTGGAAGGAGGGTAGAAAAATATTTGAGACAATAATCCCTGAAAAAATTTCAAATTGAATGAGAAACATAAATTCATAGATCCCAGGAACTCAGTGAATTCCAAGTACAGGAAATATGAAGGCAACTATATCTTAATAAAATGAAAAAGTTGTGGAAAAGAGAAAAATCTTAGAAGAAATCAGAGGAGAATGATGGAAGGATGAATTCAACTATGATATATTGTAAGAACTTTTGTAATGTCACAATGTACCCCTTGTACAACAATAAAAAAAAGAAACCAGAAAAGAACTATTATGAACAACCAAAGAAAAAGAAAGATTAAAAAATGGTCAAATTCTTTTAAAGACGCAAACTACCAAAGCTCACTGGAGAAGAAATAGATAACCTGAACAACTCTTTATCCATTCAGGAATTTAAATTGGTAGCTAAAAAAAAAAAATCTTCTCACAAAGAATACTCCAAGCTCAGATTGCTTCATTGGTAAATTCTATCAAACATTCAAGGGAGAAATAATATCAATCCTACATGAACTCATCTGGAAAATTTAAAAGAGGGACCATGCCCAGTTCATTTCGTGAAACTTCAAAACCAAAATCAGAAAAAAACAAGAGAAAAGAAAACTACAGCCTGATACGCTTCAACCATAGATGCAATACTAGAAACAAAGTTTTACCAGACTGAATCCAATAATACACACATATAATAATAAAGCATGACCAAGTTAGGGATTAATTCCAGGGTTGCAAAAGTAATTTTATCATTTAAAAATTGACATAATTCACCATAAGAACAAACTAAAAGGAAAAAAATCATATGATCATCTCAATGGATGCAGAAAAATCATTTAATGAAATCTAACACACATTTCTAAAAATAACTAAAAAGAAAATACTCTCAATCTGATAAAGGACAACTGTAACAAGCCCCCAGCTAGCGTCATACTTTGTGAAGAAAGATGGAATGTTTCCCTTTAAGGTCATGAACAAGACAAATGTGTCTGATCATGTCACTACTATTCAGCATTGACTGGAAGTTCTAGCTGACTAGATTAGAAGAGAAGAGCAGCATGATCATCTTGTAGAGAACCAAGTGGAATTGAGAAAGCTTTTATAACTAGTAAGCAAGTTTAGCAAAATTGTAGGCTTCAAGATCAATAGACAATATCAATATCATTTCTATATAGTGACAAAAATGGAATTTGAAATAAAAGAAACAATAACAAAAATATGAGCTATTTAGAGGGGATAAATTTAATCAAAGTACATTATATACATGTATGGGAATATCACAAGGAAACCCCTTTGCACAATTAATTTTGCTAATAAAAATAAAATATGAAATATTTAGTAATAAATCTGAAAAAAAGATGTGAAAGATTTTTATCCTGAAAACTAAAGCAACAATGATGAAAGAAATTTAAATTCTAAAAAGAGAGATATACCACATTCAGAAGTTGGATGACTCAATATTTCTAAAAATTAATTGTTCTCTAAATTCATCTATTCAAGGCAATCTCAATAAAAATCCCAAATTATTGGTAAAAATTGATGAATTAACGCTAAAAATTATATGGCATTGGAAAGGATCTAAATTTGAAAAAGGGAGATAAATGCAGAAGAAACAAATTTCTTGATTTTAAGGATTTTTATGAAGTTATGGTAATCAAGATAGTGTTGCATTGACATGGAGAAGGACAAAAAAACCAATGTAATGGACAAAAGAAAACACAGAAGGAGAAACACTTATAGACAACTGATTTTCAACAGAGGACAAGAGACAATTCAGTAAATAAAAGTTAATATTTCTAACAAATGGTATAGTAACAATTGGATAGCAATTATTTTTTTTTTTTTCTGCTGCTTTTATTTTTTATTTTTTATTTTTTTTTTTTCATTTTTCTTTTATTATTCATATGTGCATACAAGGCTTGGTTCATTTCTCCCCCCTGCCCCCACCCCCTCCCTTACCACCCACTCCACCCCCTCCCGCTCCCCCCCTCAATACCCAGCAGAAACGATTTTGCCCTTATCTCTAATTTTGTTGTAGAGAGAGTATAAGCAATAATAGGAAGGAACAAGGGGTTTTGCTGGTTGAGATAAGGATAGCTATACAGGGCATTGACTCACATTGATTTCCTGTGCGTGGGTGTTACCTTCTAGGTTAATTCTTTTTGATCTAACCTTTTCTCTAGTTCCTGGTCCCCTTTTCCTATTGGCCTCAGTTGCTTTAAGGTATCTGCTTTAGTTTCTCTGCGTTAAGGGCAACAAATGCTAGCTAGTTTTTTAGGTGTCTTACCTATCCTCACCCCTCCCTTGTGTGCTCTCGCTTTTATCATGTGCTCATAGTCCAATCCCCTTGTTGTGTTTGCCCTTGATCTAATGTCCACATATGAGGGAGAACATACGATTTTTGGTCTTTTGAGCCAGGCTAACCTCACTCAGAATGATGTTCTCCAATTCCATCCATTTACCAGCGAATGATAACATTTCGTTCTTCTTCATGGCTGCATAAAATTCCATTGTGTATAGATACCACATTTTCTTAATCCATTCGTCAGTGCTGGGACATCTTGGCTGTTTCCATAACTTGGCTATTGTGAATAGTGCCGCAATAAACATGGATGTGCAGGTGCCTCTGGAGTAACAGTCTTTTGGGTATATCCCCAAGAGTGGTATTGCTGGATCAAATGGTAGATCGATGTCCAGCTTTTTAAGTAGCCTCCAAATTTTTTTCCAGAGTGGTTGTACTAGTCTACATTCCCACCAACAGTGTAAAAGGGTTCCTTTTTCCCCGCATCCTCGCCAACACCTGTTGTTGGTGGTGTTGCTGATGATGGCTATTCTAACAGGGGTGAGGTGGAATCTTAGTGTGGTTTTAATTTGCATTTCCTTTATTGCTAGAGATGGTGAGCATTTTTTCATGTGTTTTCTGGCCATTTGAATTTCTTCTTTTGAGAAAGTTCTGTTTAGTTCACATGCCCATTTCTTTATTGGTTCAGTAGTTTTGGGAGAATTTAGTTTTTTAAGTTCCCTGTATATTCTGGTTATCAGTCCTTTGTCTGATGTATAATTGGCAAATATTTTCTCCCACTCTGTGGTTGTTCTCTTCAGTTTAGAGACCATTTCTTTTGATGAACAGAAGCTTTTTAGTTTTATGAGGTCCCATTTATCTATGCTATCTCTTAGTTGCTGTGCTGCTGGGGTTTCATTGAGAAAGTTCTTACCTATACCTACTAACTCCAGAGTATTTCCTACTCTTTCTTGTATCAACTTAAGAGTTTGGGGTCTGATATTAAGATCCTTGATCCATTTTGAGTTAATCTTGGTATAGGGTGATATACATGGATCTAGTTTCAGTTTTTTGCAGACTGCTAACCAGTTTTCCCAGCAGTTTTTGTTGAAGAGGCTGCTATTTCTCCATCGTATATTTTTAGCTCCTTTGTCAAAGATAAGTTGCTCATAGTTGTGTGGCTTCATATCTGGATCCTCTATTCTGTTCCACTGGTCTTCATGTCTGTTTTTGTGCCAGTACAATGCTGTTTTTATTGTTATTGCTTTGTAATATAGTTTGAAGTCAGGTATTGTGATACCTCCTGCATTGTTCTTTTGACTGAGTATTGCCTTGGCTATTCGTGGCCTCTTGTGTTTCCATATAAATTTCACAGTAGATTTTTCAATCTCTTTAATGAATGTCATTGGAATTTTGATGGGAATTGCATTAAACATGTAGATTACTTTGGGGAGTATAGACATTTTTACTATGTTGATTCTACCAATCCATGAGCATGGGAGATCTCTCCACTTTCTATAGTCTTCCTCAATCTCTTTCTTCAGAAGTGTATAGTTTTCCTTGTAGAGGTCTTTCACATCTTTTGTTAGGTTTACACCTAGGTATTTGATTTTTTTTGAGGCTATTGTAAATGGAATTGTTTTCATACATTCTTTTTCCATTTGCTCATTGTTAGTGTATAGAAATGCTAATGATTTTTCTATGTTGATTTTATATCCTGCTACTTTGCTATAGCTATTGATGATGTCTAGAAGCTTCTGAGTAGAGTTTTTTGGGTCTTTAAGGTATAGGATCATGTCGTCTGCAAATAGGGATATTTTGACAGTTTCTTTACCTATTTGTATTCCTTTTATTCCTTCTTCTTGCCTAATTGCTCTGGCTAGGAATTCCAGTACTATGTTGAATAGGAGTGGAGATAGTGGGCATCCTTGTCTGGTTCCTGATTTTAGAGGGAACGGTTTTAATTTTTCTCCGTTAAGTATAATGCTGGCTGTAGGTTTGTCATATATAGCTTTTATAATGTTGAGGAACTTTCCTTCTATTCCTAGTTTTCTTAGAGCTTTTATCATGAAATGATGTTGGATCTTATCAAAGGCTTTTTCTGCATCTATTGAGATGATCAAGTGGTTTTTGTCTTTGCTTCTGTTAATGTGGTTTATTACGTTTATTGATTTTCGTATGTTGAACCACCCCTGCATCCCTGGGATGAAGCCTACCTGGTCGTGGTGGATAATCTTTTTGATGTGTTGCTGAATTCGGTTTGCCATTATTTTGTTGAGGATTTTTGCATCAATGTTCATTAAGGAGATTGGCCTATAGTTCTCCTTTTTGGAGGTGTCTTTGCCTGGTTTTGGGATAAGTGTAATACTGGCTTCATAAAATGTGTTTGGCAGTTTTCCTTCCCTTTCTATTTCATGGAACAGTTTAAGGAGGGTTGGTATCAGTTCTTCTTTAAAGGTCTGATAGAATTCAGCAGAGAATCCATCAGGTCCTGGACTTTTCTTTTTGGGGAGACTCTTGATTGCTGCTTCAATTTCATTTTGTGTTATAGGTCTATTCAGGTGATTAATTTCCTCTTGGTTCAGTTTTGGATGATCATATGTATCTAGAAATCTGTCCATTTCTTTTAGATTTTCAAATTTATTTGAATATAGGTTCTCAAAGTAGTCTCTGATGATTTCCTGGATTTCCATGGTGTTTGTTGTTATCTCCCCTTTTGCATTCCTGATTCTACTAATTTGGGTTTTTTCTCTCCTCATTTTAGTCAGGTTTGCCAGGGGTCTATCGATCTTGTTTATTTTTTCAAAGAACCAACTTTTTGTTTCATTAATTCTTTGTATGGTTTTTTTGGTTTCTATTTCGTTGATTTCAGCTCTTATTTTTATTATTTCTCTCCTTCTATTTGTTTTGGGATTTGCTTGTTCTTGTTTTTCTAGGAGTTTGAGATGTATCATTAGGTCATTGATTTGGGATCTTTCAATCTTTTTAATATATGCACTCATGGCTATAAACTTTCCTCTCAAGACTGCCTTAGCTGTGTCCCATAGGTTCCGGTAGGTTGTGTTTTCATTTTCATTGACTTCTAGGAACTTTTTAATTTCATCTTTTATTGCATCGATGATCCATTCTTCATTAAGTAATGAGTTATTTAGTTTCCAGCTGTTTGCATGTTTTTTGTCTTTACTTTTGTTGTTGAGTTCTACTTTTACTGCATTGTGGTCAGATAGTATGCACGGTATTATTTCTGTTTTCTTATATTTGCTGAGGCTTGCTTTGTGCCCTAGGATTTGATCTATTTTGGAGAAGGTTCCATGGGCTGCTGAGAAGAATGTATATTGTGTAGAGGTTGGATGAAATGTTCTATAGACATCTACTAGGTCCACTTGATCTATTGCATATTTTAGATCTTGGATTTCTTTATTGAGTTTTTGTTTGGATGACCTATCTATTGATGATAATGGAGTGTTAAAGTCTCCCACAACCACTGTGTTGGCGTTTATATATGCTTTTAGGTCTTTCAGGGTATGTTTGATGAAATTGGGTGCGTTGACATTGGGTGCGTACAGATTGATGATTATTATTTCCTTTTGGTCTATTTCCCCTTTTATTAGTATGGAATGTCCTTCTTTGTCTCGTTTGATCAATGTAGGTTTGAAGTCTACTTTGTCAGAGATAAGTATTGCTACTCCTGCTTGTTTTCGGGGGCCATTAGCTTGGTAAATCTTCTTCCAGCCTTTCATCCTAAGCATATGCTTATTTCTGTCAGTGAGATGAGTCTCCTGTAAGCAACAAATTGTTGGATCTTCTTTTTTAATCCATTTTGTCAAACGGTGTCTTTTGATGGGTGAATTAAGTCCATTGACATTAAGTGTTAGTACTGATAGGTATGTGGTGATTCCTGCCATTTAGTTATCTTAGTTGTTTGAAGGTTTGATTGTGTGTACCTAACTTGATGTTACTCTCTACTGTCTTGCTTTTTCTTATCCTGTGGTTTGGTGCTGCCTGCCTTTTCATGGTTAAGTTGGGTGTCACTTTCTGTGTGCAGGATCCCTTGCAGAATCTTTTGTAATGGTGGCTTTGTGGTCACATATTGTTTTAGTTTCTGCTTATCATGGAAGACTTTTATTGCTCCATCTATTTTGAATGATAGCTTTGCTGGGTAGAGTATCCTGGGGTTGAAGTTATTTTCATTCAGTGCCCGGAAGATCTCACCCCAACCTTTGTATGTTACTTGTTTTTTCTCTCTTGCAGCCTTCAATATTCTTTCCTTAGTTTCTGAACTTGTTGTTTTAATGATGATATGTCGTGGAGTAGTTCTATTTTGATCTGGTCTGTTTGGTGTCCTGGAGGCCTCTTGCATTTGTATGGGAATATCTTTCTCTAGATTTGGGAAATTTTCCATTATTATTTTGTTGAATATATTACGCATTCCCTTCGCTTGCACCTCTTCTCCTTCTTCGATGCCCATGATTCTCAAGTTTGGTCTTTTGATGGAGTCGGTGAGTTCTTGCATTTTCTTTTCACAGGTCTTGAGTTGTTTAATTAATAGTTCTTCGGTTTTTCCTTTAATTACCATTTCATCTTCAAGTTCTGAGATTCTGTCTTCTGTTTGTTCTATTCTGCTGGATTGGCTTTCCGTTTTGTTTTGCAGTTCTGTTTCGTTCTTTTTTCTGAGGTTTTCCATATCCTGGCTGTTTTCTTCTTTATTGTTGTCTATTTTTGTCCTGAGTTCATTTATCCATTTATTCATTGTGTTCTCTCTTTCACTTTGGTGTTTATACAGTGCTTCTATGGTTTCCTTTATTTCTTCTTTTGCTTTTTCAAATTCTCTATTTTTATTGTCTTGGAATTTCTTGAGTGTCTCCTGTACATTTTGGTTGACCCTATCCAGTATCATCTCTATAAAATTCTCATTGAGTACTTGTAGTATGTCTTCTTTTAAATTATTCTTGTAGGCTTCATTGGGTCCTTTGGCATAGTTTATCTTCATTTTGTTGGAGTCTGGCTCTGAGTTTCTATTCTCTTCATTCCCCTCTGGTTCCTGTACTAATTTTTTGCTGTGGGGAAACTGGTTTCCTTGTTTTTTCTGTCTTCCTGTCATTGTCCTTGGTGTTGTTACTGTCCCTGTACTGTGTGTAATTAAGTATTTTCTAGCTTGTAATAATAACAATGGTAATATTGAGAATGGAAGAGTGAGCTGAGATGGAAAGCAAGAAGTTAAAGAAAAGGGGAAAACAAATATACAGACAAGAGGGAGAAAGCAGAACAAGGTATCAGACAAGAGAGTTTCAAAGGTATAAACAGGGAGTGTTAGTGTACTAATCGACAGTAAGCTGAACAGACAATAGAGAGACAGAGAGAGGATTGAAAATCAAAGATAAAAAAAATAAAAAATAAGTATATGAAAGTAATATCTATTTATAAAAATGAATTAAAATAAAATGGAAAATAGGAAATTAAAAAAAAAAAAAAAACCAAAAAACTTCCACGTTTATATGCAATGCAATTTCAGTCTTAATAATTTGGATGTCCGTCTTAATCTCCAGTCCTGGAGTTGGTGCCTCAGATGTTGTTCTGTAGTTGTCTCATCAAAGGGGATGCATAAAGTAGAACAAAACTACACTCACACACACACAGAAGAAAAAATATTAAAAAAAAGCCCCACCAAGTGTCCCCAGTTCAAATGCAATAGTTTCAGTAAGTTTTTCGGCTTGCAGGTGTAATTCGGTTGTTCTCCCATCAAAGGTAGGGAGAAAAAGAAAAAAAAGCATCTGGAGGCAGTTCTGAGAGTGGTATCTGCAACTGTGGCTTGCCTGCCTGCTGCTCTCAGCCTGTAGCTGGCGGTGTTATTTATGCAGATCTCTGGGGTGAGCTTAGCACTCACCTGGTCCCACAGGCTTTGTTTGCTCAGAGTTCTCCTGTGCGGGGGAGGGGGGCCTCTGCTACAGGCTTTTCCCTTTCCAAGCACTGGGAAAGGCGACACTGCCCCGCGTTGTCAGGCCTGCGTGTTTATTTACAGTTCACATGGGAAGTGGGTCTTCCCTCCTCTCACAAGCGTCCCCGCTCCTGGTTGCTGGCGCGCCCCGCTCCCGCCAGAGCCTCTCCGGCCCGCCCGGCTCGTTTATTTACAGTCCCGGGAAGGATTCCCTTCCCCCAATCTTCAGCGCTCAGGGCGCCCCACCCTCTTTCCAGCGTGTCTTAACTGTTCTTATTGCTTAGTACTCAGTTTCTCTTTTTTTCCCGGGTGGAGGTCAGTCTGTCCAGGGGGCTATGCTGCTCTGGCCCAGGCTTGTCTGTGGGGAACCGCGGTACCGCGAAGCTCACCTGGTCCGCGTCTTCCCAAGCCGTATGGGCGCCGGCCACTGGTGGCCCCGGGGGCCTCCTCGGTTCTCCGTTTAAGGTGAGGTGGAGACTCTCTGCGCCGGCTGGAGATGTGGAGGGGTCAAAGTTATGCCTTTTCTCGGTGATTATGCCTGCAAAGTGTGTCTCCAGCGTCTCTCCAAGATTTCACTATAGGAGGCTCGCTTTCTGCTTCCTACCTCTAGCTGCCATCTTGGAATCTCTATTTTTTTAAAAAGAACTTTAATCCAATTCATAGCTCACACAAAACACAAGTACAACCTTATCATTAACTATAAATCTAAGCATAAGATGTGAGCTAAAAATAATTATATAAAAAGAGGATAAAATTTTCAAGTTAAGTAGTTTTTTTTTGTGGTGGAGGAGCATTGCTGAGCATTAAACTTAAGTTCTCTTGTATGCTAGGCAAGTGCTCTATCCACTTAGCTATGCCCTAGCCTGTGGTTTTTAGAGGAAATATTACAATGTAGCTCAGGCTGACCTGGAACCAGTGATCCTCCTGACTCTGTCTCCTGTGTACTAGGATTGCAGGTGTATGCCACCACACTTAGTAGCAAAGATTTTTTAATGTGCAACACTGAAAACACAATCTATAAAAGAACAAATCAATAAGTAGATTTCATAAAAGGTAAGCATTTCTATTCTTTGAAAGACAAATGTAAAGGTAAGCAACAGACTTGGAAAAAATATTTGCAAATCATATCTCAAAAAAATTTGTATCCAGACTATGTATATAAGTAAAGAGCTCTCAAAATTTGAAAATAAGTAAACAAAGAATCCTCCCAAAATTGGCAGAAGATCTGGACACTTTACCCAGGAAGTAATTTGATGTTTCACATAACTAATCATTAGAGAAATGCAAATAAAACCACACTGAAATTCCATTAACAACACATTAGAATGGCTAAAATTAAAAAGATTATATAGCATACCAAATGTTGGTAACTGAAAATCTTATATACTGCTGGTAGGAATCTGAAATCATGCAACCACCTTGTAAAAAAACTTTGCCAGTTTCATAAAAGCTAAATATGTACCTACGATATAATGCAGTGGCTTGGTGTTGATCTACAAAAAATGAAAGACACGATGATAACAAATGTTCATAGCAGATTCTTAAAGAATAACATGTAAACTGGGAACTGAGTTGTTCTCATTAACAAGTCAATACCATGATAACAGAAAAGCCCCAAATACCAGTAGCTTATGAACAACAAATGCTAGCATTTTCCTTACACAATGTAATCTTAGGTAGCTTTGGCACTCACTCTAGATTCTGGCTGAACACACTGGGAGATTGCCTGGGAGAGTCACTTAATTGCTTTTAATTTTTTTCCCTTCAAAAGTGGTTTACACTGCTGTCTTTATACTTCACTGCTCAACATGAGGTACATATTGGAGCCTCATCACAATGGGGAAAGAAGGGTCATCTTTCTGTGGGGAGGGATTTGGTATGGAAGGACAGGTAAGGATAGACAGGAAATATTTTGGCAGAAATAACACCTACCACAGCACTAGAGTCTTGTCTTGCTTGGCTTAACATATTTTTCTATTATATTCTACCTGGATTTTTTTCTGCCTTACCTATAGAAATAACTGGATCACTGGGAAGATAGCCTCAGAAATCACCAAGTAGAAAAGATTCTTCATTAAATAAGCCAAAGGCTTAACCCAAGGAACCACTGGTGCCCTGGAAGTGCCTAGAGAACCTTCAACTTAGAGGAAGAATAGATATCCCCTTCAGACACATCAAAGGCTCCAGAGTGAACAGATCAAGTGAAAAGCTCTTTTTCAGTGCAATACCACCAAACAGTTAAGAACCTTTTGGAGCCATCATGGCACAACTGTTGGCAGCACTGCATTTGCCCTGTGATTGACCTTGGACCATCAGCATCCTGCCAAACCCTGTGCTGCCTCCATGGCTTCGGTCCCACTTAATTTCTGGAAGCAGTTATGATTTTCATTACCTTCTTGACTCAAACCAGAACTTGCTACAACATAAACATTTGAAGAAACTACTGAATCAAAGGTATCTTTCAGACTCCAAGAATTTAGTGGAAGAAAGGAGAAAAAAGAAAATGTGTGAAGACAAGATAGGTTTTTTGCAAAATGAGCAGTTATATAAAGACATGAAAGTATTTTCATTTATTATGATTGTTTATTTCTCTAGATCATTCAGCTGAAATATTTTAGCCGTGTAATACCTTTGATGAGGAAAATAATACTTATCTTCCAGTGGGACTTTCCTCTGGGTTTTCTTAGCACTTTGTTCATTTTACTTAAATTCATATCCAATATTTTGCCATGCTATAAACGAGTCTGGTGTATAGATTCTTGCTCATGGGTTGTTTACAGGTCTAACCTACCCTCAACTCATCTCTTATCTTCTCACAATGAACCGTGGTACCCTCTTGGGAACAGGATCTGTATTTTACCATATTGGATTCCCAGACCCTAGGAGCATTGCACCTACTTTTAAGGCAGTCAATAAATGTACGAAGAATAAATTATTTAATGTTGTAAACTGTACTTATCAGTACCACATAAAATGAGATATTTTATTTAGGAAAATGTTTCTTAATCTCCATTTGTCTTCTTAGCATGCCATTGCTGAGATTAAACAGGTCTATAAGCCTTTGCCAAGCTATATTTTTCATAATATAAGCTATCAATTTAATGTTGATATCCATGTCTGCACTGCCCAGGACTATGTTATTAAATCTAGAAAATTCACTGAATTCCTTTATTTGGAGTTTTACTATATTTAATAACAAAAATATAGTTGCCAAATGCAGGTTTATCAAACTGCATGAGCCAACCGGTAATAAACCTTGATACTATGTTATGACAAGGAAACAGGAACATTCTCAAGGTCCCCATTTGTCAGTTATCGAGCAATTGAGTTTTAAGTGATCTAAGTTGGTCTAGGAATGCAAATTCTAACCATTGTTCAAGTGAATTAAAGCTTCCCTGGAGAAATTTCAATTTGTCCAAAAAGGAAAAGTAGATTATTCAAAGTACTTCAGGTCATTTCAAGCACGAGCCTTTGAGTTAAGAGGCATCCCTGGTTGCATTCAGAGATCTAATGTTTCCACAATTACTGTTTTATCCTTTTGGGGTTTGCTGGAATCAGAAGCTGAGATAGCGATTCTTGTACTTCTGATTTATTGAGGGCAGACTATCAAGAGAAAACTGTAAAGGAGCGAGAGGAAGCAGGATAGGCCAACACAAAAAGCCAGGCAAAGGTTTGGAATTTAGATCCGCCTACTCCCTGGAGAGTGTTGGAACAAAAGACCCACCTTGAGGCAAGAGAGCTACACATTTATGCCTTCCAAGTCAGTTATTGCCTGTTTGTCACCTGGGAGTGATGTAGCATAACCTCCCAGGCATCACAGGAGCAAATCATTAACCAGCTTCTAAGGGCTGGGGCAGAAGTCTAGTAAAGGGAATGTGGGTTCCCAACAACACATCTGCTATTGGGAAATACTTACCATTTTTTCAGGCAAATCTCTGAAAGGGCCTGTACTGTGGATAATTTCATGGAAGCTCCTCTTTTATATTAACACATCTAGAGTAGCTGCAGAAGGTCTCTAGAGTTTATGGTTAGATCAGATGTGGAAGCTTCTCATATTCTCTTCCCTTCTGACTCAAGCCAATAAGGTAAGATATGGTACCTTTCCTAGTGTTGAAGAATCCTAGCCATGCCAGGGAAAGTAGAGGGTAGTTAAATTATGCATGACAAAAGAGTTTTTGAAGACTCTGCTAGTCACCAATGATAATTACTGGAAAGCACATGCCAGGCTCCTAGTTAAAGCTATGATGGGAAAAATAACACTTAGCTTCCAGTGGAATATTTATCTAGGTTTTCTCCAGTATAGGAGAATTGAAACTCATTTCTCTATTTCCTCCAGAAGCACAGGTGTTGCTGGGAAGCTTCCACTCCTCCCTTCAGAAACTCTGGCTAAACCAGTACTCAAATTAAAAAATATATTGTGCAACATCTCCTTTAAAAATTCTAGAATTTATTTCCCCAACATATCTTGCAGAAATGTTTTATTCAAGTGTAAAAAAATGACAAGGAAAAAATAACCTGAGAACAGCAATACATCTTCTAACTCTATCTTATAACTGGATAAGCGTTTGAATTTATACACATAGACACATGAGTACAAGCATGCACAGCTTATATGGCAAAATATAAAAAAAGAGGGAAATGGTAGGAATAATTTTTTAATGTAAAGCAGTTGATACATTTGCATTTTTGTCAAAGTGTAGATTGTTACATATCCATTAATTCTCCTTTCAGTGTTGAAGTTTTAAAGGGATAGGGCCTCATGAAATAGCAAACCTTATGTCATCTACATCTAGTTTTGATTAGAATTCAATAATGTATTTCTATTATTCACGGCAGAAATGCAAAAGTTCTTAGATGGCACTTGGACAGAAATGACAATAAACAAATAGAGTTGAGCTTTTGCACACCTGCCAAAGTGTCAGCAATTCTGAAAAAAACAAAATAAAACAGATTTTGGAATACAAGAATTGAGAAGAGGAAAATAAGGAAAACTGCATGGTTGATAATTTATCATTTCTGAATTTCAAAATTTTTCCACATTGAAAGTCTAAAGGAACTGGCCATTGACCAATTTATACATATGAATGAATTAGAATCAAAGCTTGCCTTTTTAATCTGCTTTATCTGTCTTGAATAGATTAGATTTTTTTTTTTACTTAGTGGTTGTAGACAGCTTGATCATCCTATCTGCTCCCTTGTGTGGTGGATAAATTATAGAGGTAGTACACTAATGCCTGGATATTGCCACAGTGTTCAATGTCATTGGTATCTTTGGAGATACCAAGTAAACAAAACAAAGATCCTGCTTTCATGCAGTGAATATAATTGTGGTGTGTTCAAAGCAAGCTAGAATATATTGTCCAATATCATAATAAACTTTCTGTGTTCCTAGAAAACCAATCAAAAACCTAAAAATAATGCATATATAGATATCATCAGGCTATCTTCCTTTTATCCCGATGGAGAACAGAAGTTTCACTTTTATTATGTATCAAAAGAAAGGTCCTTCAAAATATGCTACTATTGACAAACTTCAGTACTAAAAATCTGTAGTTCCTGTAATATTTCAGACAGAAGGTCTTTTATAGGACTAAATAATCTTGTTGTCTTTCAAGTGCTCATGGTACTGGATTTGATTAGTCCAATTAAATGTAATCCTAGCCGGTTACCATTTGCTTGGAGAAGAAAGGTTCATTCTTCAAGAAAAATTTTAGTTTGTCCTGTTAAAGTGAACAATAAATCAGTTTACTTGCTTATTACACAGCAGTTGATAGGTAAATAGGGGCTATAAAAGGTTTGAGTAATGTGCACGAAGGTGTTAGAAAGATGGATTTGTATACATAATAGTAATATCTCAAGATTGAACAATCGAGCTCTTACTGTTTATGGCACTCCATAGTGGGTCAGTTTACATTGATGTTCTTTTTCTCTTCTTCTTTTTCTTAAATGTGGTGCTGTGGCTTGAACACAAGGCTTTGTGCATGCTAAACAGGCACTTTACCATTGAGCTACACCTCCAGTCCTTCTTTTCTTAAATATATCTATTGTATTCAATATATTCATATATATATATATACGCACATTCACACACAATTGTCACACAGTAATTGTAGATATTTATGAGCTGCAGTGTGGGATTTCAATACATGTATACAATGTAAAATGATCAGAGCAGGGTAATGGATATATCTGTCACCTCAGACATATATCATTTCTTTGTGTGAGAAACATTCAGAATATTACTCTATTAGCTTTTCTGAAATATTCAGTCATTGTCAACCATAATTATATTGTGTGTGTACACTGATGCTTCTTAAATCAAGTCATATGTCCACATGTTCTTATTTGAAAAGCCATTTGCATCACAGAATAGCACAATGTCATTTTAACCTAAATTTGGAAATGGCACTTACTTCCACTTTTAAGAAAGAAATAGCAATACAAACATGGAAATTTCTTATACAAGTCTATGGCTAATTGCCTTTCCAGTAGATACAATGGCTATTTTGGTTTTACCCACTTCATTGCTTCCTCTCTGGGTTTTAATCTCATGCCCACAAATTGAAGAGCTGCCAATTACAAAACCATTATAATTCAACACAAAACAAAATAATACATTGCCCAAGTCACCTAAAGTTTAAGACAGAGAGGTATAAAAATAGTGAGTCAAGCACTTAACTGGAAATTCAAAAGGGCTCTAAACAATGTTCTTAATGAAGGAAGTGAAATTCTCAAAAACAAAAATCAGATCTAAAACTTTCCCTTTGTTAATGACTAATCTGATAAGAGATGAAAGTGTGAGAAAAGGGAGATAATTTTCAATTAGCTAAAACTGCAGTGACCTAGGGCAATCTACTCTAATGGAATGCTGCATCAGGTTAAAAGTATCTTGCAATTTTACAATAGTTGCTATTCAAGCCTGTGTAGACCAAAAGTGTAGCTTGAGGGGCGCAGTTATTGAAGTTACTAGAATAGAAAACAAATGCCAGCAAGATGGCAGTTCCGTGGCCTAGAAATACCACAGGTATTTTATTTTCAGTATAAAATGCTCCAGAGATTTTTATGTCTATAATGAAATTCATTTTTCTAACTCCTCCCAGTTTATCTTTCCACTTGACACTTACAATATAAACATTGAGCATGTTGACATTTGCACTCACTTCAGTGAAGTTTAATTTCTTTCCTTATAACAATACAACATATTTTGGGGATTTAACAACAACAAAGTCATCCTAAAATAGCTCCTTTAACAAATTTTCCTTTCCATAACACACTGAAATATTTTGTCATTTAAAATTTTCTTTCTCTTACAAACTCAAATAAAAACAAATTGATAATAAATTCACATACGACTGACCATACTATTTTATGTATATTTACCAAAAAGAAAATTCTTCTAAACATACTCTCCCAAGAAGGGTAATTTTAGAAGTACCCCCAAACCAATCCACAACAAGTTTACGGCATAGAATGAATCTTTGGTATTGTTAGAAAACTTTCCAACTCTTACTCTTGATTTTGTGAGCTGGAAAAAAAAAGTACTACTACAGCTGTAAGGTCATCTTTACCTAAAGCTTCTTCAGTTTACTACAATTGTGGTGGACTGAAGATGATCACATATTCCTTACTACGTCTCTCATGGAGAGGAAGGGTTTCTGTCTTTTCCCTCCCTTGTAGTCCTTGGCCTATGGACTATAGGGGAAAGGATGCTGTGTTAGTTACAGGGGCTGTGGCCTTAGGAGATGAGCAGTTTTTGCTTCCAGGACCCCTGAACACCTTCAGCTACCAGAAGATCTAGTACTCCAAATTCGTTTGGTTGGCAAGGTCATCTGTGAGACCTCTAGAGAGGACTGAGACTGTAGGAAACAAGGGAAATGTTTGGCCACTCTCAACCCTTCCAGTTCCTGTCAGTGTGGAAGAGGCATTATAGAGTTGAGATTAGTGTTCCCATCATGATCTGTTCACACCATGACGATAGCAATAATGAAATCATTGTTTTAAGTTTTGAAACAGTATATCACGCATAGTAGATAACTGGATCCCTCTACCTTGATTTCACTTTTTGCCTATCAGTGTGTCCCTCCAAGGACTCAGAAGGATTTCAGTAACATCTCTGTAGACTCAAATATGTGTGTCTGAACTGCAGGTATCTACATCTTCCCTATGTCATTGACATATCTCTACTATGGCACACCTGTGTTGAAATCACTAACATTTATGAGCCCTAGGTCCTGCTACTAGAGGCTCTCTGGCTCACATGTGCTATACCCACTCTTGCTAATCTTTTTCTCAGAACTTGCTTTGATAGGGTCCAGGGCAGTAAAATTTATTTATGGACATATGAACCTCTATGTAACTAATAACTTCATATAATAGCATTATTATCACTAAACCTCAATTCTTAGTGAACACCTGCCAGGTATGTAAATTTTCTTATGTCCTAGGAATGTATGCTATAGTTTTTCCCTTTAAGCAACTTATATTTGAGAAGTTAAAATGCATCATTAACACAAGAACAAATGGAGCGTATGAAAACTAAACATTCTACTTAATGACTCTTTTTATGTTTCTTTCTTCTTTTTTTGTCAGTGCTGGGTATTGAACCCAGGGCCTTGTATGTGTAAACTCCTACACTTTTAATCTAAGTTCTATGTATGGATGAATCTGGCCTAATACAAACCTCCACATTTGGATCACATAACTTGTCTACTATACAAAGTCCTGTTTGATAATTGGAACTTTTGCTTTTTTTAATTAAAGAAAACTCTAAGAAACAACTGAAAATTTCTGTTTTCAAGTTTGCTGTAGGACTCCATGGGACCTTGCTCATGGTATCAGTCAGGACTCATGAGTGGGGTCCCTGACAACAGAAGTCTGTTGTAATTAAGTTCAGGTTTTCAATTGTCCTATGATAAGCACTGGAAAGCATCAGTAAGCATCCTCCTTTCTACTTCCCCTCTCTTCACTTTGACTGCCAGCAAGCTCAGAGCCCCCATAGCAACTTCATAAGAAGTTCATCCACCTTCAACTATTTATAGTGTTCTCTTGTATCCATATTTAAAATCAGCCATGAAGAAGAATGAAACCTTATCATTCACAAGTAAATGGATGGAACTACAGAACATCATCTTAAATGAAGTTAGCCAGGATCAGAAAGTCAAAAATCACATGTTCTCCCTCATATGTGGATTATACACCTAAAACAAATGCAGTAATATTATCAGACATGGGTCACACACTAAGGGGAGAATGCACACGGGAGGAATAGGGAAAGGGAAGGAAACCTAAAACTTCAATGTGGTTGACATGCTCCCTGTTGAGGAGCAAATAAAGTAATCTTAAATTAGCAGAGGCCCCTCTGGAAAGGAGACCAAGAAGTAGTGAAGAGGTCTGGTAGAAACAAACCAATGTGAATTGCAATACACAAGTACATGGAAGCAATGCTAGGAATCTCTCTGTATAGCTATCTTTACCCCAAACTAACAAAAACACTATGTCTTTCTTATTATCTCTTAAGATTTCTCTTCAACAAAATCAAAGAAGAGTGCAGAACAGGTTCTGCCTGGAAGCAGGTCTTGGGGATGGAGTGGGGGTGGGGTGGGAGGGAGGTGGCACAAACAATGTGTATGCATGTAAGTATATGTAAAAATGATTTAAAAAAACAAAAAAACTCGGGTCTACAGAATAGTGAACAAGCTCTCCTAGAGCTGGTGTTTGAATTGAAGACAGACAATAATACTTAAGTAGGTAAGTGAAGGGGAAATGACTTTATTTTGATAAATGTTGTAAGAAAACAAAGCAAAGGAAGGTGAAAGAAAGTGACTAGAAACTCAGTTCAGTGAGATCAGCTATGAAAAAAATTTTCAAAAGAGGCATGCACAAATTAGGCAAGAAGAAGGAATAAAAGGAATACAAATAGGTAAAGAAACTGTCAAAATATCCCTATTTGCAGATGACATGATCCTATACCTTAAAGACCCAAAAAACTCTACTCAGAAGCTTCTAGACATCATCAATAGCTATAGCAAGGTAGCAGGATATAAAATCAACATAGAAAAATCATTAGCATTTCTATACACTAACAATGAGCAAACGGAAAAAGAATGTATGAAAACAATTCCATTTACAATAGCCTCAAAAAAAATCAAATACCTAGGTGTAAACCTAACAAAAGATGTGAAAGACCTCTACAAGGAAAACTATCCACTTCTGAAGAAAGAGATTGAGGAAGACTATAGAAAGTGGAGAGATCTCCCATGCTCATGGATTGGTAGAATCAACACAGTAAAAATGTCGATACTCCCCAAAAATAATCTACATGTTTAATGCAATTCCCATCAAAATTCCAATGACATTCATTAAAGAGATTGAAAAATCTACTGTTAAATTTATATGGAAACACAAGAGGCCACGAATAGCCAAGGCAATACTCAGTCAAAAGAACAATGCAGGAGGTATCACAATACCTGACTTCAAACTATATTACAAAGCAATAACAATAAAAACAGCATGATACCGGCACAAAAACAGACATGAAGACCAGTGGAACAGAATAGAGGATCCAGATATGAAGCCACACAACTATAAGCAACTTATCTTTGACAAAGGAGCTAAAAATATACGATGGAGAAATAGCAGCCTCTTCAACAAAAACTGCTGGGAAAACTGGTTAGCAGTCTGCAAAAAACTGAAACTAGATCCATGTATATCACCCTATACCAAGATTAACTCAAAATGGATCAAGGATCTTAATATCAGACCCCAAACTCTTAAGTTGATACAAGAAAGAGTAGGAAATACTCTGGAGTTAGTAGGTATAGGTAAGAACTTTCTCAATGAAACCCCAGCAGCACAGCAACTAAGAGATAGCATAGATAAATGGGACCTCATAAAACTAAAAAGCTTCTGTTCATCAAAAGAAATGGTCTCTAAACTGAAGAGAACACCCACAGAGTGGGAGAAAATATTTGCCAACTATAAATCAGACAAAGGACTGATAACCAGAATATACAGGGAACTTAAAAAACTAAATTCTCCCAAAACTACTGAACCAATAAAGAAATGGGCAAGTGAACTAAACAGAACTTTCTCAAAAGAAGAAATTCAAATGGCCAGAAAACACATGAAAAAATGCTCACCATCTCTAGCAATAAAGGAAATGCAAATTAAAATCACGCTAAGATTCCACCTCACCCCTGTTAGAATAGCCATCATCAGCAACACCACCAACAACAGGTGTTGGCGAGGATGCGGGGAAAAAGGAACCCTCTTACACTGTTGGTGGGAATGTAGACTAGTACAACCACTCTGGAAAAAAATTTGGAGGCTACTTAAAAAGCTGGACATCGATCTACCATTTGATCCAGCAATACCACACTTGGGGATATACCCAAAAGACTGTTACTCCAGAGGCACCTGCACACCCATGTTTATTGCAGCACTATTCACAATAGCCAAGTTATGGAAACAGCCAAGATGCCCCAGCACTGACAAATGGATTAAGAAAATGTGGTATCTATACACAACGGAATTTTATGCAGCCATGAAGAAGAACAAAATGTTATCATTCGCTGGTAAATGGATGGAATTGGAGAACATCATTCTGAGTGAGGTTAGCCTGGCCCAAAAGACCAAAAATCGTATGTTCTCCCTCATATGTGGACATTAGATCAAGGGCAAACACAGCAAGGGGATTGGACTATGAGCACATGATAAAAGCGAGAGCACACAAGGAAGGGGTGAGGATAGGTAAGACACCTAAAAAACTAGCTAGCATTTGTTGCCCTTAACACAGAGAAACTAAAGTAGATACCTTAAAGCAACTGAGGCCAATAGGAAAAGGGTAACAGGTACTAGAGAAAAGGTTAGATCAAGAAGAATTAACCTAGAAGGTAACACACATGCACAGGAAATCAATGTGAGTCAATGCCCTGTATAGCTATCCTTATCTCAACCAGCAAAACCCCTTGTTCCTTCCTATTATTGCTTATACTCTCTCTACAACAAAATTAGAAATAAGGGCAAAATAGTTTCTGCTGGGTATTGGGGGGGAGAGGGAGGGGGCAGAGTAGGTGGTAAGGGAGGGGGTGGGGGCAGGGGGGAGAAATGAACCAAGCCTTGTATGCACATAGGAATAATAAAAGAAAAATTAAAAAAAACAAGAGGCATGCACAAATAAAAAATAAACAACTGCCATGAGCTCTGGGAAGGGGACTGGTCTGAGAATAGTGGAGAGGATGTGCAAAGGCCCTACATTATGAGCTATTTGGCTGGTAGGTCTGTGTCTTTGTGTTTTCTTTCCTTTGATCTTGGTTTCCTAATTTATCTCTATTTTTTGGAGTTCCAACTCTTATGCTACTATTGTTTTACTGTGTACAATGTGGTTTGCTTCTGCTGTCTTTGATCTGTTACGGAATAAAGCAAGACAGGCAGGAGAATCATATGGTTTTTAACAGAAAACAATTCTTCCTTGCAGTGCTGTAGCATTTTGTAACATTGCTTACATAGAAAATGTAAAATTATAACACTTTAGTTGAAATTAGTATTAACAAAAATAAAACATGAGACTTACAAAATTACCTCTTAATTTGGGGCCCCAAGACTGAAACTGCACATGAAAAAATTAAATGCATTTTTAATTTAAAAATTACATTGTAATATACTAGCTTTTAGTAGTTAAGTTTTCATACTATGTTACTACCAGACAGAAATATGAAGTGGCTGGCATTACATTTTTATTGTTTTAATATAAACTCAAATCAGTTGCCCCAACATTGCATGTAAGTTTAAGGAATTAACACTGCATTTTTAATTAGGATTCTAAAGAACTTTTTGTTCCAATCCATATGATTTGAGACACAAAAAGGCTAATCAGGAGTATCACTTGGCCAAACTGCATTGCATATATTAACTTTTGAGGGTCAACTTCATATAGGTAATGTTAACTGTAATAATTAATACAATTTGAAGCTAGTTTGTCAGCATGTGATTAGTGGGGAATTATGAACACCTATGTGCATTTATAGCCCATAGGTGAGTGCCAATTTTGGGAAGAAATGGAAAACATTTATGGAGGATCTTCTGTGGACAGGACACCAAAGACATCCTTAACTAAGAGGTCAAATAGGAGATGCAGATTTTGTTTTATGGCACTTATAATGGAATCGGGGAGAAAGTGAATATGTTTTTATTTATTTAGGTTTAATGTCTATCAGGCAGAAAAAGAAAGCTCTTGTAGAGAAGTGTGTTCTCAAGTAATACCAGTCTGGTTAATCAACTAAGGTGTTGTCCTGTCCCATTTCTTATCGTTCCCATAAATAAAGAGAGCAATGGCAAAGGTTTTAGAGTGAGTGAAGAGAAAAACCTTCCACATTTTTCTCAACATCACTTCTCCATCTCAGAGAACTCCTCTTAATTCAATAGAGAACACTTACAAAAAGACATAAAGAAGACATAGCTGGACAGGTATCTTTCTGTCATCAATAACAGCCTCACTCTCTTTCTGATTATATTTTGAGAATAAGTTCTCAAAACCCACTCCACTATACCCAGTTCCACTTGGCAGGCAGTCTGTACTATAATTAATACATGAAATTGTGCCCTTTGTAATTAAACTGCCTTTTATTTTTCTAAGTGAAAATGAGAACTATAAGCAACATTTTAAAAAATGTTAAAACACCTTTTTCCTACAACTGGGACTGTAATGTGTTAGCTGGCCAGTTAAATGGTTTTGAACATTGCTATTACTGCTTTCATTAATATGGATGTTATTATTACAACAAGATGTTATACAACTATATTTTTGAGAAAAATCTCTTTTATTCAATGCTACAGGTTAATGGATATACCAATTTGTGAAGCTGGACAAAAACACAAATTTTATACTGGAACTACAGAACCACAGTTTAATGTAATCTCCTTTAAGCATATAATAAATTGAGCTATAGAGAAACAGGTTTTATTAAATTATGAACAAATGACCTACTAAAATAATTCTTTAAGCTATGAATGCTAATGAAGATTCATATCAATAATTAAATGATTTTTATTCTAAGCCTAAAAGTTATCTTAATATTTAATTTTTTCTCTTTCATAAGAGGATATTCAAGTAGATTGCAATTCCAATTTTAGTAGAAAACAAAAAAAATCCATATTCATGGAAAGCATTGACTTTCAGTTGCTTTCATTATCTGTGAATTTCAGATATAAAACACATTCAAATTATTTATTTGTTCAGTGCCTACTCTATGATGTTCAATGTTAAATTATTTGGGTGAAGCATAGAGAAAGAGAGGGTGCATAAAATCTATTTGGGGAAAACAATTTAAAAAATTCCCCCCAAAAGACCCAAAAAACTCTACTCAGAAGCTTCTAGACATCATCAATAGCTATAGCAAGGTAGCAGGATATAAAATCAACATAGAAAAATCGTTAGCATTTCTATACACTAACAATGAGCAAACGGAAAAAGAATGTATGAAAACAATTCCATTTACAATAGCCTCAAAAAAAATCAAATACCTAGGTGTAAACCTAACAAAAGATGTGAAAGACCTCTACAAGGAAAACTATACACTTCTGAAGAAAGAGATTGAGGAAGACTATAGAAAGTGGAGAGATCTCCCATGCTCATGGATTGGTAGAATCAACATAGTAAAAATGTCTATACTCCCAAAAGTAATCTACATGTTTAATGCAATTCCCATCAAAATTCCAATGACATTCACCAAAGAGATTGAAAAATCTACTGTTAAATTTATATGGAAACACAAGAGGCCACGAATAGCCAAGGCAATACTCAGTCAAAAGAACAATGCAGGAGGTATCACAATACCTGACTTCAAACTATATTACAAAGCAATAACAATAAAAACAGCATGGTACTGGCACAAAAACAGACATGAAGACCAGTGGAACAGAATAGAGGATCCAGATATGAAGCCACACAACTATAAGCAACTTATCTTTGACAAAGGAGCTAAAAATATACGATGGAGAAATAGCAGCCTCTTCAACAAAAACTGCTGGGAAAACTGGTTAGCAGTCTGCAAAAAACTGAAACTAGATCCATGTATATCACCCTATACCAAGATTAACTCAAAATGGATCAAGGATCTTAATATCAGACCCCAAACTCTTAAGTTGATACAAGAAAGAGTAGGAAATACTCTGGAGTTAGTAGGTATAGGTAAGAACTTTCTCAATGAAACCCCAGCAGCACAGCAACTAAGAGATAGCATAGATAAATGGGACCTCATAAAACTAAAAAGCTTCTGTTCATCAAAAGAAATGGTCTCTAAACTGAAGAGAACACCCACAGAGTGGGAGAAAATATTTGCCAACTATACATCAGACAAAGGACTGATAACCAGAATATACAGGGAACTTAAAAAACTAAATTCTCCCAAAACTAATGAACCAATAAAGAAATGGGCAAGTGAACTAAACAGAACTTTCTCAAAAGAAGAAATTCAAATGGCCAGAAAACACATGAAAAAATGCTCACCATCTCTAGCAATAAAGGAAATGCAAATTAAAATCACACTAAGATTCCACCTCACCCCTGTTAGAATAGCCATCATCAGCAACACCACCAACAACAGGTGTTGGCGAGGATGCGGGGAAAAAGGAACCCTCTTACACTGTTGGTGGGAATGTAGACTAGTACAACCACTCTGGAAAAAAATTTGGAGGCTACTTAAAAAGCTGGACATCGATCTACCATTTGATCCAGCAATACCACTCTTGGGGATATACCCAAAAGACTGTTACTCCAGAGGCACCTGCACATCCATGTTTATTGCGGCACTATTCACAATAGCCAAGTTATGGAAACAGCCAAGATGCCCCAGCACTGACGAATGGATTAAGAAAATGTGGTATCTATACACAATGGAATTTTATGCAGCCATGAAGAAGAACGAAATGTTATCATTCGCTGGTAAATGGATGGAATTGGAGAACATCATTCTGAGTGAGGTTAGCCTGGCCCAAAAGACCAAAAATCGTATGTTCTCCCTCATATGTGGACATTAGATCAAGGGCAAACACAACAAGGGGATTGGACTATGAGCACATGATAAAAGCGAGAGCACACAAGGGAGGGGTGAGGATAGGTAAGACACCTAAAAAACTAGCTAGCATTTGTTGCCCTTAATGCAGAGAAACTAAAGCAGATACCTTAAAGCAACTGAGGCCAATAGGAAAAGGAGACCAGGAACTAGAGAAAAGGTTAGATTAAAAAGAATTAACCTAGAAGGTAACACTCACGCACAGGAAATCAATGTGAGTCAATGCCCTGTATAGCTATCCTTATCTCAACCAGCAAAACCCCTTGTTCCTTCCTATTATTGCTTATACTCTCTCTACAACAAAATTAGAGATAAGGGCAAAATAGTTTCTGCTGGGTATTGAGGGGGGGAGCGGGAGGGGGTGGAGTGGGTGGTAAGGGAGGGGGTGGGGTCAGGGGGGAGAAATAAACCAAGCCTTGTATGCACATATGAATAATAAAAGAAAAATGAAAAAAAAAAAAAGAAAAGAAAAAAAATAAAAAAATAAATAAAAAATTCCCCCCAAATGGCAATTAAGGACTATTATATATAAAGTGGCCCATAATTACTTTTGAGAAAATTAACTAAAATAAACTAAATGAAATGTACTTTCCAGAAATATTTATTAAGCACTGAATTTGGTAAAATTAAATACAACCATCAACTAGCAACATCTGAAATTCCTAATGCCCTATAAGTGTAGGACAAAGAGAATACTTAATAACCATCAGCAAATAAATAATATCATGCATGTCAAATATTGATATTTCTAGAAAAAAGCATTTTGAAAATAAAATACATGGATCAGAGTCATTCAAAAACTCAAAATAATTAATCAAATCAGTGCTATTTAGCACTAATCTTGTAATTACAGATGTCTCAAGATACTTTGAAAGCAAGTATCTGAATATTTTTGTCTGCCTAGTAATAACATATAATGAAAACTTCTAGATATTAATACAGCCTAATTAAAAATGCATCAACATTAAATATACAAGCTTGAACTTTCAGTTTCAGTTGTCTATATTGAGAGGTAGTTTTATAAGTCTCCCACTTCACTTTCGTGAATGCTATCTTCAAATTCAGTCTCTCTGGTGGTCCTCAAACTGTGCAGTACTTTGTTCTTCAGGTGGTTCCTTCAATCTAGCCTCTGTCAGGTTCACTGCAGCATCATCTTTGAGTCTCTGAACTATTCTTGTGAAGGCCATCTTCAAAGTCAGTCTCCACAATGGTTCTTAAATTGTGCACTACTCCATTCTTCAAAAGGAGCCTTCAATGCAGCCTCTGATTCCCTGGGAAATACTACCTGGATACTCTAGAGATGATGAAGCCTGCAGGCCTACTCAGTTTGTCCACCACAGCCCCAGTAGTTAGAAAAGTTCTAGAAACCAATAGAGCTTTATCTAAGTGATCAACTAATACCCAGGTGGTCTAGATATTTCACCACCACCATCACATGCTCCAGATCAGACAGCGAATGTCTGTTGCAGAAATCCCGGCACTAAGAAAAGCTACTTTGTTCATATAGACTTGTGTCATGCTACAGGGTAGTTCTGGTCTTCTCCATGTATCTCTCAATTTTGGATCAGCAATTAACTGGAACATACTTTTTCTAAAGGTAGATGGCAGAAGTGCCAGAGAACAAGTCATACTACATGATCAAATGCAAATTCTTTGTATTACATCCACTAAATTCAACTGGCCAAGGTATGTAATAAGACTGTGACAAGGGAGTTGGTTGTTAACTCTACCCTAGATTGTTAATTCAACCAAGGCAAAGATGGAGAGCAATAGAAGAATTGTGACTAAGTAGCAGCATCTGCCACAAGTACAAGGAGTATAAAAGTGAATAGCATATGTATATATTGTGAGGAAGCCTGCTGTCTATCAAGATTTTTATATATCATAATGTCTCCTGTTAGTGGAAGAAGAGGTATAGCAGCCAATCACAACTTTTCACTGTCAGTTAATAGGGATATAATGCTACAATATTACAGCCTACATAGCCTGGAAATTGCCCCATGTAAGTTAGCATATTACAAGTTCTTGTATGTTTTAGAAATTTTGTATCTTCTAAAATACATCTCATCACTCCCTTATTGCTTATAAAGCACTTCATTTGTCCTTATATTCACTTTCTGCACTATAAATAAAAATGCTCACATACAAGTGTACAATTTGATGGCATATGCCATTCTGCAATGATGCAATATGTTACCAATTAGCATTCTAAAATAGATAAGGTAAATAAGTAAACAAGTAAGGCTGATAATAAAAATTAAAGATATTTTAAAAATATGTAAAATTATTAGACAAATAATTCTGTACTATTTTGAATGTATGCATTTCCTATGAACATAGTAATATTTTTCCAAAATAGAGAATACTTATTTTGAGTAGAGCTATAAACCCAGTTTTCCACACTAAAGAATTAATAATAACAGAAATTCTAAATAGCAATTATAAAAAAAATTAGACATAATTGTCAGAGTACAAAATTGGCTTTACAAACCATATAGCGAAGTATTTTACAAGTATTATCAGGATGAAGTTATGAACACCAGTAACTTGGACCATTTCTAATTTATGGAGAACCAATTTAATTACTCAAATTAGCAAGTTTTAGATCATTGGCAGCTAGAAACATTTTTTAGAATTGCTACTTCATAAAACCTTCATGTCTTTACATTTTGAAATTAACAAAAATTATTTAAGGAAATACCAACATTCATACCACTGGGGAAAATAATGAAAACTACAATTGTTTAAAATAGGCTTATTTTCAGAACTAACTACCATCCTAATAACAATTAGAATTTCTATCATTTTCCCAACATATGTAAAATTCTATGCTCAAAATAAAAAATGCAAGCTGAAAAATTGCACTACTATCATCAGTGAATCATGTGGTTTTTCTTTTTCATGGAATGCCCAACATTTTAAGTCAAGTCTCAACGTAAACTAACAGCTCCCCTCACAATTTCCCTTCCTTCCTTCCTTCCTTCCTCCCTTCTTTTCATCCTTCTGTTCTTCCTTCCTCCCTTTTGCCCTCTCTTCCTCTCTCTTCCTCTTTCCTCAAACTATCTGTCTTTCATTGTTAAGCCTTTATTTTATGCTATTCCCCTATTTCAGAACTTAGCACAGCATTTGTATACACCACTTGTAAGTTAAAAGCGTGCATCTTCAAAAAGTGCTAAGCCTAACCACTTATATCTGTCACCATAATCCTTAGCATGATGTTAGGTACCAATTAGTTCCTCAATAAATGTTTGTCCCTTGCCTCCTCAACTTGAGTTCTAGCCCAGTGCTTAGGAGTGCTATTATCACTGCAAAAAAAAACAACCCTAAGGGCAAAGTTGTCTTCGTGGTCTGTTCCCATTTCCAATTATCAATTCAATTTCTTTCAGATAAACTTTTATCCAAAAAATTTAAAGCCAGAAGCAACCAATGAGACCTTTGGGGAGAAAGTTGAGGAAAAGCTATGACAAAGAGGAGTTAAAGATTGAACATGAAGCTCTAATAAAGTTCTAGTAACATGACCGCATATACTTTCTGTGTTTTCTCCCAGTTATTTTACACCGTCCTAGATGACTTGGGTTCTATCAAAGTACCAGGTTTTGGGTGAACCTATATATCTTCCAGGCTTTTTTTTTTCTTTCTGTCTGTGTGTGTGTGTGTGTGTGTGTGTGTTGGTGGTGTGTGTGTTTGTGGGTGTGTATTGCTGGGGATCTAATCAAGAAGAGCCTTGCTCATGTTAAACAAATGTTCTCCTACTGGACTACCCTCCCAGTCCTGTCTCTCTTCTTTTTCTGCTAACATCATGTAGTGGCCCAATCAATGACAGGAAAGGAAACTTTTAATACCTTGCAATTAAGTCACTGCTGTGTCAATTATCAAGGTTTGCCTCCCACTTAGCAGGGTCTCTCAAAACTCAGTATGTGTCAGTACTGCTTGTAGATGAATCTTTTGCAAATCAAGGTCCTCTTGCACATTATGCATGTGCTCTAGCCCTGAGCCATATCTCCATTCCTCGGGAATCTTTTTGAATTTTAGATTCTGATTAAGTGGATCTGGATGGAGCCTGAGACTCTGTGTGTCTCACAGTCCTGCAGGTGCTGCTGGTGCTTCTGGTCTAGAAACTACTCATTAGATCCATACCAAAAGATGCTGATTTAGTCAGTCTGGGGTGGATCTTGAACATCTGCTCTCTTTAGAACCTGCTGAATAGTCTAAAGTAGTGCCTAATTTCAAACAAACTGGAATAGACTATCGTCTTTCTGACAAAAAAATCTTTTCTATACAGCTGGCGTCTAAGTAGTCCTTCATGGTAAGGAAATAATGTGACTGTGGAATCCTTGATTGCTGGCCTATATGATGGGATGGTGCCTCCTTTCTGTCATTTCAAGCATATTGTGGTATGCAAACACATAACTTCTCTATTGCTTTGGACATCACACAAATAAAAAATCCATCTTAACTCAAGACAGGAACAAACATCCTAAGGCTACTCTATGTGGAGTAGTACAAGGATTAACAAAATTCACCCTGTCTAAAATCTTTTAAGAAATGTAAATTTTCAGTCCCTATCCTCAGACACTCTGAGTCAAAATTTATATTTTTAATATAATTCTAAGGTGAGTTGTAGGCTCATTACAATTTGAGAAGCACTGCTGTAATAAAGAATTTCTTTGCATGTTTTCAGAAGTTTCACATTCAAGCATTTGCTAAAAGGAATAGTGTTAATATAGAGTCCAAAGCACTTAAGAAAATTAATATTAGCTTCTAGTCAGAATGAATAATATAAAAGAACAGAATATTGGATTTTGTTTTGTTTTGTTTTACCAAGGTAAAGCTTAGCTTAAGCCAAGGAGCAGCACACTCATACTTCAAGATGATCAACAGCTTGGCTGTGTGAGGTCATGCTTCATTAAATCCACTGTAGTGATTCAGGCTGATACACTTGAACAGGACTAAATGATTGGTCTGTGGATTCACCAATGGTGAGGTAAAATATCTACTCTAACAATTTCTTTTATCTTATTCCTTTGCCATCACCCTATATCTTTAAATCCTGCAAGATGCTCTACTAGAAGGTTTGCCCACGAAATACTCCTGCATAAGTAACCAAAAGTAGGGATAGGGTCCAAGGCACAGCTTCTTGGTTGGTGCCAGTGTTGACTATAACAGCCTTAAATTCAAAGTGTGGCCCAAAGATTTGCAGCATCTGCATTGTCAAATGCAGAATCTCAGGTCCCACTTCAGAACCATGAATTTGAATTTGCATTTTAACAAGATGAGAAGCATCTTGTTAAACTGTGTGACTCTGTGTTTGACGTTATCTTGTACAGGTACAGAGGAAGAGCCGTACACATGATTGGAAGGCACAAAATTAGTAATATAAAGTGCATAGGTGAGATGAAAATTTGTTCTTAATGAAAGATCATAGATTCTCTACCAATTATTCCAATATTAATTACTCCTGTGTTACCAAATTCTACCATGCATTGGGTTATCCTATCCTACCATACTGTGACTTTGAACTTGGACTGAATTGCTTCCTGCATCAGTTTTTTAGGTCTAAAACTGAAATAGCTATGTCTCACTTTCTGCTTTGTTATAAGAACTTCTCTAGATTTCCATTATGTCTTCAGTAGCATGCAGTAAGCCCTGCAAAATAGCTTTAGAACAATTAAAAGAATATAAGAAAAACCATCTTCCTGGCACGTCATAGGTACTCAGTAATACTAATCTTTCTTTCTCAACCTTTGCCAATTATCTAAATCCCAGAAATGGCAAATCTGAGTCCCCAGCCCAAATGCAGAATTCATGGACTACAAAGTATCACCCATCCTGGTGCTCAAGAACAAATGGAAACCCCAGGTAGGGTGGCTATATGATACCATAGACATCTTTTATGATATCCAAGAGCAGTATCCTGTACACTCTGCCTTCATCCCTGCCACACCTTCACCATGTACCCGGTCACTTTCACTCCCATTCACATTCGCCAATCTTTATTTTTTTAAGTTAACATCAATATTTTTATACTGGTTTTGTATCTTGTTAGTTTTCTGGAAGTGTTTATGATGTCTAAGAGATTTTTTGGTGGAACTTAAGGGTCTTTTAGGTATGAGATCATATCATCTGTAAATAAGGATGATTTGACTTGTTCCTTCCCTATTTGAATCACATTTATTTCTTCTCTCTGTCTTATTGCTCTGACTAGGAATTCCAAAACTCTGTTGAATAGGAGTGGGGAGAGTGGATACCTTTGTCCTTGTTCATGGACATGGTTTCAGCTTTTCCCCATTTAGTATGATGCTGTATATATGTTTGTCATATGTAGCCTTTATTATGTTGAGATACATTCCTCCTATTCCTAATTTCTTCAGAGTGTTTCTCATGAAAGGATGTTGAATTTTGTCAAAGCCTTTTTTTTGCATCAGTTGAGACAATCATGTGATTTTTTGTCCTTGCTTCTGTTTATATGCTGTATTACATTTGTTGATTTGCATATGTTGAACCACCCTTGCATCTCTGGAATGCAATCAGTTGATCACGGTTTATGATTTCTCTCTTGGCTGTGTGCTTCTCTGGTTTGGGAATGAATATAATAATGGCTTGCTGGAGTAAGTTTATAGTGTTTCTTTCTCATGGAAAACACTGAGGAGTTAGTGGTATTCGTTCTTCTTTAATGATTTGGTAAAATTTGACAGTGAAGCCATTGGGTCCTGGGCTTTTCTTTGTTGGAAGACTTTACTACTGCTTCTATCTTACTGCTTGCTATAGATATGTTTAGGTGGTTTATAACCGCTTGGTTCAATTTTGGTTGGTGAAATGTTCTAAGAATTTCTCCATTTCTTCTAGAATTTTTTTTGAATGCACGTTGTGGAAACATCTCCTAATGATCTTCTGAATTTCATTGGTATTTGTTACCATATCCCCTTTTTAATTTTTAATTTTATTAATTTGAGTCTTTTCCCTCTCCCTTCTCTTCAGATTGGCTAAGGGTTTATCAATTATTTTTATCTTTTTGAAGAATCAACTTTTTGTTTCATTGATTCCTTATATAGCTTTATTGGTCTCAATTTCATTGATTTTGGCCCTGATTTTTGTTATTTCTCTCTATTTGCTAGTTTTGGATTTAGCTTGTTTTTGTTTTTCTAAAATAATTTATAGTAATATTTAATGAGTTATTTTTTGAAACAGCCACTGGAGAATTTTTTTCCCATCTATCTATAACTACTAGTGCCTATTGAACAACCTTCCCCCTCTCCATTTCCTTACTCTCTGGTTCTCTCTCCAAACTCTGGTAACCATTCTATTCTTAATTTCTATGAGATCAAATTTTTCAGATTCTACTTGTAAGTGAAATCATGAAGTATTTGTTTTTCTGTGCTTGGCTTATTTCTCTTAACATAATGATCTCCAGTTACATCCATGTTGCTGAGAAGGACAGGATTCCATCTTTTTTAAATGGCTGAATAACATTCCATTGTGAGTATGTAGCACATTTTCTTTATGTATTCATCAGGTGATGGGAACTTAGGCTGTCCCCATTTCTTGGCTATTGGGAATAGTGCTGTAATAAACATTGCAGTGTATGTCTTTTTGGCACAATAATTCATTTCTTTTGATATGTACTCGGGTTGGATTGCTTGATCTTGTGGTAGCTCTATTTTAAAATTTTTTGAAGACTGCCCATACTTTTCTATAATGGCTATACCAGTTTACATTCCTACCAGAAGTGTACAAATGCTGATCTTCACACTTGTCAAGCACACTCTTGGCACAAGGCCTTTGCCTGGGCAGTTCCCTATACCTGTGACCCTTTCTTGCAAAATATTCACAGGATTTTCCTCCTGAATTCATTTAAGTTTCTGCTCAAGTATCATATTCTCTCACCACTCTTTCCATAACCAGCTACTCCCTCATCCTTCTCTAGCACTTCACTGTGACATATCTTTCTTCCTGGTACTTAGCTCTACTAGACATTAGGTTTTATTTTTATTTATTTATTATTAAAAAGAAAAAGCATTTTACTTTATTCATGGCTATATCCAGCAACTAGATGATGACCAGGCATATAGTAGGCATTCAGTGTTTGCTAAATAAATAAGTAAATAAAACTTATCTCCAAGTTCTGTTCCTCTTTGCCACTGGAGCCTGGCATGAGCTGAAGGCTATAATGATGTTTCTGCCTAATTTACAACACATGCTAGGTGAGAGGTTGACAGGAGTTATGACCAGAGCAGAAAAGTAATTTATCATCTCAAAAAGTTCTATTAGAGGTATCAGTGGCATTCTGCAACTTGTGAACATTTCTTCATTCTAAAGATAGTCCTCCAGGTTTTCATTTGAGAAGAAAGTCATCACATTGTACAAATGAGAGTAAAGTTTGTCCCCACATTTATGGATTGCTGCTGCTTCCACAAATCAGGCTGCTGAGTGCCTAGCCTGTGCAAGAATCTGCTTCAAGAATAATGACATCATCCTTTAACTCTTCTGAATCACATTTACACCCACTGAGCAGTTCAGACAAAACTAATTACATTATGTCATTTTCTATTTCAGAAAAGAGGCCAGGAGTTTGGATGGATATTTACTTCCCAATAGCCTCCTAGAGTTAAGGCAAGCACTCTATCTTCTTCATGCTAATGATACCTGTAGAAGTGAAAACTAACAAGGATGGACTGTCAAAACTCATTTTTAGCTATATGTGATACTTACTACTCAATTTGACAGTCAAAGGTTTAAGAGATACTAATATAATATGGATATTTGTTTTGCAAATTGAGAATAGATCATTGCTCAATAAAATTTGCCTTCCAGAAATGCCAAAAACATCTTTAAAGTAATTTGAAGAGAACTTATTAAGAAAATTGCTTTAACATGTTGATATTTTAGTTATAAGGCTGAGATTTTAATGTATAATTAATATATGTATGTGTGTTTATTTTTTTCCTTTGGAGATAACTAACTCCATTTCATTAATACAGATTAATTTCAACACCATAAATAAGCAAATATCCAGCTCTATTTGTCAGAGATACATATTATCACTAAACCTATATCCTCTCCTTGAGCATGATGGACTACATTTCCCAGTGTCCCTTGTGGTAAGATCTGACCACGTGACTGACTTCTAATCAAGGGAATAAGAATTTCTATTGGTAATCCTCCATGTTCTTTCCCCTTCTGACTTAATGCAATCTTGCAGGGTAAATTGGATGTCTCTATTTGTAGACGATAGATCTACAAAATGTAATGATATGGGGTCTATGAATCATGACTTGAAGGGGACACAAGAGGAGCATTTTATAAACAATAAAACAAAAATCCTAGAGTGTAAAACTACTAAGATTTGAAGGATTATCTTTTATAGTATCTATACCAGAGTGGACTATCGTTCCTCTTCTAGGACTTTTCGGGCAACATGTCCTTATGATCTACTACTTATATCTGTGATTCCTCATTCTCCAAAATATTTGAATGATTACTACAAGATCTCAGTAATGAAAAGAACATTTCTGTTCCACAGAGTGTCATTCTGTAAACTGATAGTGTATCTGGGGTCAGACTAAGTTTTATTACATAAGTTTGGCCAGTTGAGGTAGCTTAACCAATATTGGGGCTTGGTTGGGGTATCAGTTGGCTCCTACGTCTCAGTAAAACTAAGTGACAACCAGAATCCCATCACTGACAGCATGGGAAAAATAATACATAAATAACTAAATAAATACATGCATAAATAAATATATACATAAAGAAATATATAAATTGAATAAAATATGTAAAATGAAATAAGTAAAGTGAAATAAAATAACAATGAAAGGACCATTCTTTTGAATGGTTTAATTTGTTCTAAAGCATATTCAACAATGGTTTGCAAACAATAACATCTATACAATCAAGTTATCAATGTTTAATTTGCTTTGAAACAAAAGTTCTGCTATTTCATCAAAATATTTTTTTACAACAGCTAAACTTTCTAATGAGCACATTACTGGTTCCCTTGGGGGGGAATAAAAAAAGAGTATCATGAACATGGAAGAGTTTAAGAATCTTTTGCATCTTCAACTGAAACAATGGGAAATGACAGGCCATTTTCTTTTTTAGTTCTGGAAAAGACAGTAAAAGAGAGAACAACAGCTACACTCTTAATTCCAATTTCTAGAAATAGCCCCTTTCTCCTTAAATTTATGGGAAAATAGCAGATTCACCAAAATATTCCATAAATGAGAAGAATTCAGAATTACTTTGGCTGTGCCAAAGTTACTGATTTTTAATAGTAAGAAAAGCTACACAGCTAAAAGATAACCAACCAAAGGAGGGCTATTTAAATCCTACACCTTGAGGAGCAGTATGTGTTAAAATTAGAGCTCTTTGAAATACATAACAAAACAAGCCTGCAAAATCTAATTCTCCTAGCAGGGGGTCAATAATGAATGCTAATGAAAAATAAACATTCCAGGTAGCTGAGATGAATCACAAACTCTCTGCTTCACATCTTCTTAGGTTTTTTTTCTTCTTTCTGTTTAATTAATATTAATTTTCATTTTGTAAAACGTCAGGTCTTTTCCATATTAGCCATATAAATTCTTACTTTGTAGCAGGCTTCCTCATCAGCCTCCATACCTATCCTCTTGTCACAATGAGTGTTTTAGGAGAATGCTTTTTTTTTTTTTTAAGAGAAATTGATATCTTTAAAGCAAGTTTCCGCAAGTGCTAGTGCATTCTATACAGCATGAGTCCGCAGAAGGAATGTTGGGTATAGAAAATGGGCTTCATATTCATAGTCAAGTCTCTTCCTGAATACTTATAATGTCTTTTCAAAGGCTGAAGGAAGCCCTTTAGTTAAGGCACTGCATTATATTTATTGAGCCTAAGGCTCCCCAGTCTTATTAAGCCATATATCTCCTTTTTATATTAAACCTATTAACATTCCATGTCCCAATTTGGGAAATGGTGATATCAAATATGACATAGAAGGTATAAATTAAATACTCTATTAGAACCAATATGTGGGTTGCACATGTTATCTTTGTAACAAGCAAACCAAATATGATCCTGTTCATAATTGGTGAGACATAGATATCATGTTTGCAAGTATTCCACACTATTTGATTCTGTTTCTCTCTTCTTCATTTCCCTCCTCCTTTTTTTTCATTATCCAACAGGTAAATAAAACAAATGGAGACCAAAATAAACAAACAAGCCTACAAAAATGTGATTCAAACTTTACAATTTTTTCAATTTTAGAAAGGAACAAACTATCCAATTAAAAATGATGAAATCTCTAAATAAATGTTTCCCTGAAGAGATAAACAAATGGCCAATAAGCAGACATAATGATCTCAACTTCACTAGGAGTAGGTAAATGCAAATCAAAACCAAAATAAGAGTAGCTAAAAACAAAATGTCAGATAATCACATTGATTGTGTGATGGAAAATGATATAACTCTGTAGGAAAACAGTGTTGGTACCTTAAGGTTTAAATATGGAGGTGCCATATGATCCAAGAATTCTACTTCTAGAAGACAAATTAAAATGTGTCTCTTCATAAAAACTTGAGCATTCTTATTCATATTATTTAAACGTAGAAGTAGCCCAACTGACCATCAACTTGTAAATGGGTAAAGTGTGGCAATATCCATACATTGGTACATCATTTAATCATAAATGGCATGAACTTTATACTAAGTGAATGAATCCAGTGACAAAGAATCATGTTTTATGTGTTTATTATCTCCTCCTTACTGTGCCACAGAACACCAAAACTTATTGCTGTTTTAATAGTTTCTTTTTCCTGAATCATGTTATCTTTCTTCCTTTATTCTGTTAAGTGTGTTAGACATTCTCGAATAAATCTTATATCTAATAACTAGATATAAAATC